>NW_028318066.1:590000-898296 GCF_062004578.1 Staurois parvus
AATATTAAAAATGTGATCAGCCAGCAGTAAGTTCTGCCTTTACTCTAAATCAGTGGTCTCCAAACTGTGGCCATCGGGCTAGATGCGGCCCTTTGCTTGTTTTTATCCAGCCCCTGGGGCACTATTCCTCCCACTGACACCAATGATGGGACATTATTCCTGCCACTGACATCAGTTCTGATGAAGAAGGGAAGCCCTTCGAAACGCGTCAACTGTACTCTGAGTGTCTACCCCTATGATGGGACTCGCGCAGACTTCCTAACTTTCAAGTTCCTTTGAGGACTTACATGTTTGAATTACTTCGCTGTTTGTGAGTATCATTTTGTATTTAATAAAATTTGGTTACTGAGGTAATGCGCAAGGTTGGTGCGCTTCTCGTTTCTGTTTCGCTTTGCAGTATTGGTCGGGCTTCCCCAGCCTTGTTTAGAGCTGCACAACCCTATATGCACTGTTGGTCGTATCTTCCAGTTCTGGTTCCATCTATTCGCCACCCACCTGGGTCTCAGAGTGCAGGAGAGTTCGTTTCTGTTTTTTAACAACCAATGATTCCCTCACTTTGAAACGAATTCCTCTCACTTCCTGTTTTGGCTATGGAACAGGAAGTGAAGAGAAATCTTCACTTCCAGACAGATGTAAAAAATGACAGGGGTTATAACCCTCTACTATTCTCTTCCAAAATGAAAAGAAGAAAGAGTTTTGCCTTTAGTTGTACTTTAACAAAAAGGGCACAAGCCACTTTTACCCCCTTCCTGTCCAGGCCAATTTTCAGCTTTCAGTGCTATCACACTTTGAATGACAATTGCGCAGTCATGCAACACTGTACCCATATGAATTTTTTAGCATTTTTTTGAGACAGATAAAACTTTATTTTGGTGGTATTTATTCACCACCACTTTTTTTTGCTATATAAATGAAAAAGTCCACAAATTAAAAAAATTTGTAAATAAATAATGTTTCTTCATAAGTCTTGGCCAAAATTTATTCAATTATCTTTTTAGTAAAAAAAAAAAAAACCCAAATTAGTTTATAACCAAAAATTATAATTTTTCTAAAACATTTTTTTTATATATATTGTTATTTGTGTTTTTTTTACATACTGTCACCCTATCATTACAGTGTCACTATAGTAACACTGTACTACTTGTGGGGGATGATGAAGATTTGTTTTTTTTTTGTTTTTTTTTACACCAATTGCTTTTACACCCATAAAGGCTGTAAAAGCAATCATTTCTCCTTCCTTCTGGCTGCATTCTTGCAGCCATTGAGAAATACTGTGTGAGCTGTGATTGGTCACAGCTTGTCACATGGTACAAGGCTGTTGTGAATAGCTTTGTACCATGTGACCTTTGTGAGCATTCACAGATTTCACATGTAGTAAGCAATTATGTCAGGAAGTGACATCTTGCTTATTACTCTTCATGTGATCACTGATTGGCCAGTCAGTGATCACATGATCGGGACCTCACACAGAGGTCCCGTACAAAGATCGGTGTTCCGCTGTGTCCACAAGCAGGGAGCGAGGAGGACATTTATATACATGGGCCTGACGGGAAGTGGTTAAGAGTGATCAGTTCTCTGTTCTAAGGCTGTGAAAGATACAACACACAATGCAGAGAACTGAGAGCTGGAGCTTCAAGGCCTAAACTCTCTGCTTGTCCCTGCCCCCTCCCCCCTCATCCTGCTCAGCTCATAGTGGAGGGTGCCATCACACTGGCTGGAATCTGTGGCAGTTTTCTATATGGAAAACTACCATATTACCTGTGTTAATAAGGTGCAGACCTGCGTTAGTTTCTATTTCACTCTGAAAAAGAAAATGGCGAAAATGCTCTGTTAATGTGGTGCATGCCATATTGGTACAGCAAACTTAATTAGCTCCCTGGAAAATGCTCTGTGCAAGTATCTCACCAAACCTGGCATTACTAGTGACATGGAATGAGGATTCTGGAATTAAAACACAAACACAGTTTAACTGCTTCCCCTCTCCCTATAGCAGAAGTACTGCTACAGGGCGCCATGGCTGCGAAAAATCACATATACTGTATATGTGACTTGCATTTCTGGGTAGGGGGCTTGTGCCTCCCTAATCGCACCGCCATTGGTGGCTACATATGTCAATCACCAGGTTCCGGCTGGGTATTCACCGCCGTCACCAGGCGATTGCCGAGTAACACTGACAGGGGAGAGACCTGTGTGTAAACAACACAGGTCTCTCTCCCGCCAGCAAGGACATGCTGCTGTGTATTACTCTGCATAGCAGAGAATAACACAGCAACATGTTTCCCTAGTAAAACACACACAGCACATTTTTGTAAAACAGCACACAGCACAGTTAACCCTTTCATTGCCACAGATGTTAACCACCTCCTGCCCAGTGTCATTAGTACAGTGTCAGTGTTTTTTATTAGCATTAATCACTGTATTAGTGTCATTGGAATGTCAGTGGCAGTTAGTCAGTCCCCCCCCCCAGTGACAGAATGCCCGCCACAGTCCCGCTATAAGTTGCTGATCGCAGCCATTACTAGTGTAAAAATGAAAAAAAAAATTCCAGTATAAATTCCATTTGTAGATGCTGTAACTTTTTTTTAGCAAAGACATGTAGCAGAATACATTTTGGCCTAAATTCATGACAAAATTAGATTTTTAACATTTTTTTCACTGGACATGTATTATAGAAAAAAGTCAAAAATATTGTTTTTTATTTTCAAAATTGTCAGTCTTTTTTTGTTTACAGCGCAAAAAAATAAAAAACGCAGAGGTGACCAAATACCACCAAAAGAAAACTTTATTTATGGGAAAAAAGGGGCATAAATTTTATTTATGTACAGCATTGCATGACCGCGCAATTGCTAGTTAAAGTAATGCAGCACCGTATTGCAAAAAATGGCCTGGTCAGGAAGGGGGGTAAATCCTCTGGAGGGCAAGTGGTTAATAAATAAATGATTGCAAAGTGCCTTGTATAATAATTATATACATTATTACACTTATTATTACACATTATATCAACAAAACGTGAGATAGAAAAACAGGTACTTAAGAATGGTGTGGGTTGTTATAGAAATAAGCGTACTAATAATCAGCGGTGCTGACAGAGACGTCCATGTAATACAATACTGCTTACACAATCCCGGCATTCTTTTTCTTCGAGGTATTTGAGTGACATGTTTGTCAATAATCATTTCCGTGTTAGAAGCACAAAACATACACCTAGGCAGAAGGTCACAAGGGTGATTGGAAACAATCAACAAATTGTACTGTATGTAAACATGTAAACGTCCAAACTTATCTGAGGCTTTATGTGGACCTTCTCATGGCAGTTGTCACCAAGTTCAAGTAAAAGTGATATCTCAGTTTTGGATGGTGGGTTGAGCATGTGGTGTCACAATGTCCCCCATTTATCCCTGGATCTCCAAGACAAGATTTACCCATTCCAATTTTCAGTGGTTGTAAGAAGCTGTTGGATGATCGACACCATGTGTAATATCAAATGATCCATGCAGAGACCCTACTGGGCATATCTGCCAAAGAGTCCAAGGAAGGCCATACATATGCAACTTTCTTTCTTTCAACCACAGTCAGTATTGATGGGAGGATCGCTCCCGCAGCACTACTGTGTTCTGCCTGTGCGGAGCATGGGGAGCCTCCCCTGCTGGCAGAATACAATGATCAATGCAGGGGCGGACTGACAACTTATGGGGCCCCCGGGCAATAGGGGATCATGGGGCCCCTGTGTCCTTTCCCACACTCAAAGATGCCTATAAAAAAGGTACCAGGGGCATTTCATGGGGCCCCCTACTGACCCCAGACCCTCAGGCAGTGCCCGAGTGCTCTAATGGTCAGTCCGCCCCTGGATCAATGATACAATGTTCGGGCTGGTTGTACTGAAGTTAATCAATGGATCGACTTCAGTACAACCAGGCTACCCATAGATGGATCAAAAATCATCCGTTTCCTGTTGAATTGGCTGAATTTCTATCTGTCTATGGCTGGCTTAACTAATAATAGCCTTCTACCCAAGAAACCTCTAATTAGCATCAGTTTCCTTATCCCATGCTGCATTTGTGTTCTGTATCTCCTGAGCCAATGGCAAATCTAATGAAAGTTTTCTAAATTTATTCAATATAGAATATTAAAGTGACACTAGACTCTGATTTAAAAAATAAATTCAAAGAAGAACTAAACTTTTTTTTAAACAAAAGAAAAATCAGTAGTAAAAAAATACTGAAACAGACACTTACCAGTCAAGGAGTCCAGCACTGTCTCAACCCAGGCTGGTTCTTTACTAGTCTTTGGATCTCTGGTGCCACCATTCTGGCTGAGGGAGCCAGCTCTCCACTATGCAGGCGCAAGATCACGCTGTGCTTTCAGACTGGTCCCGCAGAGGTTGCAGAGGGGTCCCGCAGAGGGGGGGGGGGGTTGGCGGTACAAACGTACGTCATTCTCGCCTAGGCAAGATTTGCAAAAGAAAGTAGGAGAGGGCACCTCATAAAAAGTTACCAGCTCAAAAAAAAAACCACCAATAATGTTACAGAAGAAGGGGAATAGGAGGTCGTGTGGAATCTTCACTTTTAATTGAAATCCCACTTTATGTATGTAGTCTAAACTCAGAAAAAGGCCTTTCTATTAGAGGAGGATCTCAGCTTTGTGCATATCTCTATTTTTTAAGTACTGTGATCTAGCTTCCTGTTAGAGGGTGTCTAAGTTTGTTCTCCATAGTCCCAGAGGTGTCCCTAGGGTTGGTGCCACCCGGTGCGGTAACACTTGGTGACACCCCCTTCGACGATCCCTACAGAATGGATACATTCACATCAGTCCCTAACCCTCAAAGGGTGTACAATCTATGGTCTCTAACTCACATTCATACATACACATACTAGGGCCAATTTAGACAGGAGCCAGTTTACCTACCAGCATGTCTTTGGAGTGTGGGAGGAAGCTGGAGTACCTGGAGGAAACCCAGCCAGGCACAGAGAGAACATACAAACTCCAGGCAGGTGGTGCTGTGGCTGAGATTTGAACCAAGGACCCTAGTGCTGCCAGGCAGAAGTGCTAATCATTTAGACACTGTGCTGCCCATTATGGGCAGAAAAGAAACATGGACAAACATTTGTAGGGTTCCCTTAAATTATTGGCCAGTGGAGAAATACTAACTTGCATTGGCAGTCAACAGGGATAATCTTGGGTCCTTATGTTGGAGGCCAGTGAATGAGTCCCCCTTTAAATTGGGGGTCAGTATAAAACTTCCATCTTACATTGGTGGTCAGTGCAGAGGTGACCCCTTGCATTTGATGTCAGTGGCCTGTTCCTAACTTTAGTGATGGGTATAGGTGGAATATCAATCTGCCACAGCTCAAGGAACCCTTGGTAACCCCTGAAAGAACCCTCTGATTCCATGAACCCTATTGAGAAAGGTTAATATTCCCACATACTATTACAAACTAAGAAAACCTCCCTTACTTTCTGGTTTACCACTGTCTCGCCATGCAGTACCTTCCTTGTACCAGCGTGAAGGATGCTACCAAAGTCCACAAAGATGCCATTTTAAATAATTATTTAACCACTTGAGCTCCAGAGGATTTACCCCCCTTAATGACCAGGCCTCTTTTTGCTACTGGGCGTTGCATTAATTCAACTGATAATTGCACGGTCATGCAATGCTGCACCCAAACGAAATTTACGTCCTTTTTTTCCACACAAATAGAGCTTTCTTTCGGTGGTATTTGATCACCTGTGCGCTTTTTATTTTTCACGCTATAAACAAAAAAAGGCCAAAAATTTTGAAGAAAAACAATATTTTTTACTTTCAGCTATAAAAAATATATAGTAAGCTCAAAGTTGGTTATAAATTTAGGCCAAAATGTATTCTGCTACATGTTTTTGGTAAAAAAAAACCCCAATGAGTGTATTGATTGCTTTGTGTGAAAGTTATAGCGTCTACAAACTATGGTATAAATACTGCAATTTACGCCATTTTTCTGCTATACAGCGCTGCGATAGTTTAACGGACAATTGCGCGGTCATGCAATACATAAATGAAATTTACATCCTTTTTTTCCCCACAAATTGAGCTTTCTTTTGGTGGTATTTGATCGCCTGTGCGGTTTTTATTTTTTGCGCTATAAAAAAAAGGTTGACAATTTTGAGGAAAAAAACACAATATTTTGGACTTTTTGCTATAAAACATGTCCAGTAAAAAAAAATGCAAAAATCTAATTTAGTCATAAATTTCTGCCAAAATGCATTCTGCGACATGTCTTTGCTAAAAAAAAAAAACAATACGCGTAAATTAATTGGTTTACGTGAAAGTTATAGCGTTTACGAATGGCGGGAAAGATACTGGGATTTTTAGGGTTTTTTTTTATACTAATAATGGCGGCGATCAGTGAATTATGGCGGCGATCAGTGACTTATGGCAGCGACCAGCGACTTATGGCGGGACTGCGGTGGACATTCTGACATTGGGGGGTACTGACTTGGGGTCACTGACATCCCTAAAAACACTAATACAGTGATCAGTGCAAAAAGAAAAACACTGACACTGTACTAATGGCACTGGGGAGGAAGGGGTTAACTTTGTTTTGCAGGGAAGGGTTATCTGAATGAGGGGAGTGTTTTACTAGGGGGCGGGGGGGTGTATGCTGCACAGGACACCGCTGATCGAGAGAGAGAAACTCTTCTGTCTCGATCAGCTCGTCCTCGAGCTGACAAGGAAGTGACAGACAGCACAGCTACTGCAGCTGTGCTCTCTGTCACTGTTTACCGCCGATCGTCGGGAAACAGCCGCTAAGGACCGGCTGTGACCCGGCGACTGACATCCGCGGCGGAGATCGGCGGGACAGAAAGGCGGCGGTGCGCATCGCGCGCGCCCCCTATTTGTTTACAAAACACGCGTTTTAAAACGTGGTTTTGCCTGCCAGTGCCGCCCTGCCGCCGTATATCTACAGTGGCTGGGCGGCAAGTGGTTAACATTTACTATGCAAGGGATTTATTTTGGCTAATATAGTTTGTAAGACATTACAGAGAAATGAATGGCATCTCAATGGGCTGGTTCTGGCTAGACATGTGCAGTTCATTTCATTCCGAATCGAAATCAGATGAATTTTCCTTTATTCGGAGATTCGGATGTCCATGAATTCTGAATTTCAATAGTAACGAATTTAAACGAATCTGAAAGAACGAAATGAAATTCAGCCAAAATTCAAATGGATTTGAATTCGAATACACAATTGAAAACAAATTCAAATTTGAAAACAAACATATAATAAAGTAGAACACAAAATAAAGAACTAGAAAATAATAGAATAGAACATAAAAGAATAGAACAGAGTAGAAAAGAATAGAGGAAAAAAGAACAGAATAGAAAATAATAGAACAGAATACAGTAGAAAATAATAGAGTAAAACAGAACAAAATAGAATAACAAATAAAGGAATAGAAAAGAATAGAATCCATTTGAATAGAATCGAAAATATTAGAATAAAAAAATCAAAGAATAGAATATAAAAGAATACAAAAGCTTCGAATAGAAAATGAAAGAATGGAATAGAAAAGAATAGAGTCATTTAGAATAGAAAAGATTAGAATAGAAAATCAAAGAATAGAATAGAAAATAATAGAGTAATACAGAGCAAAATAGAACAGAAAATAAAGGAATAGAATAGAATCAATTAGAATAGAATAGATTTGAATAGAATAGAAAATCAAAGAATAGAATAGAAAAGAAAGAACGGCTTAGAATAGAGAATAAAAGAATAGAATAGTATAGAAAAACAATAGAATAAGATAACATAGAATAAAACTGCCTTCCGAAATTCAAATTCTGAATAGAATGAATTTAAATTTCTAACAGAATACAGTAGAATAGAACATAAAATAATAGAAAAGAATGGAATAGACTAAAATACTTTACATAAAATTGTGAGCTGCTCTATGATGACATGAATAGTGATCAACAAAGGCACTGTGAAATTTTGCTGAAATAGACACTTCCAATACGGTTACGCAACTCTTCATATAGCCCATATACCATCAAAAACACATATGGATTGTGGATTATGGATTGTAACATTAGAATTATTATCGACTCCATTAGAATTATTTTCAAATCCAGATCATTTATAATAATTCTTATCCATTAGGATTCGGTTGACTTCGATTAAATGAAACAAATTCCAAAAACTGAATTAAACGAATTTATGTCTAGTTCTGACCCTCTTGTTGGTGGGCAGCTTGCAGTTCTATAGAATGCTCATTTATAATCCATGTGTAGCACACCTAAGGCTTTTTCTTATATGTGACTCCCGTTGTTGTCAGCTGTCACTCATAGTCATAATAAACACACATGCTTTTCTCAAAGGACGGGGACAGGGTGACCTCTCATGACAACTGGTCCCAGTTTCATGAGATAACAAAGCACAGCACAGATAGCACACAGTAGTACAGCAGAGGCAAGCGGATAGGATAGCTGGGGGGATCCTGGCAGCCTGTGTCCCACAGTCACTGCACAGCATAGCTCAGGGATAGGCAACCTTCAAGAGGTGGAGATCTACCTGCACAACATAGGAGGAGGCAAAGATCACCGGGCACAGTGGCACCTCCTCACACCTGATTTAGACCTCTAATTGCTGTACTACCATGTCACAATCATGTGCATTGCACAGCAATCATGGGTTTAAATCAGGTGGTGAGGAGACAACTATGGCCTCCTCACCACCTGTCAAACACACTTGGATCGCTTTTCAGAGGAGCAGCAGTGCCTGCTGCACTTGTGAATGAGCCCTTAGTTGTATTCAGCAGTGGCACCCCTAGGGCTTGTTCAACTTAAAGTGTGTGTATGTGTGTGTGTGTGTGTGTGTGTGTGTGGGGGGGGTAAATTCCTGAAGTTGAGTCACAGTTTTACTGCCCCCAATCCCCACCCCCTTTAGCTGCTGAGGTAGCAGCCAAAGGTGTCCACATGCTGCAACAGGAAATAAACCCGCTGTTGCTTTTGATGGCTGGATGCCTACCAATTGTGACCCATTCAAGTAAATTTGGTTACTCTGCAAGCTCCCCACAACTGCATGCTTCTGCGGGGTCCAAGGGGTTAAAGTGGGTGAGAAAGCAACACAACGGTGCCTCCTTTAACCCCTTGTTTGCTGTACTGCACAAGGTTGCAGGGCACTTGCAGAGTGGCCTCATTCACTTGAATGGTCATGCTTGGCAGGTGCTACACCCACCAACCATGACAAGGCATACTACTCCAGCTGTGGCGGCGACATGTATACACCTCTGGCCACTGCAGCTAAAGGGGGAGTGTTTGGGGAGGGGGTGGTAAAAACAAGTCTTAACTATAGGGTTTAACCACCCCCAAACTGCAAATGTAAAAGCACCCTTACTGTTCTGAGCCCCCTATAAGGCTGCTTTCACACTGATGTGCTGCGGTTTACCTGCACCAAGGGAACAGCACAGTGCACCTGCGACTTTCCTGCGTTAGCTGCACTTTGCCAAAGACATCTGTTATATCCTGCAGGTGTGGTGCACATTCTGAAAGTGCACCAAACCTGCAGAATATAATAGAAGTCTCTGACTAAGTACAGCAAACCCAGGAAAGCTGCAGGTACACTGCACCCGTGGCGTGGGTAAATTGCAGCATGTCAGTGTGAAAGCAGCCCTATACTATTATTCCTGGTGTATTGCTTCTCACTGACCTGAAGATCTCTTCTTTCCTGCTGCTGGCACCACTCCAGAGACTACTAGCTGGGATAAGAGGTGGAGTGCAGTTGGTGTCACTCTGCTGGGACAGGAGCCAGAACTACAAAAGAGGCATCACTTTATGCAGCTCCTGCTCCCTACTACACCTCCAACTTTACAAGTAGTCCCTCTGCATTGCACTCTGATGTTCTGGGATGGTGGGTCAGCAAGCCCAGACCACAATCTACCAGTCACCTGGCTGCGATCTATGTGTTGCTGACCCCCGATATAGCTCACTAGGCCTTATACTGTATGCAGGCTTTTGTTTAATTCTGTGGAAAGTCGAAACTTATTTGCTTTGAGATTATTCAAGATTATTTAGATTTGTCCCTGAAAAATGTCATCCCTTAACTTGTCCATACATTTGAATTGTGTTCGATTTCATAGCCAAGCATTTATTTCCTAACAATGATGTTGCATTCAATATTGACCATTCAGTATTGACCATTCAGTATAGACCAGTGGTCGGCAAGCCGCGGCTCGCGAGCCACATGCGGCTCTTTACCCACTCTAATGCGGCTCTTCTGTGTGCCGGGCGCCTGCTCCCCTCCCTCCTCTCGGTCGGCCGCTCCCCTGCCTCCTCTCGGTTGGCAGCCCCAAAAGTCCGCGCGGACCTTTTAATCCGGCCCGCGGATGTGGCTGTCAGGATGTGTGTAGGCGGGGCAGCGTGCCGAACGTGAGGGGAGGGGAGCTAGGCTCCTCTCACAGTCCGCCCTGAAGACCCGAACGGCGCGGGAAGACAGCGAGAGGAACGCAAAAGGTAAGTGAATTGACACGGGGGACTTGGCTTACTAGAAGGGGGGGGATAGTACTGTGGGGGATGAAATACTATATGAGGGATGAATTACTTTATGAGGGATGAATTACTATATGGGGGGATGAAATACTATATGAGGGATGAAATACTATATGAGGGATGAATTACTATATGAGGGATGAAATACTATATGGGGGGATGAAATACTATATGAGGGATGAATTACTTTATGAGGGATGAATTACTTTATGAGGGATGAATTACTATATGGGGGATGAAATACTATATGGGGGGATGAAATACTATATGGGGGGATGAAATACTATATGGGGGGATGAAATACTATATGAGGGATGAATTACTATATGGGGGATGAATTACTATATGAGGGATGAATTACTATATGAGGGATGAAATACTATATGAGGGATGAATTACTATATGGGGGGATGAAATACTATATGAGGGATGAATTACTATATGAGGGATGAAATACTATATGGGGGGATGAAATACTATATGAGGGATGAATTACTATATGAGGGATGAAATACTATATGAGGGATGAAATACTATATGAGGGATGAAATACTATATGGGGGGATGAAATACTATATGAGGGATGAAATACTATATGAGGGATGAATTACTATATGAGGGATGAAATACTATATGGGGGGATGAAATACTATATGGGGGGATGAAATACTATATGAGGGATGAAATACTATATGAGGGATGAAATACTATATGAGGGATGAATTACTATATGGGGGATGAAATACTATATGAGGGATGAAATACTATATGAGGGATGAAATACTATACGGGGGATGAAATACTATACGAGGGATGAAATACTATACGGGGGATGAATTGCTATGGGGGATGAATTACTATATGGGGGATGAATTACTATGGGGGATGAATTACTATATGGGGGATGAATTACTATGGGGGATGAATTACTATATGGGGGATGAATTACTATGGGGGATGAATTACTATATGGAGGATGAATTACTATATGGGGGATGAATTACTATGGGGGATGAATTACTATGGGGGATGAATTACGATGGGGGATGAATTACTATATGGGGGATGAATTACTATGGGGGATGAATTACACTATGGGGGATGAATTACTATATGGGGGATGAATTACTATGGGGGATGAATTACTATATGGGAGATGTATTTTCAGTTTTAAAAATGTGGCTCTCAAAATAAATTTCAATCATGGTTTTGGCGAGATTTGGCTCAGTTGAAAAAAAAGGTTGCCCACCACTGGTATAGACCATTTACACCAGCCAGGTCCTCTGCAGTATGGTAAACGCAGGAGTATTAATACCTGTTGTTTTGTGAGGTAAGGTGCATTGTATTAGGGCAGCCTAACACACCACAATGGACCAGAAATTGGGCGTGCAGCATGTTCTGTAGTGCCACACAATGCACGTCAGTAGAATGAATGAATTCAGAATGAAGGACACCACAATGCATTGTAATACAGTGGGTGTTGCCACAATGATACTGTGAATTGTTTTTTAGTGTATGCCAAGCTAACATTTTTTTAATGCCAAAATCTGATCACTAGTTAACACCCCAGAAAAACAAGATGTGCCCAGGGGCTCCAATACTGTCAGGTGCTGATTTGTATGTAGGGCTTTCCCGACCCACTGAAACAAACTAGGGGAAGGTTTGGAAAGATGCACGCGGATAATCAGCCCAGTTGAAGTTTATAAAGTAATGACTTCAGCTGCTCTCCTTCAGCAGTCACACCCCATCTGACGCATTTCACTTTCCCATGGGCTTAGTCATAGAGCTCTATGGCTAAGCCCATGGGAGGGTGAAACGCATTATAGGGGTTTGGCATTTGGAGGAGACAAGCTGAAGCCGTTTCTTTACAGGCTTTAACAGGGCTTATTATTGGTTGCGTGGCTTTCCACATTTTCTGCTAGTTCACAAATTAACATTGTCCCCTTTTCAGGGAAAAATACCAGCTACAGGCATACCTTGGTTTACGAACGCCTTGGTTAACGTAATTTTTGGTTTACGAATGAAAATTCATTGAAAATAATGCCTCGGTTTACAAAGTTTTTTCACAATACGAAGCGTTTATAGCACCGGCCCCGTGCCTTTAACTAGTTGCCGACCGCAGATAGCCGAATGACGGCTTCACTGCGGCCGGCCAGTTCTGGGTGGACGTCATATGACATCCTCCCAGAACGCGCTCTCCTGCACGCCCCCGGGGTCGCACACCCAGCGATCTCCGTGATCTTTGTGTCCTACGGACACAGCTGATCACGTGATGAGGTAAAAGGCCAGTCATATGACGTCCCCCCAGAACGCGCTCTCCTGTGCGCCCCAGGGGGCGCGCACCCGGCGATCTCCGTGATCGCTGTGTCCTACGGACACAGCTGATCACGAGATGTGGTAAAAGGCCGATCATACCAGCCTTTTACCACGTGATCAGCGGTGTCCAATGACACGCTGATCACAGGGAAATGCAAGTGCCGGTTCTCGGCTGCACTTTCCTCACGCTGTCAGATCGTGAGGAAAGTACTGCCGAGAACCGGCAGTTGTCAGAGCGGGGATCGGCACCGATCATCAGGGCCACTGATGATCAGTGCCCTGATGATCGGTGCCCAGCAGTGCCACCCACAAGTTCCGCCCACCTGTGCCCAGCAGCGCGCCCACTAGCTCCGCCCACCTGTGCCCAGCAGTGCACCCACCTGTGCCCAGCAGTGCACCCACCTGTGCCACTCTCCAGTGTCACACACCTGTGCCCAGAAGTGCCACCTACCTGTGCCCAGCAGTGCCACCCACCTGTGCCCACCCACCTGTGCCCACCAGTGCCACCCACCTGTGCCCACCAGTGCCACCCACCTGTGCCCACCCACCAGTGCTGCCCACCAGTGCCACCCACCAGTGTAACCCAGCAGTGCTGCCAGTCAGTGCCCAGCGGTTGTGCCAGTCAGTGCCGCCAGTCAGTGCCCAGCAGTGATGCCAGTCAGTGCCGTCTATCAGTACCCATCATCAGTGTCACCTATCAGTGCCGCCTATCAGTGCTACATATTAGTGCCGCCTATCCGTGACACCTCATTAGTACTGCCTATCAGTGCCCTTTAGTGCTGCCTATCAGTGCCCATCAGTGCCGCCTATCAGTGCCCATCAGTGCTGCCTCATCAACGCACATCAGTGAAGGAGAAAAATACCTGTTTGAAAAATTTTATAATAGAAACAAAGAAACTTTTTTTTTTTTCAAATTTTTTGCACTTTTTTAATTTATAGCGCAAAAAGTAAAGCGCCCAGTGGCGATTAAATACCACCAAAAGAAAGCTCTATTTGTGAGAAAAAAATTATCAAAATTTCATATGGGTACAATGTTGCAATCAAAGTGCGGCAGCGCTGAAAGCTGAAAATTGGCCTGGTAAGGAAGGGGGTATAAGTGCCTGGTAGGCAAGTGGTTAAAGTGCACTTTATAAAGAGTTTTGAACAGATAAGACTTTTTGTTACTTTTTTCTGATTTTCTAACCTTTGGAACGGATTAATTGGTTTTCAATACATTTACAATTTTTTTTAATCATGTCCCTGTACAGTATTTATGCCTTTAAAGTGCACTTTATAAAGAGTTTTGAACAGATAAGACTTTTTTTTACTTTTTTCTGACTTCCAGAACGGATTAATTGGTTTTCAATGCATTTACAATTTTTTTTTAATCATGTCACTGTGCAGTATTTATGCCCTTAAAGTGCACTTTATAAAGAGTTTTGAACAGATAAGACTTTTTTTTACTTTTTTCTGACTTCCAGAACGGATTAATTGTTTTTCAATGCATTTACAATTTTTTTTTTAATCATGTCACTGTACAGTATTTATGCCTTTAAAGTGCACTTTATAAAGCTCGGAGGAGCAGGGCCCTCCAATCCCTCTTGTATTGAACTGTATTGTTGCTGTATTGTCTCCTGTTATATTGTAACTGTTGGAGCCATATAAATCCTGTATTATAATAATAATAATAATAATAAAAAATAGTTTTTAACAGGTAAAAGACTTTTTTTTTAACTTTTTTCTGACCTCCGGAACGGATTAATTGGTTTTCAATGCATTCCTATGGGAAACCGCGTTTCGGTTTACAAATTTTTTGCAATACGAAACTTCCCACAGAACGCATTAAATTCATAAACCGAGGTATGCCTGTATATAGTTTCTTTCTTTATGCAAACAATAACAACAGGTCCCATTTTTACCAACCAGGCAGGTATAATACTGGACAAGAGATAACTATACTGATAAAATAGCAGTGATAGTATAGATTTCAGGTTAAGAGGAGAGTAAGTTACTTTTACTTGTTTGCTTGATCAGATTATTGTGTTATAAACGAATTTTTCAGGTTGCAGTTTTTAATTAAAAAAAATTAGCTTAATAAAATTTCTGGCGCTGAACACTAACAAAAAGGTCATTTAAAAGCAGAGAGTTAAAGTGGTTCTAAAGGCAAACGATTGTTTACCTTCATGTATTCTATGCATTAAGGTAAAAAAAACCTTCTGTGTGCAGCTTCCCTTCAGTCCCCCCTTATTCTCACCGGAGCTCAATCTCCATCCAGCGATGTGCATGAGAACTCCGGCTCCTATGGGTCTCTCTCCTCATTGGCTCACACAGCAGTGGGAGTCATGGACTCCTACTGCTGTCAATCACAGCCAGCAAGTCAATGAGGAGAGAGTGGGAGGGCAGGGTCAGGTTGCTGTTTGAATGGACAATGTCCATTCACAGGACACTTGCACAGGAGTGAGCCTGCTTGAGTGCCCCCATAGCAGTTCGCTCAGCGCTGTACATTACAATGGGAGACAATACACGAGACAGTACAATAACAATACAATGCGATACACGAGGGGTTTGAGGGCCCTGCTCTTTGGAGCTTACAATCTAGGAGGGAGGGGATAGTGGTACGGGAAGAAAAGCGGTGGGGGGTGGAGTAGTAGGAAGAGTGGAGGAGATCGGCAATTAGCAGAGGGCAGGGTAGGCTTCCCTGAAGAGATGGGTTTTCAGGGTACGCCTAAAGGAGAGGAGAATAGGTGATAGTCTGATGGATTGGGGTAGGGAGTTCCAGAGGATGGGTGATGCCCTGGAGAAGTCCTGGAGGCGGGCATGGGATGAGGAGACCAGGGAACTAGAGAGAAGGAGGTCTTGTGAGGAGCGGAGAGTGCGTTTTGGGTGGTATTTCGATATTAGGTCGGTGATGTAGTTTGGGGCAGAGTTATGGACAGCTTTGTACATCAGTGTTAGCAGTTTGAATTTGATCCGTTGGGCAATCGGAAGCCAGTGGAGGGATTGGCAGAGGGGGGTGGCGGAAACAGAGTGGTTGGTAAGGTGGATGAGTCTGGCTGCCGTATTCAGGATCGACTGAAGCGGGGATAGCCTGTAATGAGGCAGGCCAGTGAGGAGGGAGTTGCAGTAATCGAGTCATGATATAATGAGGGAGTGGATGAGTTGCTTAGTAGTTTCTGGGGTTAGCAATGGGCGTATTTTGGAGATGTTGCAAAGGTGGAGTCTGCATGAGTTTGTTAGTGATTGGACTTGGGGCTGGAAGGATAGATTGGAGTCTAGAATGACACCAATACTCTGCCTTGCGGGGTGGGCCTGATGGTGGCATTGTTGGACGTGATGGAGAAGTCAGTGGGGGGAAAATTAGGAGCTCGGTTTTGGAGAGGTTCAGTTTAAGGAAGTGGAGTGACATCCAATCTGATATGTCATTCAGTAGGCTAGTGATTCGGGCGGAGACTGAAGGGGTGAGGCGAGGGGTCGAGAGATAGATTTGCGTGTCGTCGGCATAGAGGTGGTAGTTGAAGCCGTTAGAGTGTATCAGTTGGCCAAGGGAGGAGGTGTAGATGGAGAAGAGAAGGGGCCCGAGGACAGAGCCTTGAGGGACCCCAACAGAGAGGGAGAGTGAGGGGGAGGTGGTAGCATTATAGGTAATGCTGAAGGAGCGTTGTGATAGGTAGGATGAGAGCCAGGAGAGAGCGGAGTCTCTGAGGCCGAGGGAGTGTAGTTTTTTGAGGAGGAGGGGGTGGTCGACTGTGTTGAAAGCCGCAGAGAGGTCGAGGAGTAGGAGCACTGAGTAGTGGCCATTAGCTTTGGTGGTTAGCAGGTCATTGGTGAGTTTGAGTAAGGCAGTTTCGGTGGAGTGTAGGGGATGGAACCCAATGGTTAAATCACACAGGAGATGGGGTTTGATCACTAACAGCAACACAGACAGAAATAAAAATGTTTTTTAGTAGAGCTGAGGATAGCTATAACCCCAGTCAGTTTTCTTAGCTGTCTTTGTTCCATTGAAGATTTGCTGGTTTCTGGTGAAACTGTCATTATTCACAGCATTGTTCTGTTTTGAGTTTTGAGTGTTGATGTGATCTGTGGTGCCATTCAGATGGCTGACTAGCCTGCATGGTGCTGCACTGCCAAAAAATGCCACATGTACCTTTTTTGGTACATTAGCATAATCCACATTAACACGTGACATAATGAACATGTGCTAAGGCAGTGCTAAGGGCCCTAACCCTAGGTTCACACCTAAGCGTTTTCTACAGCGTTTTTCAGACACGTAGTACAGTCCATTTAACATGATTTCCTATGGGACATGTTCACATCTGTACGTTTTCACCCGGTGTGTTTTTCGGAAAGGGTCAGGGACTTTTTTGAAAGCAAAAAGTTGTGTTTTTGGTTCTATAGACTTCAATGAAAACTCTGCAGAAACGTATGTGTTGCATTTTTGCTGAGTTATTGATGTGTTTTGTGTTTTAAATCTGTCTAGCAACAAGAAAAAAAAATTGAATAAAAACGCATCAAAAACACAAGTGCAAAAAAGCAAAACACAATGCAGAAACGGCTCAAAAGCTACCTGCATAGGTGTGAACCAAGCCTAAATGAGGGGAAATCCCAGACAACAGTAAAAACCCCAAATTGTAAATGTTTCTCACTTTTGGCTGGACATACAGTACATTTTAACCTTAAAAAACCCTTGTACAGTATAGGCTTGAGCTGCTTTATCATGTTTATTAGGTTTTCAGCAAAAACAAAATTTCAGCAAGTAACCTTTTTTTATCATAAAATAACTTTTACTACATGCCATTGGCAGCCTGAAAATGTAGTTTATAACACACAAAAATGAATCAAATAAAAACAGAAAATCCATTGATAGACCATGTAACCACAGACCTAGCCATTCACCCAGGCTCTATCACTCACACTAAACGTCAGGTACATTTTATACTATTACAACTAGGGTTGTGACTTGTCTTGTATTGTACTTGCCTGGCTGGTAAACATTTAGACCTGTCATCAATGTTATTATTAGGAAATACATTATAAAGCCAGTATTTTTCTCCGAAAAGGCGTCAATATTAATTTGTGGGGCTATTATGACTTTAAAAACATTATGCAATTAAACGCCTGTCACTAGTTTACTTCACAGTATCAGCACTAAAAACACCTAAAATGAGAAAATCCTGTTTTATCTTTTATAGATCTACAATCTTCTATTATTAGTATTCAGTGACATATGGTGTTTTAGCTGCAGAATCACATATAGTTTATTAACATATATTTGCTATAGTTTTTTTATTTTTGTAAGTACAATGATTTTAGGTTTTTCGTGTACTGGTGCATGACATGTCTATGTGTCACATAACTTGTACTTCATCAGAATTGAAACATATATTGAAGTTTTTGTTGTTTTTCTTTTTTTTTAAGATTGTCATTGTGTCTTTTTTGCTTTGTAACTAAGTAGGATCTTGTTAAGTGATCTACTAAACCTTAATCACTGAAGTGAGATGATGCCCCCCTCTAGGCCTAAAGTGCTGTTACTGGCTGTCCCCAGGTGTTGCTGAGCTGTCACAGGAGTCGGCTGGCCGGTATGAGAAGAATCCTAGCTGCCCCTCACAGCTGTCCAGAGCTATTATATGAGGGGGTCTCACAGCTGCACCCCCCAACCCCCATTCCATTACAGGAGCCAGTGACAGACAGCTCCCAATCGCAGCCACCTGGCCTCCATCACCCCCGCCCAGATGGAAAGTGGGACTCAGCAGCAGCACTTAGCTCTGCGACCAGGGCGGACGAGGCCTTGAGATCTGACAGGTCACCGGGGAGGGGGGAGAGGGAGGCTCTGCTGGAATGTGTCAGTGCAGCACCTCTCCAGGCTAATTGTTACACCACGCTAATGCCACAAGCCAGTCTCACATATTAATTCCTATCAGCAGAACATGCATCATTGTAAAGCACTAATGAGCACCTACCACATTTTCTCTGGCAATTAACAAGCACAGTACACCTGCACAACGATGAGCATCAAAAACTTGGAGGATTTCATAACTCTATATATTTATTTATTATAGGTACTTATATAGCGCCGTCAATCTACACAGCACTTTAACATCAGACCCTAACCCTCAAGGAGCATACAGTCCCTAACTCACATACTAGGGCCAATCAACCTACCAGCTTGTCTTTGGAGTGTGGGAGGAAACCAGAGGAAACCCTCATAGGCACAGGGAGAACATGCAAACTCCACATGGGTAGTGCCATGGTGTGGATCAGGGGCGGGCTGCCCATTTGAGCACTCGGGCACTGCCCGAGGATCCAGGGTCAGTAGGGGGCCCCATGAGATGCCCCTGGTACCTTTCAGAGGCTTTTTTGGGTGTGGTTTGAGTGTGGGCAATGACACAGGGGCACCATGATCCCCTATTGCCCGGGGGCTCCATGAGTTGTCAGTCCGCCCCTGGTTTGGATTCAAACCAATGACGTAAGTACTGCTAGGCGTAAGTGATAACCACTTAGCCAATGTGCTGCCCAGTTGATATAAAAGAGATCACTTGGCCATAGGGGCAGGCAAAATTACAGATCAATGCTTTCTTCTTTCTTTTGTCTGTAAGAAAGTTATCTCCAAGAGTCTTTTCCTTGACTCCATTAGACACCTTTTTTCTACTTTGTTCAAGTTCTGATGACAGGAAGGGGGGTTTGGCTCCTGAAACGTGTTGGTGTTTTGTTTTTTTTTTTGCCATATTGTTGTCACGTGTTATATACAAAACAAGGATTTGGACTTTTTTTGCTCTTATCTCATTTTTGTTTTTACATGACCCCTGTGTTTTCTGGAGGCTCCTGCTTTGTGGAAGACATTAGGCATTACTGAAGAGTCTCCATTATGGGTTAAAGGGTAACTCCACTTTTGAGGGGGGAAAAATTAGCAAAGAAAAAAAAATAATATAGGGTATACAATTGCAACTCAAGTCATATTGTAATTGAATGCTATTAAAAATTACCTTTCCTTTTCAATCTGCAACACTGTAATTCTTTGTAAAATGCAATGCAATATGGCTACCTGTTGGCTAACACAGATGGTTTACAGAATGCCCCCTGAAAATGTAATTTCCTGCTTGAGTGATTGGCTCACTGATTTTCCTAGAAGTCTGCACTAAGATACAAGCCAAATTTCTGGCATACCCTGCTACAAAAATGTCATATTTGGTGAGATACTCCCAAAGGGAAATCACATCTAAAGGGATGCAGACCCTGCAATTTTCCTCATTAGAGCTCTGCTGATGCAGTAGTAGCTGATTGATAATTGTAAAACCACTCTCATATAGATCCACTCAGCAAATGGACACAGAAAAACAAACAGCTATTTTTTTTCAGAATAACAAAAGGTAGGAATCTACAACAAAGTTTGTTACAATCCTGTAATGTATATTGATCGCCTAGAGGGGAACGTTTTTTTCTCAATAAAAGTGGAGTTACTCTTTAAGGATTTGTGTCCACCCTCATCTTTCTTACAACAGGAAATGAGATATACAGTATGCTCAATCACAGCCAGTGGGCCAATGAGGAGAGAGAGGGGACAAAATGGACAAGCAGAGCAGTGGCATGGGAGCAAGCCTGCTTGGGTGCCCCCAGAGCAAGCTGCTTGCTCTGGGGGCACTGGGCATGAGGGAAGGGCCAGGAGTATTGTCAGGAGACCCGAGAAGAGGAGGACCAGGGCTGCTCTGTGCAAAACCACTTCATAGAGCAGGTAAATATGATGTGTTTGTTATTTTAAAAAATGCCTTTAATATCACTTTATTTATTTATTTCAGGTACCGTATTTTTCGCACCTGACCATAAGACGCACCTAGGTTTTAGAGGCAGAAAACAGGAAAAAAAAAATTCTGAACTAATGGACTGCAGACACAGTACAGGAGATGACCAGAGACTGCGGACAGCACAGGGATGACCAGAGACTGCGGACAGCACAGGGATGACCAGAGACTGCGGACAGCACAGGGATGACCAGAGACTGCGGACAGCACAGGGATGACCAGAGACTGCGGACAGCACAGGGATGACCAGAGACTGCGGACAGCACAGGGATGACCAGAGACTGCGGACAGTACAGGGATGACCAGAGACTGCGGACAGTACAGGGATGACCAGAGACTGCAGACAGTACAGGGATGACCAGAGACTGCGGACAGTACAGGGGATGACCAGAGACTGCGAACAGTACAGGAGATGACCAGAGACTGCGGACAGTACAGGAGATGACCAGAGACTGCGGACAGTACAGGGATGACCAGAGACTGCGGACAGTACAGGGGATGACCAGAGACTGCGAACAGTACAGGAGATGACCAGAGACTGCGGACAGTACAGGGTATGACCAGAGACTGCGGACAGTACAGGGATGACCAGAGACTGCGAACAGTACAGGAGATGACCAGAGACTGCAGACAGTACAGGAGATGACCAGAGACTGCGGACAGTACAGGGATGACCAGAGACTGCGGACAGCACAGGGATGACCAGAGACTGCGGACAGCACAGGGATGACCAGAGACTGCGGACACAGTACAGGGATGACCAGAGACTGCGGACAGTACAGGGATGACCAGAGACTGCGGACAGTACAGGAGATGACCAGAGACTGCAGACACAGTACAGGAGATGACCAGAGACTGCGGACAGTACAGGGATGACCAGAGACTGCGGACAGCACAGGGATGACTAGAGACTGCGGACAGCACAGGGATGACCAGAGACTGCGGACAGTACAGATGACTGCTGACCTTTGGGGAAGTGGGGAGCGGGTACCTGAATTTGACAGGTACCTGCTCTTACTTCCGCAGAGTTTTTGTTTGATCTTACCTGTTCCTCGATCCAGCCGCGCGCTGTCTTCCCGGCTTCTGTAATGGCGCTCGGCATGACAGCCGGGTGCCCAGTGTGCATGAGCGAGAAGCACTTGCGCTTTGTGATTGGTCCGGTGGCTTCTGGGATCTGTCATGTGTCCCAGGTACCGCCTTACCATTCACAAAAAGCACCGCTTCTTGCGCATGCGCACTTGGCACCCGGCTGTCATGCCCAGTGCCCACACTACAGAAGCCGGGAAGACAGCACGCCGCTGGATAGAGGAACAGGTAAGGTCCCGCTGCAGAGCTGAGCGGCCGACCCGGTATTCTGACACGGCCGCGGTGGAAATACCGGACCGGCCGCTCCATATTCGCTCTATAAGACGCACTGACATTTCCCCCCCAGTTTTGGGGAAGAAAAAGTGCGTCTTATACGGCGAAAAATGCGGTACTTATATAGCACCATCAATTTACGCAACGCTTTTACATATATATATTGTACTTTCACATGAGTCCCTAACCCTCAAGGGGTGTACAATCTAAGGTCCCTAACTCACATTCATACATACATATAGAAACTAGGACAATTTAGACAGGAGCCATTTAACCTACCAGCATGTCTTTGGAGTGTGGGAGGAAACTGGAGTACCTGGAGGAAACCCATGCAAGCACAGGGAGAACATGCAAACTCCATGCAGGAGGCACCATGGTCGGGAATCGAACCCATGACCCATTTACTGCAAGGCAGATGTGCTAACCACTAAGCCACTGTGCCGCCCTTTAATTTCTGGAATGGACCGTAGAAAAATGTTTGCTTACCTGTACACTAGCAGCTTTCGTCCCATTGTGAAATGACACACTTTTCTAGATGACTGTGCCACTGCTGGAAACATTCCTGGAATTTGTTTTCTGGATCGCTGTGCAGTATCTTTATCGTGGCGTGCTAGATGTCCGGAATGTCATCAAATCTGTGTGCTTTTATGGAATTTTGGAAACAGCCAAAAGTCACAGGATCAGTCATGGGAATAAGGTGGTTTTTCAAGTTTTGAAATAGATTTCTGGGCCAGGCACTCGTGATCACAACACATCATCTGCAGGAGCATTGTCGTGGTGTCAGTTCTGAACTTTTCCTCCAGATTCCTGTAACCTTTCAGAATTTCCAAGTAACAATGTTGGTTGATGTTCTTGCGTGATCGCGGACATCTTCCCACCCTTCTTTAACTGTCTATACCTTTCAAAAGCACTTGATTTCTTTATGGAATGTTCACCATAAGCTTGTTGTAACAGAGCTAAAGTTTCACTCGCACTTTTGCCAGTTTTCACGCAAAGTGTGTTAATCCGCTGCTTCAGCTTCCTGTTACTTAGTTACTGCCAACAGCAAAACGCACACACCTGTTATTTCTTCTACTACTCCGTAAAGACTGAGTCAACTGGTCTACGATCCTGGCGAGTGCAAGTTAGCACGTCAGAACACGCTCTAGTGCAAATGGCTGTGTGACTCACCACCATAATGCTACACCATGGGAATTCCGGGAATTAAATTTGTCATCTCATATTTTGCATGCAGTTTTGTACTCATGCACATGACATTTCCATTGAGGATCAAAATGCTTTGTAAAAGGTGGAAAGTTACATATTTTCCCATAACGCACTGCACTGGGAAATAGACCAATTGAAATCAATGGGGTTCATTTATGGAAAGAGCTAACACTGTTCACTAAATAAAGTGAATATTCAGTCTGAAAATATGTATTTTCACTTGGCAAAGTGAATGATAGTAAATTTCGTGAACCCGGGTTCAGTTTCAATACCCAATCATGTGCAAGGCAAATTAAAAAAAGCTATATTTTTGCTGGCACATGATTGTTTGATTGACGTAAACACAAATTCATCTTTACTAAACTCAGTGTACATTCATTTTGCTAAGGGAGCAGCCCCTACTCTTTTAGTAAATCAGCCTCTCTAAAAGTTTGATTGTCTGTGTATTTTATCTGGTTTGTGAAATGCAGCAAAACAGATGGACACGGGCAGCGTCAATGAAGCCTTAGAATGGAAGGCAGGGAGAAGCATGCATAAGGGGTGTAAAATACATTGAAATGTGAAAATATATCAGAATGTGTTTGTAGGCATATGTGTTTTTCTGTATTAAAAGATCATTATAACCAAGAACAAAAATGTTATATATTGCAGCCGACAGTCCTTAGAGGTGGTGGCTGCATTAGTTTTCTTTTTGTTTTTAAAGCTAAGAACATTTTTCAGCAAATAGAGAAATGACCTGTTGATTTTGCCTTGAAATGCAGTGCCATTGTCACTTACTGTGAGCTGTACCAAAGAATATCTTCCTTACTAGCTATCTTCTGTAAACTACCAATTGCCTTTCTCCCCAGTGTAATAAATATGAAGAGATATAAACATGTTTGCAAGCAGGAGTTAGAACCCTTTCTAGGGAGACCCCTTCTTGGGTAGGTATTGTGAATGGGCTCACTCCTTTAAAGTCTAGAGCCTGAAGAGCTTGGGGCAGGGTGATGGGAGAAGGCTACCCCTAGTATACTGTTACTTAAGCTTGCAGCCTTAGAGGCGCGGGACAGACTCCATTGGAGAATATACATATGGCCCACAGTGAGGATAATGGGATAGTTTGGCAGCCATCTTATGTTAATGCTGGACTTGCAGTGTGCAGAATTATTGATGTTGGGACAGAAAGGGTGGAGGTAAAGGGTGTATTGACCAAAAACTGTTCAATATATTTCTGTTAGAATAAAATCATTTAAAGGCTGATTGTGTGGGTATAACTCATTTATGGCAGTGGAGTATGTGAGTGACCAAAGATGGCAATGTCTCTTAACATTACAGGTGTGTGTGTACCCTATCTCGGTTCTGAATAAGAGTACTGTAAGAGGGGCCCTTGGCCAGCATGATTGCTGTTGGCGGCAAATTGGAGTCCTGCTAACATGTTTGCAGTCTAAATCAGCAAGGCAGCCTAGGGTGATAACCATGGTTCCCTCCATAGATACTGTGCAGAAGTGACGTAGCCACCCAGGGAAAGGAATTGTGTTATATGTAGGGTTACTAGGGAAAATAAACCAAAAGATGCTTGAGAAAAATAAAACAAATGCAGCCACCATACCAAAGACCACTAAGCTTACATTTTTGGTTGTGGGTTTAGATATACTTTAACACTTGCATTTTTGAAAATGAATAAGCTCTGGGTGGTCCTGTACAGCTTGACTGAGCTAAGTCCTGGCCATATTTCTTCAATCAGTAACCCACTGTCTCTCCAGCAGGGCTATTGATTACCAAGTCAGCTTAGCTGCAAGGGTCCAAGTTGTGGCTCTGTGGTCTATAACAAAGATATTTTATTCCTATAGACCAGCCTTTCCCAACTTTTGTACCCCAGAGGAACCCCTAAAATAATTTTCAGGTTTCAGGGAACCCTTTCTAAAACTAATTGATCAGGGGCCAATGGCAAATGCCCCTTACATTGATGGCCAGTAGGAAGAATACAACCCTTACAGTAATAGAATGCCAGACATAAAGCTAAGAAGATAATTTGTGTCATGCTGTTAGCTTTGCCAAGGTTTGTTGGTCCTGGAGCAAGGCAGGCACCATCACATAAGAGTGCAATCAGCCACAGCTCAATGAACCCAGAGCAAAATGATCCCCATTTCAGAATGGTTGCAGGTACAATATAACATATGTTTTAGGGCCCATGTAATTCTATTCTGTGCATAGGGGTGCATTTTTTTTGAAGCATTAGGCAGGTGCGTTCTCATGTATCAGTGTGCATTTCCTTCGTTTGCTGACATGCATTTTGACATGTGTTGACATGTATTTTCAATGCATTTTTGGATTTAGATTTGGAGTACATAGGGTTAGCATCCATTGACCAAAGCTTTTTAAATTTCACACTGCTCGGTATCAAAAGCATGGTAAAAACATACTTGTGTTTTTGTTGCCTTATTACTGTGTTTTTGCTGCATTTTGGATCTGTGAAAAAAAGAACACGTGACTCAAAAAAATGCACCAAAAATGCAACCACAGGTGCATTTTTTATGCTTTTTTATGTGTTTTTGCTGTGTTATCCATTCATTTTAATGGGGAGGTGCATTTTTGGTGTGTTTTTTTTTACCGCATCAAACATGCATCAAAAATGAAGCTTGTGGGACTTTGAAAAATGCAGCGGACCGTCAACTGACCAGTGTGAAGAGTTCCATAGGATATAACATACATGAGTTTTTCTTCCACTTTTTCTAAGGCAAAAATGGAAGAAAAACTGATCAGTGTTAAAGCAGCCTTAATAAACTCAGTAACGGAAAAAAAGGCCCCCCCCCCTACACTGCATACTTGCACATTATGACAGATATATCTGTCAAACAGAGCTCTCCAGCGCTGTACTGTCACAGCTCCTATTGGTCTCAGGTGCTTCCATCTTTGCCTGGTCTTCTTTCCAGGTTCTATCTTTTTGGCCACTAGAATGACAGGGCCATGACGACACATGTAGGGGAGATCACCACAGCCCACAGTAAGTGCCATAAGTGTGGTCTGAACTAAGCATGCACTGCTCAGATCACATTACTGCTGACAGACAGAGAGGCATTAACTGTATGGCAGAAGAGCCTGCAGGGTCTCTGTTATAAAACCCTGCCTGTCTTCAGTTTTTAAAAATCTAATTTCAATATCACTTTAATACCAATGCATCATAACATGTTATAGGTGTTTTGATGCCTTGCCATTGATGTCTATGGGCCTCCCAATGCTCTAACCACAGAAAAAATGGACAAGTGTTTTTCAAAATACAATGTACTGCAACATTTGGATCGGAAACAGATCTTTATTATGGGGAACCACAACACATGTTTTAGTGAATTGGAACACATGCATTAAAACACAACAATGAAATGGACCCTTGATGAATTTTTCACAATATTTTAAAAAGTTAAACTTAAGTTTCCTGGCTCTAAACAAGTGTCACCACCTCACTTTCTTTCCAATGATGCCATAAAGGGCAAAATATATTGAACTGCCTTGTAGTGCTGAAATGTATACACCACCCAAAATTCTTCCTGTGCGATAATGACAGCAGGCTTGTCAGCTTTCACCAATGGTCTTTTGATTTAATACACATATACCATTAGCGTGCCCAACATAAATTCCAAGCACAGCACAGTCGGCAACAGTCAGTTCAATCAAAGACCGTCTAATTCAGTTCCTGACAACTTTTTGACATTTGGACAAGGCAGGAGCGTAACCAATCTGAGCAATGGGCTCAGGTGGCATAGCTTTCGGCTACTCGGGTGACAGCCACAAGGTTTTAAATCGGTTTTCTGTAATCATTTGCTGCTAATGTCATTTCTTCTATAGAATGTAAAGACTTATCTATAAGGGTTTAACCCTTGCTATGCATTTCTTTATGTAAAAGGCAACATCTAGAATGACTCATTGGAATAAGTTGAAACATACGATTACTAAGTCTTTGGTTGTGTCATGCTGTGGTGGGGAAGTGTACAATGCCTTCACAGAATGCAATACTTGATTTCCAATGAGCCAGCAGCATCCTTTGAACTTATTTGTAAATGTGGAGAATGTTAAATCAGCAGTAAAGTAATGTATGTTGTTTTTAGATCTCATTCTTTTCAAGGGCGCAGCTTCATCATAGAAGCATACATGAGCATGCAACAAACTTTTGAGAACAATGTACTATAAACCTAGTTTCACTGGGGATGCATCTCATGTTATCAATAAAGTGCCTGATCATGCAGAATAACTTTCCAGTGACGCTACATTTTGGATCAAAGAATTATTTTCAAATATGTCTTCTTAACTAGGAAATATAACTTCTATTGCTGTCAGTCTCCTACAAATTTTCAAATTTTTTTGCTGCTGTGATCCAGCTTTCTGTTAGAGAGTGGCTATGTTTGTTCTTCATGATCCCACTGTATGTAGGGACATAGCCACCCTCTTTTGCTCGCATCAGAGATGGACTATGGGATTTTTAGTGTGCATAGAGTAGTGCACGAGACTGCAACTAATGCATACAGCGTGTTCCAAACAAATGAAAATGAGGGTGCAAAGGAGAGATTAAGGAGTTCACAAAGGACTTTATAAGGAGGCAGAAAACAAGGTAAGCAATGATTTTAAGAAAACATATATTGCAGGGCCATAAAGTCTTGGATGTGTAGATTATTATAATAGGGTATAATTTAGGGGTTGTTCACACGTGCATTGCCTCTAAAGAGTGATCATAGAGCATTTGACAGGTGGTGAGGAGACATTATGTTTCCTCTTCCCCGTCTGATTTAACCCTGTAAATACTGCACTTCTTCACCTCTATGGTATGTGCTGCATGCCATTGTGGAATGATCAATGCACAGATTTGCAATGGTTGCATTTTGTGGTGGTAGCGGCCATCGAATGCGACATGCTGTTTAATGTTTGCACGTGGACAGCCCTAAGCAACTGCACACCCAGGTTCAGGTGTTCAGTTGGGAGACAGTAAAACCGCTGCTCAACTGTCTAGCTTTACTGTTCCCTAGCCACATGTGTGAATGTTATACATTTGTATTTATTGATGTGGCTCCCCTGCATGGTCATAGATATAAATTAAGTTTCCAGCTGTTTCGCCTGGTCCCGTGTAAAAAACAAAATAATGATGTTCCTGGTCACCACTAGAGGATGCAGTTTGGGGAGAGTGCAGCACAATTTTTAAAATTTGGGATCCTCCACTATGCTAAGATTCCACACTTCGACTCAGTGATGTCACCTGGGGACCAGAAGCCCTGGCCTGAATTATGTTATTTTATTTTCCAAGGTTTGACCTAGAGTTTTAACCTGGGGCTGGGAATTTTCATGCAGCCTATTTCATTGTGTGCTCCATTTGAATTGCCCTGGTTTTTGACAGGTTTACTTCTATGTGTATATATAATTTTCTGCTCCTTATTTGTTCCCAAAAATATACTCCTGATCAGACTGATTTTTAAAGTCTGCCTGTAATTGGGTCCTTTATGGGTCGTATTCCTCCACAACAACTAGGTACACACAAGAGCTCTGCTCACTTGTTACTTTGAGGAGCGTGTGTGGAGGGCGCTATGGCTCTTTCCCAAACTAATGTAAAACATTAAGCTTTACAGAGACCTTGTCACTAGACAATTAATTTAATAAACAAGCTTCTAAGTACATTAAGTACATTATATGTGCATTTAACTTACACTATATTGCCAAACGTATTAGGGCACCTGCTTTTACACAAATATGAACTTTAATGACATCCCAGTGTTAGTCCGTAGGGTTCAATATTGAGTTGGCCCACCCTTTGCAGCTATAACAGCTTCAACTCTTCTGGGAAGCTGTCCACAAGGTTTATGAGTGTGTCTATGGGAATGTTTGACCATTCTTCTGGAAGCGCATTTGTGAGGTCAGGCACTGATGTCGGATGAGAAGGCCTGGCTTGCAGTCTCCGCTCTAATTCAAACCAAATGTGTTCTATTGGGTCAGGACTCTGTGCAGGCTAGTCAAGTTCCTCCACCCCGAACTCACTCATCCATGTCTTTATGGACCTATATTCACTGGTGTTGGAACAGAAAGGGGCCATCCCCAAACTGTTCTCACAAAGTTGGCAGCATGAAATTGTCCAAAATGTCTTGGTATGCTGACTCCTCAAGAGTTCCCTTCACTGGAATTAAGGGGCCAAGCCCAACCCTTGAAAAACAACCCCACTCCATAATCCTCCCTCCAACAAACTTTACACTTGGCACAATGCAGTCAGGCAAGTACTGTTTTCCTGGCAATTGCCAAACCCAGACATGTCCATCGGATTGCCAGACAGAGAAATGTGATTCTGCTCTAGAGTCCAGTGGCGGCATGCTTTACACCACTGAATCTGACGCTTTGTATTGCACTTGGTGATATAAGGCTTGGATGCAGCTGCTCGGCCATGGAAACACATTCCATGAAGCTCTCTACGCACTGTTGTGCTAATTTGAAGGCCACATGACGTTTGGAGGTCTTTAGCTATTGATTTTGCAGACAGTTGGTGACTTCTGCGCATTATGCGTTGATCCTGCTCTGTTATTTTACGTGGCCTACCACTTCATGGCTGAGTTGCTGTTGTTCCCAGCTGCTTCCACTTTGTTATAATATCACAAACAGTTGACTGTGGAATATTTAGTAGCAAGGAAATTTCTTTTCAATTCTTTTTTATTATTTTTCAGAAAGGATTACAAGTAACAGGGAAAGGTTCAGACAAAGGATATACAAAACATATACTGTACATAAGCACATCTTAGTGCCACAGTGGCACTACGCACCCAGGTCTGGTGGGTCCACAAAGTCATGGCCCATGACTTACATACAGAATAGGGATCAACAATGTTGTCAATATCTGTAATCAACTAATGAATTTGCCCTTTAGCAAGGAGATTTCATGTGTGGACTTTTTGAAGAGGTGGTAACCTATCACGGTACCACTCTTGAATTCACTGAGCTCCTGAGAACAACCCATTCTTTCACAAATGTTTGTAGAAGCAGTCTGCATGCCTAGGTGCTTGATTTTATACACCTGTGGCCATGGAGGTGATTAGAACACCTGAATCCAATGATATGGAGGGGTGTCCCAATACTTTTGGCAATATAGTGTATATTATAAATGTTATTTTCCTATAAAAGCCTCCCATGTGTAGTCATCTAAAAGCTCTGGGACACTGCTGGGTGTTGCCATCTTGGATTGATGTTACCAGTTCCAGGAGATTCACTCTACACACACACACACACACACACACACACACTATAATATTCCCTTCACTTATGACACAGCTGCAATATAAGGGAGATGTAGGGAGATGAGATGATGGACAAAGGAGCTAGGCCAGCACAGACAGTAATTAGACACTCCCAGAGGAGTTATGATGTACTAGGAGGAAGAGGGCTGTTAGCGATGTAATACTTTCTGGGGTGTTAAAGTATATGGTATCCCAATATTTCATATTCTGACATGTGTCTGTGTTACCATGTATTGTATTAAAATGTATTGTGGTCTCTTTGTATTGCTTCCTCTGTGTGAAATAACTGGTGCCAATGCTTTCCTAATTCAAACAGACCATATCAGGGCATGGAAGCACATCCATCCCAGCATGGTCAGTTTTCTTCTTTGCATTCTACTTGATAGCACATCCTGCCTGTACTCCAATGGTCCGACTTGTGCTGATCCTCTGCATGGTTATTCACTGGGAAGATCTTTGTACTGCTGTTTCTCTTCCTCCTGCCGACACACCCCCTGCATTCTTCACCCCCCACCTCTCTAAGCCCCCTGTGAAGCTGAGAACAGATCATGTGATAACATAAAAAAGGGGAAAAAGGTGTTTATAATGTTTTTTCTTATATTCACAAAAAAAAAAAAATTTGCCTTGCATTTCTATTTTAAATTAAATGGGTCATTTTACAAGGTGAAGGTTTACCTTAATTACCTAGCACGTTTAGAGGCACATTGCAAGTAAATTAATTACTGTCTATGGAAAGGGAAAAAATCTGCAATGAAGCATTTTTAAATGAATTGATTTTTCTGCATTCTTTTAAAGATGGTGACAGGGTCTCTTTAGGGTTTATAAGGCAGTAATAATGCTGGCTCTTCACACTTTCAGTACAATTGGAGATGAAAGATGGGCGATGACAGGACTTAGGGGATAAGAAAAACAGGGCACACTGGAAGGAAAGTGGAATAAGAATGTAAAGGAGATGTGAACAAAAATAGATGTTGTAATGTTTTAAATTCAGGCCAGATTTTTTTGGTGGCTTCGCTTGATCGTATATAATGCTTATGCTGCCCAGTGACTGAAAGGGCAGCCTTGATTCCTATTATGACTCGGGTATAAAGAGGTTAAAGTTTGCTAAGCCACCCAGTAGTTATCATATTGCTTTTTAAATATGTCCATCACAAAAAGCCACCCTCCTCCCTCCTTCTTCCCCACCATACCTCTCTTAATGCAACCTGTACTCTTGACAAGTACGGATTTTCATCCCTAACACAGAGCAGCTGGGACCTATCTAAGTTACACCACAGCAGGCCTTTCAACCTCACAATTCCCAGCTGAGACCTCTGGGTAAAACTCTACAGAAATTCCAGCCTATGCCGGCATCCTCTGGGAATCCCTCTTAAGATACATACATTTTTTCACTCCAACTGTACGTAGGTGCCTTATCATATTCCGGTCTTAAAACTATATTTCTCCTTAACCAATCACACTTGGCAAGCAGAGTTTGTGTACTTAATTATCAAGTCTTTATTGGTGACATATGTCATTATGAACTCAGGTGTGTCTAATGAGGCTTTGTTGTTCCTTTGAAATGCAACTGCTTGTCATCGAAGATTAAAAGTACAGAGGGCCAATTATACTGCAAATTGTTTATAAAACTTGTGTGTTTTATTTCATTTACTTCCAGTATTTACAAATAGACAATATATTACAAGTGCTTAAGCAAGTACTTATTATAGCAAATAGTTTAGAGAATTACTTTTTACTCTACCTTTAACCTAATTGTCTACTCCCCCTTTTTAATTATGTTAAAATACTGGTAAAAATACCAACTTTTGCAAAAAAAAAAACCTAATAAATGCATCCACACTGGTTAAAAAATGTGCATTTATTCATTTTCTAAATTGGAGCTCATAAGCATTGCAACTGTAATCAGTGCATCCAAAGCTGCTGGTAGAAATCACAGGGCCTGTACAGCCTACCTGACAAGGCCCCCCCATAAACTGTCAAACTGATATTTTCACTAAAAACACACTAGAATCATTATTAGCTGACACAAAATAAAAATCATAACTTACAAAATTCCTGCTAAATCTAAAAGATAAAACTGTATTGAGTTAATAAATAAAGCTCCGTGTGTGAATGAGGTCTTGGGGCTCATTCAGGTGGGTGCTGTGGCCTGTAAAGTGTGAATCAATGGTTTATGTCTCTGCAGCTGCCCAGCTGTGAACCTATACTACTCTATGGGGATGAAGCAGCTGTCGAACACAGCCGAAGGTCCTAATTTGACAGGCGTGTGGGTGCAGGGTGTACGGCCCCAAACACAGACAATATGCAGTTGGGGTCAGTCACTGAGAACTGCACACTTGCGAAGAGTACCTGTGTAAATGAGCCCTTAGGGTTGGGGGTGTGCACATGCCATGCAACTGTGACAGGGATACCCCCATTGAACAAGAGCCATACAAGAGAATTGTGCTGTTCTATAAGCTCCCTGCAACTGCATGAAGTGCATGCGGTTGTAGTGCACCAGTCCATGGTTAAAGCAGGCATAGTAGAGGCAATACAGTGCCTTCTCACTGCTTGCCACGTACATTTGGATCGCTGTTCAGAGAGCACAGCACATGTAAACAAGTCTTTAATTTTTTTTTTTTTACAATTTTTTTTTACACTTCTTTACAGCCTTGTTTGCTTTAGTGAAAAATCAGGGGTCTAAACAGACCCCCGATGTCTCCTTTTGAAACAATGGTTTGAGGATATTCCTCAAGCCATTTGTCTGCAGTCTCAGCTGCACTGCAGAATGAATGAATGGGAAGTGCTCTGTACAGAGGCTTTCTGTTCATTCACAGACTGAAGCATAATAAACACAGTTTACAGGGCTTAGAGGGTGTCAATTTCTTTATCTTTGCTGAAAAAATGAAGACATCTGAATATGCACATTTAGACAATTGTACTTTTTAAGGCTGTTCACACCTGGCAGTGACAGGAGGATCCAACATCTCAGCAGCTCCTTAGGAAGTTAATGCTAAATACATCTAAGGTTCCTGTGTGACAGCCTTAACAGGTTCTAAATCTAGTTACTATGGGATGTGCAAGACTCATAAAGTAAAAAAAAATCCTCTGAGTGAGAGAAATCCTCTTGTCTTCTTGTCTTACATCTCTCAGACCCTGCAGTCCACAGTGGCAGAGTTTTGGTAGCAGAAGGTGTGCTGCCAGTCCAGAACATAGTGAGCAGGGCTACATGTGGCCAGCTGTTGACTGACAAGCAGGGGTGGACTGACAACTCATTGGGCCCCCAGGCAATAGGGGATCATGGGGCCCCTGTGTCCTTGCCCACACTCAAACCACACCCAAAAAAGCCTATGAAAGGTACCAGGGGCATGTCGTGGGGCCCCCTTCTGACCCCGGGGCCTCGGGCAGTGCCCGAGTTCCCAAATGGTCAGTCTGCCCCTGCTGACAAGTGACAGCCCTGTGTGTCAGCAGTGACAATGGCTAAGGGCCATGTCCTCTGCAAGCCCTTTTCAGCCACTGTAGTGAAAGCAGACACAGTCTGCATGAGGGCGACAACGAAATTCTTAATTTAGGAGCAACGCAGCAGCGTTGTCACACCATCACAGGAAGCTGCATTAGGTGGATTTCACTTGCAGACTCAACATGTATTTTCCAGACTTTGCAGGGGTCTGAAGCTTCAGCATGACATGGAAAGTAACTGTACATTTTGGCTCTATCATATGGTAGTCATATCACGTGGGCCACATTGGAAGAAGAGGAATTGTCTTGGGTCGCACATAAAATACACTAACAATAAAGATAGCTGATGAGCAGAAAGAGTTGGGCAGATCACAAGTTAACGATCACTAATATAGATAATGTACCTATGTGATTAATAAAACTTCATTGCTTTGTAATTTTTTCTATTGTAAAAGTAAAAGAGGGCAACATAAATCTAGTGCAATTTTTGACACTTTTTGATAAACTAACGCATCAATATGTGGTTTGATGGAAATAGTATTTTCCATCATGCTTGAGGTGATTGCAGCCATATTAGTGCACTTGCGACAGAAACAATTGAGTACTTTCAGTAAGTACTGCTTGGACCTTGAAAAAGGGGACATACCTTGAAAGGTGGTCCTGAAAATGGTATGTTACTGCAAATAAAAAAAGTATCACAAACAGTACTCAGTTGTTTCTATGGAAATAGTACCAATTCTCAATGAATTCTCAGGGTGCTCATCAGATATTTTGGTTCTAATTTTGCCCTTTGTGTGCGTCATCTTTAAAAAATAGTTGCTCACAAATATAGGTGCTGCTGAAAACTGAACACATAAAGAAGATGTGATTGTGAAGTGTGGGAGATTTTTCTTTGGGAAGATAAAACTTCTAAAAGTCCAATAAAGGGATACTGTCAAATTTTTCTTCAGCTAAATGTGTTCGCTAAGTGTAAAAGCATTTTTTCAAAAAATGTCCTAAAAAACCAAAATGTTTACAATTTTGTGTTGGGATGAATTTATAGCCGTTTTTGGCCATATGTGGCCCATGGGCCAAAGTTTGTACACCCCTGATATAAACTATTGAGTTAGATTTATTATTATAATTTTCTTTGCATATTGGACTTAATTTGAAAAACTATATAGAATTAAGACGTTAAAACCTTAGTTCTTTCACAATATTTGAGTTAGAATTGAGATTGGCACTTTATTTACTGACATAACTAGTTCTGCAAATGATGCGAAGAGTCTATTGATATTGTTCTGTATTTACTGTAATATCCTGGAAATAGGAGATGCTTCTGTTGATTAAATAACGTGCAGGTTTAACAGCTGGAATTATTCCATAAAGGTGTACTTCAATGTCAATCGTCAATTCGGCGGTAACATGATCTCCAGTGAGAGGAACAGAATCCCTGGAAGCATGTTCTGATTCTAGAACATGACACTTCTAAAGTAACACTATTTACTTAGGTAAGAATAAAAGAATGGCAAAATCTGCCTGTTTTGTGTTTGTTAATTGGGATTATATTCTTGTATTGCCATTTAAATGCATCATCTACAATTCAAATACTACAGTTTAATGCTTTAGCACTTCATATCCCAAACAAGAGATGGAAAAATTGGGAAGGCCTCTCATATCTCTGGATGACTCAGTGCATAAAGTCATTAAAGTAGCATTAAAAGTATTGTATATTATTTTCAATAATTGGTTATATTTGCTTTTAAAAGTGATTAGCTGCATGTAAATAATTGAGCCAAAATGTATTCATGTTTTAAAACCTTGTTGGTATATATAGTTTGTAATTATCTATGTTTTGGAGAGTAATATCTGCTCTTCATGTATTCAAGCTGTACTTTACCTACTGCTTTGCTGCAACATGTGTCCATTTTATTGCTCTTTCTCATGATTCAAGTCTATGCATTTTATCACTGCTATACTCTGTCCTCAGATTGTCAGCTCCTGACGATGTTGCATAGTAATGACAAAATGCATAGGATAGTACTTCCGGTGAGGTTGCATCCACTTCGTGGAACACGTGCTGGTACACACAGCAGCTCTTACAGTTCTGTGCGTACTCTTCATATAGGGTTTGTTTTTCCCTTAATAAAAAATGGTGCTTGCACTATGAGAGGCTCTTGTTCTTTCACTATATGTGTTCAATGAACAAACTTGGCAAATATCTATCTAGAACGGCAAATAAGATATGGGACATTCCGGAAAAGAGACACTGGGTGTGGATTTGCCAGGGGATACTTTGAATATTTTTTCACTCTCTTGTTAGTTTAAGGAGTCAGTAGTCTCTGGCGAGTGTGGTGTTGATTGGGGAACCACAAACTGGGATGGAGTTAAGGATTTTATTACCTAATTTACTTTCTCTCCAGTGAACAATTAATAAACTGATACATACAGTATAATACAATCACGAGAATAAGTAAGAGCAAGCATGTAAAAAAAGTCACACAAAAAATTGCTTTGCATAAAAGCAAATATTTATTATATTGCAGCTTACCAATTCTTAGAAGTGATGGCTGCATTCATTTTCTTTTTTAGGCTTTCTTTCTTCTATTTTCATCTGGTGATCCAGCAAGTAAATCTGTTGTTTTTCCAAAGGAACAAGCTCTCCTGTAGGGTAACAATGCTGCTGTCCAAATGTGCCCACTGACCATTCGGCACTCGGGAGCCCCATGAGCAAGGCTGTCTTTTCTCACAGGTGTCCAGCTGAAGCTGCAGAGAAAATTAATGGGGAATGTTTCTATAGTCCCTTTCTCTGTCTCAAAAGTGAGACTTCAGGAGTCTTTTTAGATCCCTGATATCTCACCAAAGACCTCCCCAACAGCAATGTGAAAAAATGTAGAAAAAATATTGAATTAAAGTAATTAAATGAAAAATAATTAAAAATTGTAAAAAAATATATAAATGTGTAAAAGGTCAGGCTAAAATATCTAATTAGACTAAAAAGCCATGCCCAATATGTGGTATAATCTAGCCACACCAACTATGTTAGCCTTGGACCCACTGGGAATGCTTGGAGCGATGACATCACTCATAGGCTCCCATGGCCTATCCATTGTCAGAGCTCCCTCCTCTCCCCTTCAGCTGCCCCTGACACAGGGGAGTTGGATCACATGACTGGACCAGAGCAGCCTGAATATATGTAGTATATACATCTTTCGTACACATGTTAGTTAGAAAAGGTAGTAGAAGGGGAAAAGGAGCATTTTTAAGATTAGTTAGGTTTAGCCTGGAATTCTACTTAAAAGCCTGGAAGTCTAACTTAAATCCAAAATGTGCTTCCCCCCTTCCCCTGGGAACACACAAAATGTGCACAGGCAGAGGCTGGAAGACCGACTGGCATTTACAGGCTGCACTGGGGATCAGAAGGAGGAGGGCACAGACACACCAGGCTCAGCCTATCCTGCTTTATGAATTTTCTTACAAAAGTGGTGCAGCACTACCCCCTTAAGGGTTGCTGAATTATTTTCGGGCTCCCTGTCGCTCTTGACCCCACTCTGAAAGCCCAACCCCTGCTGACACCACCATACACTTCTGGCCAAAGTAAACTTTCTCAATATTATTAGAAAATAGAATCACACACAAGTTAAAGTGAACTGATACTTTGTTTATATTAGAGTTCAGTATGAGCACAAAAAAGTAGCACAAAATTATAGGTATGCAAATAATAACAATTCTTAGTAACTTTAAGCAAAGGCCAACACATACAGCAAAAATCTCAATCAGTTCTGGACGTCCTGCAATTCAAAATTTAACCAAAGGCATCAACTCTGAGATGTTTCTGTCCACAGTGAGCGAAGGAGAAACTACCAAGGAATAATGCTTGCTCACTTTGGGCCCTCAGAAGCTGATGACAAGGTTCAAATCTAAAATGAAGAACTATTTAATTAGGAAAGCTAAAGTCCCTTTAACTGCAGTGAAAGATCTTCTGTGCGCTTGTTGTGGCCCAGCTGGTGCACTACAAGAATTCGGATCTCCTTGGTTGCAACAGGTGGAAGTCCCTCAAAAGGATTTATGCGAGCACAGGCACTATCCCTTTAGGCAGTATTTAACTCAGGCAGTACCCCTTTTAAGGCACAAGATATAATGCAGATTTGAAGCAAGAGAATTAAGGGGTGGGCAGAGGCAATTGTTAACAATTCCTCTCTAGGCTGCAGTAGCAAATGATAACAATGACAAGTGTCCAGGGGTGGATTGACAACTCATGGGGCCCCCGGGCAATAGGGGATCATGGGGCCCCTGTGTCCTTGCCCAAACTCAAAAAAAGCCTATGAAAAAGGTATCAGGGGCATCTCATGGGGCCCCCTATTGACCCTGGGCCCTTGGGCAGTGCCCAAGTTTCCAAATGGTCAGTCCGCCCCTGCAAGTGTCCCTTGATGCATGTAAGCCAATTGCAGAGGAAACGGTGGTGTCGCTTGGCCCACAGAGGGCGGACACTGCAGCATGCTCTGATGACTGGATTATGCTGGAGATGTGTTTTCTAATAGGCCAGATGAACTAGGCCTCAACTTGTGTCACTGTTGAACAGTGTCAGTAACTGTATAGGGAATGGCTGATTCAAGAGAATGTCAGTGACAACTTAATTGGCGGGAGATTGGGACTCTCTCACCCGATCTGTGGCATCATCTGAATCACTGGTGGTTTCACTGTAGATGGGGGCCCCCAGCAGTTCCTCCTGCAGAGGAACCCTTCCTGACTGCAGCACTCCAGGTCACCAGTTGACAGGGTAGTTCCGCAGACTTTTTGGCGATGTCAGTGGGCGGCCATTCCTCCCTTTTTCTCTGCTCTCTCTCTCTGCGGCCTGGTCTGGTCCTCCAGCATTCACACAGCTCTTTCCTCATACCTTCCTTCCAGCTCTCTCCAAGCTCACTTCCTTCCTCTGTTCCCGGGCCTCTACATTTACATGCCTCTGCCCACACGCCAGCTCTTCTGGGAAATGTTGTCCCCCAATTAGCAGCCTTCTAAGAAAGTACTGCAGTTCAGCCTACAAAATCCATAAAGCTTTTCACCAGGATGTGTGCCACTGAGTTTCAGGACATTCCCACCTTGTGTCTCTTTTAACATCATGCAGTCTGAATAATAGCAGGGTGGTACAGTGGAAAAGAGGAACAGGGACAGGGGAGCAGTGATGGAGTATGCAGTGGCAGAGTTTGTAGCTGGGAGAAAGGTGCAGTGTCTAGGTACTAAGAGGCAAGGAGGTTCAGAGTCAGGGGGTGCAGTTGTAGGGGGTGCAGGATTATGAAAGGTCATGGTGCAGAGTACCTACATTTTTCATAAGCCTGAATGCAAAAGCGATCCACTTGAAAGGCTGCAGTGCGGCTTCTCCAACTGAGTGGCATTTGATATGGTGCAGGCTCAAAGACCACATCACCCACTGATCTAAGGTTAGTGCAGTGGAGTATAGCTAGCATGGGAGAGAGATCATTGGAATGAAGATACAGGAAAGTAACATTTGCTTTTCGGCCTTCTTCAGACCTGTGTATTGTAGTGCTGTGTGTTTTACCACAACAAAAACACAAGGCACTCTGTACGATGTATTGTGGTACAATTCATTTATAATGACTTTTCTGTGCTCAAGTACAGTAGGTGCAACAGACTCATGCTGCAGCACACTTGTATTGTTATGCCCTGTATTAAAAAAAAAAGTAGCAAGCCTGTTTTTTTCCATCGCCCCACATTGGCAGCTCATTCTTAATGAAATGGCTGTCTTTATGCAACACATTTTATCTTCTGTAGCACTGCAACCTTTGGGGCCCCCGAGTTTGTTTTCGGTCCTCCTATGCTTTGCACAGCCAGGCAACACACTTTTTCCACACATGGCACACTTGGAGTTAGTAAACAGTCCTTGAGCTGTTTTTTGTTATTTTTATTAAGAGGTTAACAGCTTGGATGGGGTCTAGGGGTATATAGGATGCCCAAGGAACTGTAAAACCTGAGGACAAACTTCTTAGCAACTAGGTACAAAAAATGTGGACTAGCAAAAAATGTAGCACTGTCCCTTTTTTGTGTACCTCCTCAGACCCTGGATGAATCCTCCTCTCCCACCAGCTGTACTGAGGGTATCCAGGAGAAAGAGATCCCAGGAGCTTGCACGTAAGCAGTCTAGTTGGAGGACTAGTTGGGTATTGCACCTAACCATCCTCACTCCTTATCTGGCCCAGGGGATGTAAGAATACTCACAGTGTCCTGTCCTGTCAGTGTAGTGGGTTGGTAGCTGCGTTCAGGACTTTCACTGGTCTGGCTCCTTCCTTGATGCTCAGAATGTCCTCTCTAGGAGACTTTGCACAGTGGAGATCCTCCTGTCCAGCAATCAGCCTGTAGGTAGGCTCCTCTCCCTGGGGGCCCTTCCCAGGCTCTACACTCCAGCCTTCTTCTAAGTCCATCTTGCACCTGACTCTCCTTGCTCTGTAATATTTGAGGGTTGCCTTGGTCACCATGCACACCCTTCTGCTGGGGGATTGGCCAGGCTCCCTCAAACATGCAGATCTGGACTTCCTCCTCTCCTCCACCTCTCCAGTTTCTGGTAAGGTGGGGGGGGGTTCCAGAAGCCCTGACCTGACCTGTACAACCTCCCAGCCTGTCCTGAGGTTAACTCCTGTCCCACTCCCAGCCTGCTATGCAGCCTTTATCTAAAAAAACAACAAACCCAGCTAACCTAGAGGGCGTTACACTTATCTGCAGTAGTGCACCACAATGGGATAGCATAGTGTGAATGGTGTATTTAAAACTGCTGGCTATATGATGTGTAGACTATGAGGACATCAGAAGGGCTTCCCAAAATGGCAGCCAGTATGTGCTTTTCATATATTTGAAGAAACGTCCAGCTTATGAAATATCTGAGCTGCTATATTATGTTGGACTTGTTAGCAGATATGTTTTAAAAGAGTTTGGGGTTTTTTCATTGATAAAAGAATGTGAATATAGAAGGTGATATACCCTTCTATATTCACCCTGTTTTTCACATTTCTGCTTGTGCCTGTAATACATTTTTTTAATGCAGGGGTGATTAAATACACTGATTTTTTAGATGTGTTTTCACTGATAATGCAGGAAAGATCTGACATAACTCAATAGGGGACAAAATCAGCTTGTTCTAGCAGCTGTAAGCACAGGCTTAGAATGCATATGAGTAAACCTGACAAATCATTTTTTATAGTATGTTGTAAGGTTCTGCAGGAGACATGTTGCTGCATCTATATGTATTAAACATCATTAAAGAGGAGCTCCAGTCATATATATGTAAAAATTAAAACTCAGTTACAAAAACAGCGATGTGATCACCAGAGCCGTTTTCTCCACCTGTCTGTGATCCCCTATGCATGGTCGGAGCGAAAGAGGGAGGAGGCACCTGTCATATGCGTTTTTGCCATGGATCAGTCTGAAAGTAGCCTAGGCTTTGACAATAAAACCTGGAAGCTGATTGATTACTGTGCACAGTCGTGCCAGATTCTGTGTACACCAGTTTTAGTAACTCTCCCTCAATGAGACAGTCCTTTAAAATAAGGAGCTGTAACATGTTGTGGCGAACCCTAAATGCTATTGCAATGGATTATTGTAGCACTTTTACAAAAACGAGAAGATGTGTGGATGAACCCTTAGAGATCTTTACTATACTTTTCTCTAGGTGAATACTTCTTACCTTTCTGTTTCCTACTGTTGATATGCAGCCCAAGACATGGCACCTTAAATCTGTATTCACTGATACCCCCTCCATGTCATCATGAGACTGACAGCACCATGATACAAGGTACTTTCCTATTGGATCACGGGCCACTTATACATAGTACAACAGGGGACTCTCCTATTGCATCACAGGAGCTGACCCCTTTTCCTAATTCCTACATGCTTAGCTCTGACATTTGGCCAAGCTGAGCAATTGCTTGAATTCCTTCTCATACACTTGAGTGTTAGCAACATTGGGACTCTGTGAACTCTTAGGTATTTTCTACAATTACATTATGAAGTTTAAATTTTTGTTTTTCTAATTAGCCAATAAGTGTTGTCTTATATTGTTCACTCTGGTGTGCAGATTGTGAGTGGAATCGCCATTCACATACACTTCTAGAAGATTCCCATGGTAAATGAACATACTACTGGAGAGCCGTGCCCTGAGGTGTGTATACCAGCAGTGCTCTGGATAATTGCTGTGTATTTCACAGCAGAAAAATTATGAAGCACATTCCATACTGCCCTCATGCTGGTGATTTCAAAGGTATCACTGGCGACTTTTTTTGTGTTACATGCTACATCCAAACCCCTGCCAGATCTACAAGACATCTCCAGAACTTTATACTATCAGTCTTAGAGGTATGGCAAATATAACTCACACTGTGTATTACTGTGTAAAAATGTTTAAAAAGTGATTCAAAGCTGTTAGACACTGATAGAAGTCACAAGACTGCTCTAACTGAGAAAAGGTATTTAGCAGTTTATATTTACTAAAATGATTGCATTTCCATGTTGTGTGCACTGTGGGAGACCAGATATAGTGAATGCAGGGTCATGGGTTTAGCAACACTAACTGGAACCCCATTGCAATAAGAAAGAGTCCTACCCATGTAGTGTGGTCTGGTGCTCATAAATATATTAGTCTTGAGCTTCTACTGGTTGTTCTCCCTTTGGTTGCCAGCTGTTCTTGATTTACAGATCAATCTTGGGATTTGGAGATAGAAGAGATGCCCCTGGAAATATTTCTGGCTTCAACACAGGTCACAGCTCCCAAAAGCTCCCCTCCTTCCACAGTCCCCAATCCATCTGCTGATAAAACAGAGCCCTGGGGAAAGCTGCAGATGCTCAATTTGGTGTGTATTGCTAAAGAGTTCTTTTTTTCTTGGGAGAGGGCATGTGATCAGCACAGGGCCAATCAGCACTGTCCAGACAGGGTCAGAGGTCCTGCAGCCTCATAGGACAATCAGGGGAGAATGAAAACCCCTCCTACTAGCTTTAACCAGTGCTGCTGGATATTGATATAAGTCACAAGACTGGAGATAGAAGAGATATCCCTGGAAATATATCTGGCTTCAACACAGGTCACAACTCCCAAAAGCATCTGTTTTTAGAACTTTAGACTAGAAACCCACCTAATTTCCATTTTACTTTGGATTGCAGTTTGGGTGGTGTGGAGCCTCGCAGGTTTGTATACTTTTTGATTCCTAATGCTGGGTTGAGCAGTTTACTTGTGAATGAGTCTTGATTGTTTTTAACTACTTTGAATAAAGTATTTTTTATTCTCTAAGAATCGCCTCTTGTCTGTGCCTCTCTTTGCTTGTATCCGTTGCAAGCAACTATGGAGGGAAAGCACGAAGACAGGTGCAATACATCCTCCATTTAGTAGGTGGCACTGTGCCACTGTACAGATGGAGCAAAGTCTTAAGAGAACAATTGGTCCTTTTCAGACTCTGTAGTTGTCAGAGAGGTTGCAGCTGTTTGATTGGATGCTGCAACTTCTGGTAACCTCTGGCAGTCATCTTGGCATGGGACTCTATAAAATAGGGTGCCTACGCCATTCAAGCACATCTGGAGCAAGTGACTATGCGAGGGACAGAGACCCTGATTGTCAGGGACAGTATAATGTGCAGGGAGAAGTTCCTGATCGAGTAGGGTCAGCTCAGGGACATTTCATGATCACAGAGGACATTCCAGTATCTGGACTAGCACAGTTGGGTTCTCTTCAGCAGTCCAGAGTGGTGTTACAGCATACTGCAATTCACCACCCCTCCAGCAGAAACTGTCCTCCACTACATCAGCTCAGCATGGTAATACTACTACTCTGCAATACTGTGCCATTACTGTCTGTCATACTCAAAGATGTGTGAATTACTACTACTCTATTACCTGAGTATCAGCGCCTGAAGAACTTTCTGCATTTAACTTTGCTAATCTCTATACAATATACAAGATATTATACAACCCCAAGGACTGTGTGTGTAGTTTCTCTCAGATTGGGTACTCCAGCCCTAGGCACTGCCTACAAGCATCCATCCCGTTACTGGGCATAGCTATCCTGAATCTTTTATTAAGGCCATTTATATCTGGTGGGTATATTTACTCTGGAAGGTGTGGATTAAACATTTTTGTAGTGGACACATAATCATGGGATGGATATTGGCTAACTGCACCTATATTTATTTACTTGACTATTGATTTTTATAGGGTTATATTTATTTAGTAGTTAGGGAGAAGGCTCCATTTACAGTACATTTAATTGATATATTCCACAGTAGAAGATGATCACATTGTGGACTAATATTGACCAGCTGATAAAGATCATCTAGCCCTTTCATCCCCAGCCTGACTTTCAGCTGCCTGCCCTTTTATGGCAACTACCAAATATCACGAATGACACCTATATCCCTGTTGGCAACTCCCACTGGCCTCCAGGGTTTACAGAGGTGAAGAGGCCCAGTGGTGATGTCATTATTTTACTATTTTAATAGGAAGTAACATGAGAATCAGCTAGGTTATCATTTTTGACTTGTTGCCATCATCTGTGTTGGCTCCTATATATTATCAATATCTGCATGCAGCGCTCACCCCCACTGGAACTGCTGGATATGATGGATTCTCTGTTCTGCGACAACTAATTAAGCTGCTCAGACTCACTAACACACACCCATGAGATGGCAATCAACTGAACTGAAGTGATGCTAAACCAAATTATAACTGAAGAAAACTGGATAAAGCGTAACAGCATTAACTAACTCAAAAATAAAATTTCTTGTGTGCACACTACGCTTGAAGCCCTATTACTGGCTGGGTGTAAGTGTCCATGACAAAGGGATTCCCCTGGAGGTGACTGCAAATTACCTGGCACCTAATTGTCAATATTAGCTGGTTATCATTGGGTCCCTTCTGTAAGGTGGTTGTCAGGAATCTAGGAATGACCAGAAAGGTGTGGCACAGGGAAACGCCGGCTTCAGGTATAGTATAATAATACAGTTTATTATTAGCCACCCAGATATATATATATATAAACGCACAGTGAACAAACCAACCTTCCACTAATCTTAAGAGGTGCAGGAATACAGGCGTAGTCAGGGCTGGAGAGGTGGAATGGTCAGGCCGTCCGTAGGGTTCTGTAATGACCGTTTGGTGGTACTTCTAGCGGTCCTCAGGACAGGATTCCCCAGGGCGCGGAGTCTAAGTCCCAGTCTGCTTATTCACCAGGGCCCCTGATGGTGGGGATGGACTTGGAGCAGACAGGAACCAGGTCGCGGCCCCTGAGTACACCTGCTAGTGGTAGAGGGATCCGCCAGAGGTATGTGCAGGTAGAAAGCCTGATGTGAAGAGGCAGAAGGTGTGAGCAGGGACGGCTGGATCCGTGCAGGATGGATGGATGGCAGAGTAGTTAGCGTGGTCAGACGGGCCAGGTCAGCAACGTGCGGGCAGCAAGGTACCAAAGGAGCAGGCAGAGAATGGTCAGGGTCACAAGCTGGGTTCAGTAACTCACGGGCAGCGCGGTACAGGGGATCAGGCAGAAGGATGGTCAGGCAAGCCAGGGGTTCAACAGGAGACGGTCAGCAGAGGTCAGGATCAAGCAGGGTCAGCAACGAAGCAGGAACATAGGATACCAGGTACAGGGGCTCATGGGAAAACATACACCAAGGCCCAGATCACAGGCCTGGTCATGCCTTAAATACACCTTCTGCAATCAGCCCCAGGTTTGGCTGATTGCAGAAGTGAGCTTCTGGCTGCTGAGAGCACCCGCTGGTCAGCTCTGGTACTGCAGCCCACACGGCAGGTGAGTCCCACCACCAGTGCTGAGTCCATTCCTGACAGTGGTGCACAAGTAGATGTCACTTTAGGAGTGTGTAATAGATGGCTGATGGGCTGCTAAGTAAAGAGCAGTCTCTGTTGTATTAACTGTGTGAAGCAAAGGATTAAGCTTTGTAGTTCTGCTCACCACTCCTGGCAGGTAACAGGTCCATTCCCATATGCTTGGCATTCAGTTGTCCCAAAAGTTTCAGTCCTCACCATAAGGTCCTACCAATCAGGTCCTTACTGGCAGTCCTTGACTAGAGGCACACACAGCAATGGATCCTTCCAGCTTTGGGTGCCAGCACAGCAGGAGAACTCTCAGTGTCTCAGGCCTTGGTGTCTGGTGTGGGCACGGACACCCCAGTGAAAGATCTGCACTTTCTCAGTTCCCCTTGCAAAGACTTCTATGTCTCTCGGTCCCTGCACAAACCCAGCAAAGGCCACAGGTCTGTACGATTTGGCTTCCTACCACAAAAAATCCTGATCTCTCCAGGGTTTACTGGGAAAAGTCCTATCTCCCCTTTTGTGAGCTGGGAATCCTGGGTATTAGAGTCCACAGCTCCATCTACTGTTCTGCGCATGGGTAATGCATGCAAATACAGACTGCCTTGGAACTCCCTGTCCTCTTGAATGATATTCACCCATCAAGGAATTTTTATATTTGCATAACTACTCCAAAGGGGCAGCCCAGTCCCTTGCATCAGGGCTGGGGGCTCTTAAGAGGGTGCTGTGATATTTTCAGGAAACTACTGTATGTACAGTACCCACCAAAAAGGCTGCTGTAAGAAACCACAGGGCCCCATACAGCCAATCTGACAGCCCCCCCCAAAAACAAACACATTTTATATGCTTCAGTTATGAATTAACACAGTGAGTGGTCAGTAATGATCACTAATTGTGTTCATTCAGGAAACAAAGGAGCTGGTAAAAGTGACATGTTTACTGGACCCATCCCCCACTTTCCATCATGAAAGATCATATTGTGTGCTTGCAGCTGCTGGTGGTAAGGAGAGCAGGGAAGCCAGCAGCACTGCTTTGGTAGGGGCACACAGTGGGGCCTGGGCAGCAGGGGAAAACGTATGGTGCAGAGGGAGGATGATGCGTGCTGCGTGGGGGGCAGGGGGGGAGATTACTGGAACCAATCCCCTGCATGGCTCTCTCTGCAGCAGCTGAAAGTTGGCAGAAGAGGAGAAGAAGTCAGCTTTCAGCTGTTGCAGAGAGAGCCATACAGGGGATCGATTCCAGTAATTGCCCCCCCATGCCGATCACCCTCCCTGCCCACATCTGATTCACCCAGCTGCCTGTGCCCCCATGCTAGCCTGGGCCCCATACAGGAGAACTGGTGGTACTCCCTTATCCACAGCCCTGCCTACCAGTGAGATGCACAGAGACCCAGTGAGGAAAGTGCAGGTTCTAAAATAGGACATGTGATAAAAAAAGAAAGCTGTTATTTAAAAAAAAGTATTAGCATGTTGATAAGGGGAAGAAGAAGAACCATAAAAGGCAAATTTTAAGCAGATTAAACTTCTGCTTTAAATCCACACATCTGTCGAAGAATAATAAGGCTGACTCAAGGAGGGCTTGGCTTCCCATAACACAGACCCAGGTATGACTGCTTTTCTGTCAATTCCTGCCAGTATATTTTCATCAGTCTTTGTCTGCGGCCCACTGACCATCAGTGTCAGGCTGTATAATCGTATTCAGTACTTTATTCTCAATTCTATCCATCTGTCTATATAGGTTGGCCACAGATGGGAGGATGTCCCCTGAGAACAACAGGTGGAGAGACATCTGCCAGTCCTCTGTAGGGTCAGGGCTGACTCACTCACCTGGCAGAATAGAGTTTTAGAACTCAGTTCTCAATAGAAAGACGGGAGAACTGGCCATATCACAGAACTAGAAAGTCCTGTTGACATTAGACATTAGAAACACTCCGTGGCATATCCTAGAATAACCTAAGCATTTGACTGTTGAGTCATGGATGAGATTGGGGCAGTTATGGCCACCCCTGGCCTGTATCTATCTATTAGTGTCATCAATGTCATACTGGTTAAAGAGAACCAGTCAAGATGGACAATATAATTTAAATCTGCAGTCTACTGTCTTCAAGGATAGTTGAGTTTGTTGCTATTTAGTGATATCCTCCCCTTATTAGAGTGAGAATAAACTCCTGCAATGGGCTGGAGTGCATTCTTGCAGGATTTCAAGCTCTGCTGGGAGACATCGTGACATCACCTGTGCATCCCAGAAGTGTCTGAAGCCAGGGCCAAGCAAAGGATTTTTAAACATTTTTTAGAGTAAATGGTTTGTTTTCTAATTGCGTTTTTACCCTTAGATTCTGTCTCTTTAAGGTGTGCTGAAAGACGAGAGGTAGAGTTCCTGATTATGTGACTGCTGTCATAGGGCTGCTGGACTTCTGCAATGGTCACAATATTGAGAACCTTGTTTATTGCCTCCAAAATTTGGGACAGCTTGGTCACTGGGCACAGAAAAGTGAGGCTGGCTGACGCACATATGTGTACAGACAGTGTTAAGGCCCACCTGCCATGTGGGAAGAAAAGGTTAAAGCCACTTACATTGGGGGGAAAGGGAGCTTGTGAAAAAGAAGACCCTCTGTTTGCCATGGATGATCTGCTTTCCTATAGAGTATTTTTGAATTTGGCACTTTTTTTCAGATAGTTAAAACAAATATATAAATGAAAACAAAGACATCCCTGGGAGGTAAGTCTACATTGTTATAGCAATTTGAGAGTGGGGATTCAGAGTAATACAAATACAGTGTAGTACTGTGGGGGATATTTATCAATTCTGTGGCACAGCATGACAATAATAAACAGGAGCAGTGAGACAGATTATGAGGCAAAATTATTATAATTTGGCAGCTTCATTAATAAATTCCAGTTGCTCTAAAGTATCTCTGTGACTAGAATGAAACCTGACCCTGACCACTTTTAACCACCTGAAAATATACTGTGAGCAGGCAGCAGGTGCAGGCATAAGCACATACCGGTACATGAGGAGATTCTTCCAGGTTTGGTGGCGCGTATGTGCATGCCCCGTGCTGACCTGTGCTGTGATTGGACACAGTACGAGTTTGGCAGTTGATTTCAGCCCATCATTTTGGATGAAGTCAGCTGATTGTGTCCAATCACACACAGAATTCTGTGTTTACAAAAACACAGAACTATGTGTACAGGGAACATCAAAAGCAGGGAGAAAAGTACCCAGATAGTAAAATAAAAGCAGCACACATTACACACATTACACATTGTTAGACACTCATATAATCCCTTGATTGTCCCATATTTTAACCCTGTCCCAGCCAGTGTCATTAGTACAGTGTCAGTGAACAGCTTTATTACTGATCACTGTATTAGTGTCACTAGCAACTTCAGTGTCAGTTAGTGACACTGCCAAATAGTGTATGTTGGTGCAAGATTGCCCACCACCCTATCACAGTCCCACTATGTGACTGATCACCACCATTACAGTATAGCGTCTTTAGCTATGTAAATTCCAGTAAATATGCCATAGTTGTAGACGCTATAACTTTTGCGCAAACAAATTAATATAGACGTATTGGGATTTTTTACCAAAGACATGTAGCAGAATACCTTTTGGCCCCAATTTATGAATTTTTTAATTTTTTTTACTGGATATGTCTTATAACAGAAAGTTGAAATATTTCAAAATTTTTAAAGTTTTTTCACTTATATAACAAAAGATAAAAAAAACCCAGTGGTGATTAAATACCACCAAAATAAATTTCTCTTTGTGTGAAAAAATTATAACAATTTCATCTAGATACAGTCTTGCATGACCACGCAATTACCAGTTAAAGTAGCACAGTGCTGAATAGCAACAAAATAGTCTAGTCATGAAGGGAGTAAAATCTTTTCGGAGGTCAAGTGGTTAATCGTGTGTCTGATTAGTGAAGATCTGTGTCATATCCAGTATTACATTTGTAGCAGAACTTTGCAAATCTGTGGGAGTTGGCTGCCTAGGATCATAAGTGCATGGGTGGCAAATCCAATCTAAACCTGTTGCAGTGACTGTAGGAGAGGCAGCCTTATCTGCATTGCCTTGTACTGCTAATTCACTTGATAAATGTCTCTCTTTGTATTGTGGTTCACTGTGTTGGCACAAATAGTGCAGGTGCAATATTTTGAGCATTGAGACTCATTTAAAAGCCCATTCAAAGTGATGGGGCTGCTATATTGTAACATGTATCAATGCCTGCAAAGGCGTGAATGAGTTCTTAGTGTTATAGTGTCCCTTCAGTAAAGTACTTGAGACATTTTTCTTGCATTATGGTCATATAAGAAAGTCCTGTGCCAAATGTCTGAAAGCTGTGCAACAGTTTATTGCTGTTTTCTTGCTAGTTCTGTTGTGCGTGCAAGTTCTTGTGTTATATTGCATTCTGGTGCTAGGGCTGTTTAAAGTGGAACTATGCTTATCTCCACTCCAGAGATTTGCTGTCCAAGTGCTCCCTGTATGTTGATGACATTTACAGCCGGTCGTCTTCTAGGTTTTGAACTTCTGCCCTTTTAATTGACTGCGCCAAGATTACATCACTCCCATGTGCATAGCTCTGTGTATAGGGCAGACAGGTAAAACACTCCAATGCAGAAGAGACATAATATGTTTCTTCTGTGTTACAAACCCTACTTTTTAATTTTTACTTTACTTTTTTTTATAATGTTCTACAGCCATATTAAAGTGGAGTTCCACTTGAAAAAATAAACAAAATAAAAGTCAGCAGCTACAAACACTGTAGCTGTTGACTTTTAAAATACAGCCACTTACCTGTCTCTCGGTCCATCGGTGGCCTCACCACAGCTGGTTTCACCGGCCGTCTTCTCTCCCTGGTGCCGGCATCTTCAGTGTGGGCACTCGGCTGTGACAATTTGCGGCTTCACAGCCAAATGCCCACTGCACATGTGCAAGAAGTGTTGCACTTTGTGAATGGCCCCGTTGTCTTCTGGGACCTGTCATGTGTCCCAGAAGACTATGGGGAGGGAGGGGCGGAGGACAACTTCCACTTCCAATCGCCTAGAAGTGGGAGTGGGTACCTGTCAAATAGGGTACCCGCTCCCTCCCCCTGCTCCCCAAAGGTGCCAATCCTTAATGGAGAGTGGGGGAAAAAGACTTAAAGAGTGTCTATGCCAGTCTTTATCAATTCTAGGGATTGTATTCATTTATTGCTTATTATTAAAGATAATAGAATTTACCTTGGAATTCAGTGACATTTATAAATGTGCCTACTGTCTTATATATTAATGCAGCAATGGAATGTTTTTTTTGTGTGTTATTATCTTTATAATTTTTTGGTAGGGGATTTATTAGCCATGCTTTGGTTTCATTACCAGTTCCATCCTGTATTATTACAGTCTTTGACAGATCGCAGTTAAAAAGCAATATATAAAATAATATCCTTTCCTGCAAAGTTCACAGTGACAACAAACATGAACACTTACAACCCAAGAAATCAGACAAGGAAGTGAAAACAAATATGTCTGTACATTTTATGGAAAAGCAGGCTAGGACACAGAGCCGTGGGCCTCGCAGATATCATGCATGCCTTATACAGAGGTATCTGCTCCTTCTGCGGGCATCCGTCCCTGCTGTGACCCAGCCGGAGGTATGTAAACGTTTTACGGTCTATGGCACACGAGAGTCTGTGGCAAAGAGGAGAGAGTGGAGGACTTCAAAGGGTCAACACACCTTCAAAGTGTGGATACCAGCATGAGTATGTGTAAGGTACTTGTCAAAGCATCAGTTGACCCCTAGCTGAAGATTATCAAGGACAGGCTCAGACACTGCTAAATTTCTCCCTTTCATAATGTCTTTGTGACTACAACGTATCAGAGATTGACAGTGCCAGTGCAAAATTTCTCATTTCTGCAGAACAATATGTTGATTGAATGTTGTAAAAGGTGGGCTTCTACAATAATGGTTTTTCTGAAACATAAAGATGGCATATCACATTATTATAGAAGTGCCAGTTGACTTAAAGTAGAACTAACCCAACAGCAAAAACCTCATATAAGCTTCAACATGTTAATGTAGTTCAAAAGTAATTTTCATTGTTAAAGAAGAAGCACAGCCAAAGCTCTTTTGGCTGTACTTCTCCTGCAGATCACAAGAGTGCAGTTCATTCTGCACTCCTGTGACCCATTTTCAGCTGACAGCGGGCTGAAGCCTGCTGTCAGCTGACATTACTCAGCCAGTCCAGGCTGGGGAATATCCCAACTTTAAATTTGGGTTCCACCCCAGAGTCTGGTGCGGCACCTCCCTAAGCCTCTCAGCAATCCACTGAGAGCTAGAGCCAGTTGCTCTCTCCCCCTCCACAGCCCAACACTCCAGTGAGCACTGGGGCGGGAGCACAGCAGACAGCGGTCTCTGCTCAGAGCATTGGTGAGAACTCAGCGATCAGCGGTCATGTGATTGCTTAGTTCTCACAATTGGCGGGGGGACAGATGCAGTATCAGACCAATACCTCAACCACCTAGGTATGTATGATTTTCCAAAAAAGGAAATTCCTTACTTCTCTTTTAAAAGATTCTGCTATAAAGGTCATTATTCAGGCACTTACTACTAAGGGGTGACAACTGTCTCATTATTGTGCTCCTGTGTTGTCAGCCTGTCACATGCACCCCTGATGAAGACTACAAACAACCTTGCCAACACACAAGGAACAGGCATGGTCCACTGTCATAGCGTTGCTATCAGAAAGCTGGTCTAGTGCAATATTGTGCAGCTGATGCTGAAGAAGTGCATGTAGACAGGAAGTATCTGAAGGAGGCTGCAAGAGATCAACAACACAGAGATAGAAAAGATAATAAAAAAAGGGGAAAACAACATTTTACAAAACAAAAATATCAAGTGGATTTATTACACATTACATTAACATAATAACTGTCATCTAGTTGGCTTTTCGACTAACACACAACTTTAAAATGGAACTAAAAGCATGAATACTCACCAATGCTCCAATGTTCTGAAGACCATGAGGTCCCTCGCTGGCGATGGCATTTTCATTGCATGTCTCTTCTGCAATAAAAAGCCTGCCTGTTGGCAGTGGGGTTTTTTGCATTCAGTTTCCCTTTAACCACTTGCCCTCCTGAGGATTTAACCCCCATTCCTGACCAGGCTATTTTTTGGGTTATGGCCCTGCATTATTTTAACTGACAATTGTGCGGTCAACGCTGCACCCAAATGAAATTTACGTCCTTTTTTTCCCACAAATTGAGCTTTCTTTATTTGGTATTTGACTGCCTGTGCTTTTTTATTTTTGGTGCTATAAAAACAAAAAGACCGACAATTTTGAGAAAAAAAAACATTTTTGACTTTTTGCTATTAAACATGTCCAGTAAAAAAAATTAAAAATCAAATTTTGTCATAAATTTAGGCCACAATGTATTCTGCTACATGTATTTGCTAACAAAAATCCCAATATGTGTAAATTAATTGGTTTACATGAAAGTTATAGTGTTTACAAATGGCGGAAAATATACTGGGATTTTTTTTTTTACTAGCAACAGCGGGACTGCGGAGGGCATTCTGACACTGGGGGGAACTGACTTGGTGTCACTGACATGCCCAGTGACACCAATACAGTGATCAGTGCGCAAAAAAACACTGACACTGTACTAATGGCACTGGGCAAGAAGCAGTTAACTGTGTGCAGGGAGTGTTTTACTGGGGGCAGTGTCTGTGTGCTTCACTGTGAGTAAAGACCCTAAACTGATCTCTTTGACTGTGAAGTGTTCTGGGTACTGCACTGGGTACCAGCAGTTGTCCAAGGTAACCAGATGCCAAAGAAACCTGCCTTATGGTCCTCAGCTGTGAATCCTCAGACTGTTGCTTAACCTACCCCATTGTCCCCAGCTGTGAGGGAATAGACTGTTCTTTATTTACATTTATCTAAATGTTTGGTGCCAAGGGTTTTGAAGTATCCCATGCCCTAACCCCTCTCCCTCATCAAAGTTTCTTCCAGCAAATAAATCTTAAAAGATATCCAGCAGACTGTTTCATTGGAGCTGGAGTGTATGCACTGGTGTTTGGGTGACTGATGGCCTCTGTACTGCTGAGGAAGAACTAACTAATAAAAGCGGCTCCAAGGTGGGTAGTACTACACATACACATACCAGGGCCAATTTTAGACAGGAACCAATCAATCTACCAGCATGTCTTTGTAGTGTGTGGGGGGGACCAAATTACCCAGAGGAAACTCATGCATGGACAGAGAGAACATGCAAACTCCAGGCAGGAATCACCATGGTGGGAATGACCCTAGTACTACTAGGACTAAAATGACTAGCAACAAACAGGAGTGGAGGACAGATTGAGATACCAAATCACATTAGTAAACACACTGTAATTACCTCAAACCGCCACTACATGTCAGCATACTACAGAGCAATAATAACATCATGCAGTTAAAAAAAAAGCACAGGAAAAAGTATGTAAAAGCGGGGCAGAACATGGAGAGCTTTGTAGGCAGCAGACCAGAAGAGATGGGTCTGGTTTACAACTTCTGTAGTCTGTACTGTGGTGGATTGCTTTTCAAGTGTGGCTGACAGGCATTCAGGAGGTGACACTGTAGTTCATCCGTCTATTTACAGTATTTCGCTCCCTGAGCACAATTGTGAAGTAGGCCTTAGTAATCCAGTCTATGTGCTCAGAGACCTTCTTTGAGTGGACATCATTCCCAATTCAAGTTTCCTTTGTCACTTGAAAGGATGAATCTGCACCCAGTCCTGTGATACATCCTGAACAGCAATACATTGCATTCCTGGAGTCGTATCTTTCAGGTCAGTCCCAGGAGTGTGTAACATACGAAAAAGACAAGGCCTCATACAGGAACATTAAACATGTCCACCTGGCTCTAGGAACATGACGGCATAATGACATCATCAGAAAGTGTGCGCTCTTTCTAAAATGATAATTACAGGCCACATATGTGGAGTTCTTGGGAACTCTGATTTTTCTGAGGAAATCTCATATCCGCTTCACCACAATTTCTGACAATTTTACATGTTTTGTTTTCCAGAAAAGAAGCTAGAAAAGGCCTTAATAAATACGATTCCATGTACGAGTGAATGACTGGAGTAAGTATGACAATCTCCCTGTGACAGTAGCAAGGGAAACAAATCTAGACGTGTGAAAAAGGGGGATTGTTTTGAATGTGCTGACATCTTTATTGACAAGACTTGTCACTAGCACGACAAATATTATTGTACACACTTCCAGGCCTCTGCCTGTTTGTGGAGCGTGGGGATGAATGAACTCCGAGTTTGTAGCACAAACAGGACACTAATTATCACAGTGTTTAGCTTATCATCTGTGACAATATACCTGATGTCTGTGCTTCCTGAATGGAGACGACATTTCACTAGTGACCAGCCATGACCAGCCATGTTACAGAGGTTTGATGCAGAATCTACTCTGCACTGACCGCGTTTTAGATGTTCTGAAAGACTTCCTTATTGAATCTATAAGAACAGAAGTACAGGCATTGTTTTAGGGCCTATTCATTTACATGCAGCAAAACGTTTGCATTTTGCTGCATAAAAATATGTTGAGTACGAATCCCATTCTTTACTATGCGACTTGCTCACATCTAAGTATTTTATTTATTTATTTATTTCAGATACTTGTATAGCACCATCAGTGTATGCAGCACTTTATACATATATTGTACATTCACATCAGTCACTATTATTATTATACAGGATTTATATACCGCCAACAATTTGCACAGCGCTTTACAAAATGAAGGTAGACATTACAGTTATAATACAATTTGGTACAAGAGGAAACCGAGAGCCCTGCTCCTTAGAGCTTACAATCTAGGAGGAAGGACTGAGTGATACAAAAGGTAATAGCTGTGGGGGATGAGCTGATGGAGGAAATAAGTGGCAGTTTACTAGGTAGAAGCAGGATAGACTTTTTTAAAAAGAGAGGTTTTCAAGGATTGTCTAAAAGTGGATAGATTGGGAGACAGCCGGACAGATTGGGGTAGGGAGTTCCATAGGATGGGAGAAGCTCGGGAGAAGTCCTGGAGGCTAGCATGGGAGGAGGTTACATGGGAACTAAAGAGCAGAAAGTCTTGGGAGGATCGAAGAGAGCGGTTTGGTTGATATTTTGAGACCAGGTTGGTGATGTAGTTGGGGGCAGAGTTGTGGATGGCTTTTTAAGTCTTTGTTAGTATTCAATCCCAGTGGAGGGATTGGCAGGGAGGGGTAGCAGACACTGAACGTTTGGTAAGGTGGATGCGCCAGGCAGCAGTATTCATGATGGACTGGAGGGGGGATAGCCTATGTAAAGGTAATCCAATGAGGAGGGAGTTGCAGCAGTCAAAACAAGAGATGACCAGGGAGTGAATTAGAAGCTTTGTGGTATCATTGGTTAGAAAGGGGCGTATTCTGGAGATGTTGCGGAGGTTGAGGCAGCATGATTTGGACAGGGAATGGATGTGCACCTGAAAGGATAGTTTAGAATCCAGGTTTACACCTAGGACCCTGGCATGCAGGGATAGGTTGATAGTAGTGCTATTGATCCTGACTAAGGAGCTTACAATCTAAGATCCCTAACTCACATTCTTACACATGCTAGGGCCAATTTAGACAGGAGACAATTAACCTATCAGCATGTCTTTATAGTGTGGGAAGAAACCCACGCAGGCACACAGAGAACATACAAACTCCATACAGGCAGTGCTATGCCTGGGATTTAAACCAACAACCCAAGTGCTGCTACCAAACAGGGGTGCTTACAATGGTCAGCTTTTTAATTTATGTAAAATCTTTATCCCAAAAGGAAAAAAAAAACCTGTTGCTGTAACTGCCTGAAAAGCTTTAGCTGGAATTCAGCTTTAGGCTCCATGCACACGGAGTGTTTTGATAATGCTGGTAACATTAGATGTGTAAAGTCACGTTAAAAGTTTTTCAGCTTTTTTTAGCATTAGCATTTAGCGGCGTTTTGCCACATTTACCCACATTTGCATTTTTTACCATTTTTTGACCAATAAAATTTTTTTTTTTTGTCAAAAAAACATCCAAAATGCCAGTTTGCAGCGGTTTACCGCGTTTTGCTGCGTTAGAGCATTTTTACAGCTAAAAACTCCTCTAGAAACCCACTAGTTCTGTTTTTTTTTCCAGCCAAAATATGTCCCTGCCAAATAACATTGATTACAGTCTATGTGTGCATGGACACAGGATAACATACTGGGGGGTTTACTTGCTGTAGAAAAAAACATCAAAAGCCAAAAACAGCCGCTGTAAAAACGTCCAGTGTGCATGAGGACTTAATTTGTTAGTCAAGTCCTACATCTGCTAGTGCATCTAACACTACCTTCTAACTATATTCACAATACTGCTGTCCAAAGGTGTCTCTGTTACTCTTCCATCCATAGTGGAGACACCCTAAGACAGAAATTGCATCCTTGGCTGGATAGCCAGTTGAAATGAAGGATAAATGCCTAAAAAAGATCACTAATGCAGCCACCACATTTAGGGATTGGTAAGCTGCAATATATTACATTTTTGGTTTTGATTTTAATACAGGTGTAAAGGTGCAAGCCTTAGGCTGTCATCCTGATTCTGGCTTCACTGCTTTAACCATTTCTACGCTGCCCTAGAGCAGAAATACTGCTACAGGGTGGCACGGGTGAGCAAAATCACGTGTATATATACATGATTTTGCAGTTCCAGGTAGGGGGCACGTTAAATTCGCTGCCTCGGCTGTCAATCACTGGGTCCTGGCCAATGATTCCCCACTGGCAACTGGCGATCACTGAGTATCACCGACAGGGGAGAGACCTGTGTTTAAAAAAAACACAGATCTCTCTCCTGTCAGCTCCATAACAGAGCCATACAAAGCAGTGTGCTTATAGGGAAGCACACACACAGCCTTATAGTAAAACAGCACACAGTTAACCCTTTGATCGGCCCACATGTTAACCCCTTCCTGCCCAGCGCCATTAGTACAATGTCAGTGCTTTTTGTTAGCACTGATCATTGTATTGGTGTCACTGGGGATGTCAGTGACACCAAGTCAGTTCCCTCCAGTGTCAGAATGCCCGCCACAGTCCCGCAGTTCTGCTATAAGTTGCTGATCACCGCCATTACTAGTAAACAATAAAAAAAAATTCCTGTATCTATACCGCCATTTGTAAACGCTATAACTTTCACGTAAACCAATTAATTTACACGTATTGGGATTTTTTTTTAGCAAAGACATGTCACAAAATTCATTTTGACCTAAATTTATGATGAAATTTGATTTTTAAAATTTTTTTACTTGACATGTTTAATAGCAAAAAGCAAAAAGTATTGTGTTTTTCTCAAAATTGTCAGTTTTTTTTTGTTTATAGCACAAAAAATAAAAAACGCACAAGCAATCAAGTACCACCTAAAGAAAGCTCTATTTGTGGGGAGAAAAGGACGTCAATTTCATTTGGGTGCAGCATTGTATGACCGCACAGTTGTCAAAGTAACGCAGCGCCGTATCGCAAAAAATGTCCCGTCAGGAAGGGGAGTAAATCCTCTGGAGGGCAAGTGGTAACTCCTTGGTGCAGACAGTACACAAATATACAGCCTCTCGGTGGCTGGGCCTTGACACAGAGAGGCTGCGTATTTGCATACCCAAAGAAAACAAACATGCGCAGAGAGAGCGCGCCCTGCGCACTCCCTTCGCATTTGCCGACACCTCACTTGCGATCGGGAGCTTTCCAATCATGTGACCGCTGTGACAGCCAATCACAGTTTTTCCATGACCCTAAACCCTGCTCCGCCTGCCGGCATCACAAACCCCTTAAAGGGCTGGGAGGTGTCGGTGCCAAGGGGTTACCTTACAGCACATGTTTCGTAGCTCTATAGCAAGCCTCATTTAATGTAATTATTTTAATTGAATAATTTAAAGATGAAATACAATGAATGAATATAAAATAAACCATATGGCGTGTTTGTTTGTCAATGAGTTGTTGTTTAAGTCCAACTCCAGACATTTGTTTTTAATTTTAGATAGTGTTGATAGTTTAGAGCATGTTTACATTTTTTTATTGCTATTGTGTCTCCTTTGGGGAGATTTCCTCTTGATTCCTCTTCAGGTGGCCTCCTGTGACACCCACACACAGGAAGTGAGGGGAAATCTCCCCAAGGGCACAACATGACAAAAATAGCAACACAGCCTTTTTATTTTGCTGTTTATGCTTTTGGTTTGGCCTTTAAATTGTGCTACAATGCCTGGCAATAGAACAGCCTTGTGCATGAATTGAAATTCGTCCGGTTTAGAAGGAAACGTTCCTGTTTGACAAAAGTCAATCTAATGATCTAATAATGGTGAACTTCTCTCAAACAGGAATTTTGCCAACAAATTTGTATCACTTCCAGTATTATCTGTTATAGAGAGACATGGCAATTAAACTAACAGTGGCTCTAGTCCTTCCTCACTCTATGCAGGATGAAGTAACAGGTTTGGCTGGAGTTGGGCATTAAAGGGTTAGTCCACCTTTATCACTAACAAAACTATCTCAGCAGTGGTTACACACTCAATTGATGACAAGTACAATGTTCAAACGCATTTATATTGTAAATCAAAAGCAAACTGTTGGCGCTATATAAATCCTGTATAATAATAAAAATAATATATAAAAAAAAACAAAAAAAAACTTCCTTACCCTTAATATGGCCATCTGTCTATATCAGGTCAGTGATGTTGCATGCATCCCTACCCCATTGTGTACATCAGCCAAGGGGGAGGGAATTTCACGACTACAGTTCTTTGTCCCAGCAATATCAGCTAATTTCCCAGTTGGGGTGAATTTGGGTTTAGACCGAACTCAAGCCTGAACCCAAGCTCATCACTACCCACAATTCAATGCAACAGCCCAACAACACAAATGGAGAAGCAGGACATATGACTGCATCCGAGTATTTTCTATAAGGCTAGGTTCACATATGTGTGGGTGGTGCCGTTGCGGATCTGCACAAAAATCTGTGCAGCCGCACCACCCACACAGAAGAATGTGGACCCCTGGGCAGGTGCCATTGATTCTAATGGCACGCCGACCGCACTGAAATTCTCAACCGCACTGGGAACCGAGGTTAACGTGCGGGCTGCAGTTTCAGAAGAAATGCAGGTACTTCTCTGCATGTCACGGGGCACGGGAGTCCATTCGAATGAATGGGCTCTCGTGCCCGCGCAAAATGCGGCCCGCACGACCACATATATGTGAACCAGGGCTTAAGCCTCAATATTGCATCCACTCTAATTTACTTTCAGGACATTGGCTGTAACCTTATGACAGGGCAATATGGAAGGTGCAGCTGGCCTACAAGTAGGAGTTTTTAAAGGTCAAAAAATGCTGTCAATGGCACAATGATTTATTATCTACTTTGACAATTATGATGGACTTTAATTTTTGTGTAAAGGGGAACTAACCCTGTAAGGCACTAGATTCCACTGAATGGTGAACTTTCTGTGTTGGTGCAATTAGATTTCAGCTCCTAAGAATGTCCATATGAGTCAAACACTTTTTTCTCTATATGTGTAAGCCTTTTGTTTTTTTCGGTGAGGACCTGACTGCCTTGCCATTCGAGCTGTCATTTTTTTTTTACGTTCTACCTTACACTGATCCCTCTGAGATCAATAGTTGATAGGGAATTATATTCAGTCGACACCACTGCATAGTAGTAGGACCTGTATGGAATAATATTCTACTGAAATTAATACCATTCCATTAACAGGGAAGGGAGGGGGAGTTTGAAGGCTGCCAGGCTGTTCTCACGCACACCTGCACGCTTGTGAGCTTGCGTTCGCTCAGCCATGTCACACACTCATTACTCTGCGGGTCGGTACTATAGACATTTCACACACAAAGTGTCTCTGCAGTCTTTTAATGTCATATCATTTGCTCTGCTTCAGAAAGGGCTGAACAAATACTATCTGCAGCAGTCCATCAATTAACAGAGTGCAATGTATCAGTCAATTTTGGGTACAAAGCAAACTTCTTGCCTTATTTATCTAAACATCTGTCTCGCAAGTTACTTTGATAGAATGGAAACCCACCTTTTAAATACAATGATAAGGTGTATTTTTTTTTTTTTAGTCCTGACTATATTAAATAAAGAAACATAATATGTACAAAACCATGATACTGTCTCTAAAAATTGAATTTGTCAGTATACCCATTCAGGGCAAAGAAACAGGTTCTCCTAACACCCTGGTACCTCTGCTATGGACACTTACTTTCACCACATTCCCCAACCCATACCCATTCACATGGGTAGTTGGAGAACGTGGCAAAGGACTTTGATGAGTTATTCAGCCATCTGTGAAAGTTGCAGCTTGAGCTACTAAGGTTGACAACAATGGGGGTTTTATAACAGGCTGTAAAGAGATAAGAGAATGTTGTAAGAACAATACAGCTCCACCTGCTGGATGAAAACAAAATAGTGCATAATATTTCATATTTAAGGGTGCATTCACACTGGCAATTAGCACACACTGAAATCTGCAGCAAGAAGCTGTGGAGCTATGACCACTCAGCCCATACAAAGCAATACAATACCAAATTATGTTGCACTGTACCTTCATTTTATTTTTTTTATTTCAGGTACAATTTACACAGCGCTTTACATATATATTGTACAGACACATCAGTCCCTAACCCTCAAGGGAGGTACAATCTAAGATCTCTAACTAACCTTCATACATACACATACTAGGGCCAATGTAGACAGGATCCAATTAGCCTACCAGCATGTCTTTGGAGTGTGGGAGGAAACCGGAGTACCCGGAGGAAACCCAAGCAGGAAAACGGAGAACAAGCAAACTGCAAGCAGAAAGTGTCATGGCTGGGATTCAAACCAATGACCCTAGTACTGCCAGGCGGAAGTTGCTAACCATTTAGCCACTGTGCTTTAAGAATATGTGATTGTAAATGAATTAATTCAAAAACATATAAAACATGTACCTCAAATTATGCAAAGATCATAATCAGTAAAATCTACCATAAAAATAAGTGATAATCCAAATATTCTATGAATTCCACCACCTTTGTAAAAACATCAGCCTCTTACCAAAAATAAAGACCTCAGGACATAAGAGGTCTTAAATACTCTTTGATGCCAGAAAACTGTTTGCAGCAATCCAGCACAGGGACAGGAATAGGGAGCCACATGGCACACCATCAAGGATCAGTATCAACCTGCTCCACCTCTCAGCATGTAACAAGATTTGGGCAGGAACAGATCACAAACACCCCATAGTGTAAAACCGCATAGTGTATTTATTAATAGAGAGAAATGTACTCACATTTTAAATGTACAAAGAAAAGCAAAACAAGCCGCCATAGAGTCTGGCAGCTGATGGTGTCAGCTTAGGCTCTGCCCAATTCATTTAATTGTAGATGTTCTCAAGGGATCAGCTGACGGTGCTGATGGATCGCTGGATATACTGTATATACACACACAAAGCCATTGTGAGCCACTTCTGAGCCATGACCCTTTATATACATTAAAAATCAACTTCCATTGTTTAAATTATTCAAATTTATTCTACATCAATTTATGATTATTTATAAAAAAAATGTATTTCAAAACTAATAAAAATGAATACATGAAAAAATGCTGGTGGGACATAAAAGCAATGAGCAAAGACTGATGGAGACTGCAGCTATCGGTGGTTGTCTATAGCTTTTGCACAAATATTATCATGTGGTCCCAACTGTGGGCAAATGCTGGCTGTGATTTTGTCCAAAATGCAGCACAACCTGCATGCCCCTACATCACAAATGTCCAATGTTATCATGCGAAATGTAGTTCTCATGTTCCTCCAGAAGCACACATCGGATTTGGCGTGCACCACCCACTTTGATCATCCTATGAGCTCTTAGGCACTGCAATGAGGAAGAAGACAGTGATGACGTCACACAAAAGGAAAACTTTGATAACTATGTAGGGCAGTATTTTAAAAAAAAGCATTTTTATTGCCCTGTGAGATGGGGAAACAGCTCTCATTGTTTGAACACTGTTTGTGTGGAAGTAAATTAATGTTTTGACTGACATTCTGCGGTTTAGCCACAAGATGTCACTGTTTTTCTAACACAGCCTCAGACTGCATAGATATTTGTATATTCATGAAGAGGTGGGGTTTTTTGCACACAGAGTTGGAGAGAACAGGAAGGAGAGGGAGAAGCCATGTTTTGGAGCACGGTGAATAAGGGGCCCTGTGAGCTGAGAATCTGATGACATCCAGGTGTGAAAGCGTCCCTCCATAACCAGAGCTGCAGCTAAGTGAAGCTGATGAGATTGCTGCCAGGAAGCTGATGAGATTGCTGCCAGGAATGCTGATGAGATTGCTTCCAGGAAGGCTGATGAGAGCAGAGGAACTAAGCAACATATACAGTGAGACTGCATGCTTGTTGGAGAGACATTTCTTCTGTTCAGAGTCACCAGCGGATACAAAGCAGACCCGGGTCGGTAAGATCGTGCACGCACCTCATTTCAGTGTTGGCGCCTTGAGACTGAGTCCAGGCCTATAGTTAGTTAGTTAGGTTCTCTGTTTGTGTCAGGCCACAAGTGTTGTTACTGATCTTTGGAAGGACTCCACAACTTAAAGTGACATTTCACATTGGAGAGCTGATAAAATCCTACAAACTCAAGCCAGAGTGGCATTTTGCTCAGAAGGAATACTCAGGCACGTGCTACAGGACCAGTTATGGGAGAGGGAATACTGTAGATTTGTGTAAGATTCTAATCTGTTGTGCCACACCGTGGGCTAGCCCATACCATACACCCATACACTGATTCCTGCTCTTTTAGGGTAATAACAGGTAAGGTGTGGCAGCTTAGTTGTGCCCACCAGTAGGAAATTTACTACACTTTCTACCTTCATTCATCAGAAGGCGCCGTGCTGTGCAGCACAAGGGTCTCAGCCTTTGGGCTGGGTGTATGTAAATTTATTGTATATTTCCAGCACTTGTGGTTGTGTTTATTTGCCACATCTAAGTAATATTCTGTTGTGGCAAAAGCTGGTGTTGGGGTTGCTTTCCTCGTTCGTGACTTCACTGTATCCTGGGGAGCCCACCCCGGTACACGGCTTACAGCCCCAGAACAAAGCGAGCTTGAGTTATAAAGTGATCCTGATCCTAGAGTTCAACTTTAATCTAACAACCAAAGTACAAATGTACAAATGGACATACGTACTGTCCCTATGGAGACATCACTTGCAGTATCACTCCACCAAGGGTTTTATGCCAAAATGTAGTATTTGGTAACAAATGAAACAAGTTTTTTTTTTATTTGTTTGGTCCTGAATAGAGATGAGCGAATTATTCAAAAATTCGATTCGGCTGATTCGCCGAATTTCAGGAAGAAATTCGATTTGATGCGAATTAATTCGCTACGAAGTTAACTTATAAAAAGGGTTTCTAGGCTTCAGAGAGCCTTTAAATTAGTGCAGAACACTGTACCTTTAATTTAAATGCCCTTGGAGATGAGGAAGGAGAAGGAGAAGGAGAAGGATGAGAAGAAGGAGAAGGATGAGAAGAAGGAGAAGGAGAAGGATGAGAAGAAGGAGAAGGATGAGAAGAAGGAGAAGGAGAAGGAGGAGAAGGAGAAGGAGAAGGATGAGAAGAAGGAGAAGGAGAAGGATGAGAAGATGGAGAAGGATGAGAAGAAGGAGAAGGATGAGAAGAAGGAGAAGGAGAAGGATGAGAAGAAGGAGAAGGATGAGAAGAAGGAGAAGGAGAAGGATGAGAAGAAGGAGAAGGAGAAGGATGAGAAGAAGGAGAAGGATGAGAAGAAGGAGAAGGAGAAGGAGAAGGATGAGAAGAAGGAGAAGGAGAAGGATGAGAAGATGGAGAAGGAGAAGGATGAGAAGAAGGAGAAGGAGAAGGATGAGAAGAAGGAGAAGGAGAAGGATGAGAAGAAGGAGAAGGAGAAGGATGAGAAGAAGGAGAAGGATGAGAAGAAGGAGAAGGAGAAGGATGAGAAGAAGGATGAGAAGAAGGATGAGAAGAAGGAGAAGGATGAGAAGAAGGATGAGAAGAAGGAGAAGGATGAGAAGAAGGATGAGAAGAAGGAGAAGGATGAGAAGAAGGAGAAGGTTGAGAAGAAGGAGAAGGATGAGAAGAAGGATGAGAAGAAGGAGAAGGATGAGAAGAAGGAGAAGGAGAAGGATGAGAAGAAGGAGAAGGATGAGAAGAAGGAGAAGGATGAGAAGAAGGAGAAGGATGAGAAGAAGGAGAAGGAAAAGGATGAGAAGAAGGAGAAGGATGAGAAGAAGGAGAAGGATGAGAAGATGGAGAAGGAGAAGGATGAGAAGAAGGAGAAGGATGAGAAGAAGAAGGAGAAGGATGAGAAGAAGGAGAAGGATGAGAAGAAGGAGAAGGATGAGAAGAAGGAGAAGGAGAAGGAGAAGGATGAGAAGAAGGAGAAGGAGAAGGATGAGAAGATGGAGAAGGAGAAGGATGAGAAGAAGGAGAAGGAGAAGGATGAGAAGAAGGAGAAGGAGAAGGATGAGAAGAAGGAGAAGGATGAGAAGAAGGAGAAGGATGAGAAGAAGGATGAGAAGAAGGATGAGAAGAAGGAGAAGGATGAGAAGAAGGATGAGAAGAAGGAGAAGGATGAGAAGAAGGATGAGAAGAAGGAGAAGGATGAGAAGAAGGAGAAGGTTGAGAAGAAGGAGAAGGATGAGAAGAAGGATGAGAAGAAGGAGAAGGATGAGAAGAAGGAGAAGGAGAAGGATGAGAAGAAGGAGAAGGATGAGAAGAAGGAGAAGGATGAGAAGAAGGAGAAGGATGAGAAGAAGGAGAAGGAAAAGGATGAGAAGAAGGAGAAGGAGAAGGATGAGAAGAAGGAGAAGGATGAGAAGATGGAGAAGGAGAAGGATGAGAAGAAGGAGAAGGATGAGAAGAAGGAGAAGGATGAGAAGAAGGAGAAGGATGAGAAGAAGGAGAAGGAGAAGGATGAGAAGAAGGAGAAGGAGAAGGATGAGAAGATGGAGAAGGAGAAGGATGAGAAGAAGGAGAAGGAGAAGGATGAGAAGAAGGAGAAGGATGAGAAGAAGGAGAAGGATGAGAAGAAGGATGAGAAGAAGGATGAGAAGAAGGAGAAGGATGAGAAGAAGGATGAGAAGAAGGAGAAGGATGAGAAGAAGAAGGATGAGAAGAAGGAGAAGGATGAGAAGAAGAAGAAGGATGAGAAGAAGGAGAAGGATGAGAAGAAGGAGAAGGATGAGAAGAAGAAGAAGGATGAGAAGAAGGAGAATTCCAAGCTGGCAAAAAGTGTATCTGCAGAGCTCCGCTATTTCTTAGGCTATTTCTGACAGTTCTGTGACATTCACTCCATACAGCGGTTGAAACCGCTGTATGGAGTGAATGTCACAGAACTGTCAGAAATAGGCTATTTCTGACAGTTCTGTGACATTGACTCCATACAGCGGTTGAAACATTGTATCTATTTGTTTCCATAAATGGATCCATTTATGGAAACAAATAGATACAATGTTTCAACCGCTGTATGGAGTCAATGTCACAGAACTGTCAGAAATAGCGGAGCTCTGCAGATACACTTTTTGCCGGCTTGAATTATTCTTATTTTCATCCTACTTCTTCTTCTTCTTCTTCTTCATCCTCATCCTCTTCTTCTTCTTCTGAGGATGAGGATGAAGAAGAAGAAGAAGAAGTAGGATGAAAATAAGATTAATTCCAAGCCGGCAAAAAGTGTATCTGCAGAGCTCCTCTAAGTGTATCTGCAGAATAGAGGAGCTCTGCAGATACACTTTTTGCCGGCTTGGAATTATTCTTATTTTCATCCTACTTCTTCTTCTTCTTCTTCATCCTCATCCTCAGAAGAAGAAGAAGAGGATGAGGATGAGGATGAAGAGGAAGGAGAAGAAGAAGAAGAAGTAGGATGAAAATAAGAATAATTCCAAGCCGGCAAAAAGTGTATCTGCAGAGCTCCTCTAAGTGTATCTGCAGAATAGAGGAGCTCTGCAGATACACTTTTTGCCGGCTTGGAATTATTCTTATTTTCATCCTACTTCTTCTTCTTCTTCATCCTCATCCTCAGAAGAAGAAGAAGAGGATGAGGATGAAGAGGAAGAAGAAGAAGTAGGATGAAAATAAGAATAATTCCAAGCCGGCAAAAAGTGTATCTGCAGAGCTCCTCTATTCTGCAGATACACTTAGAGGAGCTCTGCAGATACACTTTTTGCCGGCTTGGAATTATTCTTATTTTCATCCTACTTCTTCTTCTTCTTCTTCTTCATCCTCATCCTCTTCTTCTTCTTCTGAGGATGAGGATGAAGAAGAAGAAGAAGAAGAAGAAGTAGGATGAAAATAAGAATTCCAAACCGGCAAAAAGTGTATCTGCAGAGTTCCTCTATTTCTGACAGTTTTCTGACAGCTCCTTCACATGTACAGCGGTTGAAACATCTGTTTCCGAATAAAAACATCTGTATCCTAAATGGAAACAAATAGATACAATGTTTCAACCGCTGTACATGTGTTCCTTCTGTCAGAGAACTGTCAGAAATAGCGGAGCTCTCTGCAGGGACACTTTTGCCGGCTGATCGGGAAAAATCCGATTCGCGCACCCGAAGTAGGCAAATATTCGGATTCGACGCGAATCGAATTTTTCCTGAAATTCGTATTGAATTCCGGTTCGCCTGGTTCGATTCGCTCATCTCTAGTCCTGAACATAGCAAATAAATAATTATTCTATTTACAAAACCATTAAACAATCCCTTACAGTGAGTGCTTTGGTTTATTCTATAAACAGTACAAATGACAAAAGGGATGAATATTGGGCAGTAATCCATAGCAACCAGTTGGATTTCAGCAGCCATTCCAGGTACTTGGTAGAAACAACTAATGCTATTGTGCCACATTGCACTGTGATAAAATCTGAACATCAATTAAATTTAATTATGGTCCCCTGTATTCCAGTGAGTGGGAGGAATATTAGGGTTAGATTTCTGAAAGTGAACCTGCACGTTAATCATTAGGGGCAAAAATTCACTTACAGTGGGGATCGAAAGTTTGGGCACCCCAGCTAAAAATTTGTATTAATGTGCATAAAGAAGCCAAGGAAAGATGGAAAAATTTCCAAAAGGCATCAAATTACAGATTAGACATTCTTATAATATATCAACAAAAGTTAGATTTTATTTCCATCATTTACACTTTCAAAATAACAGAAAACAAAAAAATGGCGTCTGCAAAAGTTTGGGCACCCTGCAGAGTTAATATCTTGTTCTGCCCCCTTTGGCAAGTATCACAGCTTGTAAACGCTTTTTGTAGCCAGCCAAGAGTCTTTCAATTCTTGTTTGAGGTATCTTCCTTACAAACGTCTTCCAGTTCTTTGAGAACCCCTCCAAATCATTGCAAAAGTATTGGGACGCCTGCCTTTACATGCACATAAATTTTAATGGCATCCCAGTCTTAGTCCGTAGGGTTCAATATGAAGTTGGCCCACCCTTTCCAGCTATAACAGTTCAACTCTTCTGTGAAAGAATGGGTCACTCTTAGGAGCTCAGGGAATTCAAGCGTAGTACCGTGATAGGTTGCCACCTCTGCAATAAGTCCATCCATGAAATTTACTTGCTACTAAATATTCCACAGTCAACTGTTAGTGGTATTAAAACAAAGTGGAAGCAACTTGGAAAAACAGCAACTCAGTCACAAAGTGGTAGGCCATGTAAAAGTACATGCTGAAGCATACAGTGCACAGAATTCGCCAACTGTCTGCAGAGTCAATAGCTAAAGACCTCCAAACTTTGTGTGGCCTTCAAATTAGGACAACAATAGTACATAGAGAGCTTCATGAAATGGGTTTCTATGGCCGAGCAACTGCATCCAAGCCTTACATCCTCAAGTGCAATGCAAAGCGTAGGATGCAGTGCCGTAAAGCACAATGTCAGCAGACTCTAAAGCAGTGGAGACATGTTCTCTGGAGTGACAAATCACAGTTCTCTGTCTGGCAATCCGACGGACGTATCTGGGGTTTTGGCAGTTGTCAGGAGAATGGTACTTGCCTAACTGCTTTGTGCCAAGTGTAAAGTTTGGTAGATGGAAGATTATGGTGTAGGTTTGTTTCTTCAGGGGTTGGGCTTTCCCCCTTAATTCCAGTGAAAGGAACTCTTACGGCGTCACCATACCAAGACATTTTGGACAATTTCATGCTCCCAACTTTGTGGGAACAGTTTGGGGATGGCCCTTTCTTGTTCCAACATGACTGCGCACCAGTGCACAAAGCAAGGTCCATAAAGACATGGATGAGCGAGTTTGGGGTGGAGGAACTTCACTGGCCTGCGCAGAGTCCTGACCTCAACCTGATAGTACACCTTTAGGATGAATTAGAGCAGAGACTGCAAGCCAGGTCTTCTCATCTGACATCAGTGCCTGACTTCACAAATGTGCTTCTGGAAGAATGGTCAAACATTCCCATAGACACACTCCTAAACCTTGTGGACAGCCTTCACGAAAGAGTTGAACTGTTGTAAGCGTCAAGTCAAACAAAAATCATTTTTAAAATTTCCTTTGCATGTGATCAGATATTCATCAGGTATTCATTGTAAACATTCACTTAAATCAATTAATATTTTTCTTTAGTAAATCAACCTCACTGAGTCAATACTAAAGTTATAGCAACTCCCCAGCGCACCATATTGAACATGGGATTTTTTATTAAACTATTAGAAAGTTTCCATTTTATGAATCACATCGCACAAGTCTAGTACTGCCTGACAGTTTTACCCCTGAAAAGATAACCCATTATTAACAAATTCCCTGTGGTCTTCTGAATATACACAGTTCTTCCCATTTTGAGACACTTTGATGTAATTTGGGTTTAATAATCTGCAATGTTGGTGCCACTGGACACAAGACAAATGGCTTTCGGTAAACAGAGATGATTTGGCTGACTCTCACCACCTTGTAGATGTCTCATCTTACACATTGAAATCACATTAGCACATTCGCTGTCCCCAGAGACCTGACAATATTTTTGTTTTCAGACATGGCTTTTTAGCTTGAAACGTTAGTTTTGGTTATTTTACTAATCTGATCACAAAACCCAGGTCAATCCATTACTGTAAAATGTTTACAGATGTACTGTTAGAGGATTGGAAGAGCTTCCGGATGGGACAGACCTTCTACTCTGGCAGTATTAGATTGTTTGGCGTGATGAGTGCACATTGTAAAAACTCAGAATAAGCCAACTAATAAAGGCTGATTAGATACTAATGCTGCCTTTGTATCTATGGAATCACTCGCTCTTTAACCAAATGCAGTAAGTTGTCACTCTGTTGTTGGCCGGAACACTGCATGTTCTGGTGCATTACATTAATGTAAGGTATGAATGGGCTGCCAAAGCGGCAGAATGCACAAAAAACAGAGACATGCATCATTTTGTCAGTAACTCACAATGCAAAGAAGTATGATATTGTATGTTGTGGTGTGCTGCAATTCTTGTGCATTGTACCTAGTAAATGTAGCACATTCAAGCACAATTAAAATATAATGATCTGGATGGCCCACTCTGCTCCTTTCCTGAAGTTGTAAACCTAATGAGGACATGACAACTCGCTGGCTAGGTATATTCACCTTCTCTATCTGAACTGGAGAGCCAAATTTTGTTTTTGTTTTTTACCAGGAAAAGAGGTGAGAGTAAATCTTCAAGAAGAAAAATCTGTTCCAGAGACAACTGTCTAAGAGGGGGTTTTCCCTCATCTCTTGCTGTGGTGGCAGCTTTAAAAGTTTTGATTTTCCCTTGCTTTCTACCATGTTGTGGTTATGACAAATAGAGTGAATGAATCTCCCCAGCGGGGACACCAACAGCAATAACAACCAGAAAAGGAATTTAACATTTTTCCACTCTATCTAAAACTAAAATGAAAAGATTTGTTTAGAGATACACTGTCACTACTACACAGTACTCAGTACTTCATGCCCCGTGACTCCCAACACACATCACATTTCTTACACTACGTGTTGTTTATTGAGCAGTGGTGACCAGTAAGTCATGCAAAACTGGCAAAATTCCCTGTAAAAAATGTAACATACCTAAGCCGTTTCCAATAAATAATTCATATCTCATAGATCCTGAGTCACAATGCCTAGTACTGCACAAGAAATGTTAAATGTATTTTAAATGGACTTTTCAATTCTGTCTTTGTTTAACTTTTTTAACATTGTCTCTTTAATATTGAGATGCTATTTGTCAAAGTACCTAGCATATTGTGAATGAGAATGGACAAGATAAATACCTCCTAGAACTCTGTCCTTAATTTCTAAGTTTCCAACAAATAGCAAATAAATAGTGAATAAATAACAACAGTGGTGGGGCAATTTCCTCTGGAACTCAAAGTGAGGATGCCAAATGGTGCCCCCAGTCCCTCCACTGCAGTGAGATGGATGGAATTTGCACATACAAAGGCTAGAATAGCTTTGGGTGGTTTATGCACAGCCCCTGTCCACTGTCCAAGTTTGCCACCTTTTGATTTATGGATCCCCAAATTGGATGGAGGTAGATTGATCACCATATTGGATGAAGGTACACTATATTGCCAAAAGTATTGGGGCACCCCTCCAAATCATTGAATTCAGATGTTCCAATCACCTCCATGGCCACAGGTGTATAAACCTAGTTTTCCTTTACCATGCTCTTAAACACTAAATCACACTGGTTTAACTAAACTACAACACCTTCCTTCATCCAATATGGTGATCCATGTACACTATATAGGTATTGGGACGCCTGCCTTTACATGCACATAAACTTTAATGGCATCCCAGTCTTAGTCCGTAGGGTTCAATATGGAGTTGGCCCACCCTTTCCAGCTATAACAGTTCAACTCTTCTGTGAAAGAATGGGTCACTCTTAGGAGCTCAGGGAATTCAAGCGTGGTACCGTGATAGGTTGCCACCTCTGCAATAAGTCCATCCATAAAATTTACTTGCTACTAAATATTCCACAGTCAACTGTTAGTGGCATTAAAACAAAGTGGAAGCAACTTTGAAAAACAGCAACTCAGTCACAAAGTGGTAGGCCATGTAAAACTACATGCTGAAGCATACAGTGCACAGAATTCGCCAACTGTCTGCAGAGTCAATAGCTAAAGACCTCCAAACTTTGTGTGGCCTTCAAATTAGCACAACAATAGTACATAGAGAGCTTCATGAAATGGGTTTCTATTGCCAAGCAACTGCATCCAAGCCTTACATCCTCAAGTGCAATGCAAAGCGTAGGATGCAGTGCTGTAAAGCACAACGTCACCGGACTCTAAAGCAGTGGAGACATGTTCTCTGGAGTGACGAATCATAGTTCTCTGTCTGGCAATCCGATGGACGTATCTGGGGTTTTGGCAGTTGTCAGGAGAATGGTACTTGCCTAACTGCTTTGTGCCCAGTGTAAAGTTTGGTAGATGGAAGATTATGGTGTAGGGTTGTTTCTTCAGGGGTTGGGCTTTCCTCCTTAATTCCAGTGAAGGGAACTCTTAAGGCGTCACCATACCAAGACATTTTGGACAATTTCATGCTCCCAACTTTGTGGGAACAGTTTGGGGATGGCCCTTTCTTGTTCTAACATGACTGCGCACCAGTGCATAAAGCAAGCTCCATAAAGACATGGATGAGCGAGTTTGGGGTGGAGAACTTCACTGGCCTGCACAGAGTCCTGACCTCAACCTGATAGAACACCTTTAGGATGAATTAGAGCAGAGACTGCAAGCCAGGTCTTCTCATCTGACATCAGTGCCTGACTTCACAAATGTGCTTCTGGAAGAATGGTCAAACATTTCCATAGACATACTCCTAAACCTTGTGGACAGCCTTCATGAAAGAGTTGAACTGTTATAGCTGCAAAGGGTGGGCCAACTCAATATTGAACCCTACGGACTAATACTGGGATGCCATTAAAGTTCATGTGCATGTAAAGGCAGGCATCCCAATACTTTTGGCAATATAGCATTTATCGGATATAGCGTATATACAGTCATGGCCGAAATTGTTGGCACCCTTGATATTTCTCCAGGAAATCATGTATTTCTCACGAAACGTATTGCATTAACACATGTTTTGCTATACACATGTTTATTCCCTTTGTGTGTATTGGGACAAAACAAAAAAAGGGAGGAAAGAAAGCAAATTCGACATAATGTCACACAAACCTCCAAAAATGGGCTGGACAAAAGTATTGGCACCCTTTCACAACTGCGGATAAATAAGAATGTTACAAGCATGTGATGCTCCTGTAAACTCACCTGGGGCAAGTAACAGGTGTGGGCAATATAGAAATCACACCTGAAAGCAGATAAAAAGGAGAGACGTTCACTTAACCTTTGCATTGTGTGTCTGTCTGTGCCACACTAAGCATGGACAACAGAAAGAGGAGACGAGAACTGTCTGAGGACCTGAGAACCAAAATTGTGGCAAAATATCAACAATCTCAAGGTTACAAGTCCATCTCCAGAGAACTAGATTTGCCTTTGTCCACAGTGCGCAACATTATCAAGAAGTTTGCAACCCATGGCACTGTAGCTAATCTCCCTGGTCGTGGACGGATGAGGAAAATTGATGAAAGATTGCAACGCAGAATAGTCCGGATGGTGGATAAGCAGCCCCAAACATGTTCCAAAGACATTCAAGCTGTCCTGCAGGCTCAGGGAGCATCAGTGTCAGCGCGAACTATCCGTCGACATTTAAATGAAATGAAACGCTATGGCAGGAGACCCAGGAGGACCCCACTGCTGACACAGAGACATAAAAAAGCAAGACTACAGTTTGCCAAAATGTACTTGAGTAAGCCAAAAGCCTTCTGGGAAAACGTCTTGTGGACAGATGAGACCAAGATAGAGCTTTTCGGTAAAGCACATCATTCTACTGTTTACCGAAAACGGAATGAGGCCTACAAAGAACAAAACACAGTACCTACGGTAAAATATGGTGGAGGTTCAATGATGTTTTGGGGTTGTTTTGCTGCCTCTGGCACTGGGTGCCTTGACTGTGTGCAAGGCATCATGAAATCTGAGGATTACCAAAGGATTTTGGGTCGCACTGTAGGGCCCAGTGTCAGAAAGCTGGGTTTGCGTCCAAGATCCTGGGTCTTCCAGCAGGACAATGACCCCAAACATACGTCAAAAAGCACTCAGAAATGGATGGCAAAGAAGCGCTGGAGAGTTCTGAAGTGGCCAGCAATGAGCCCAGATCTAAATCCCATTGAACACCTGTGGAGAGATCTTAAAATTGCTGTTGGGAAAAGGTGTCCTTCCAATAAGAGAGACCTGGAGCTGTTTGCAAAGGAAGAGTGGTCCAAAATTCCGGGTGAGAGGTGTCAGAAGCTTATTGATGGTTATAGGAAGCGACTGATTTCAGTTATGTTTTCCAAAGGGTGTGCAACCAAATATTAAGTTAAGGGTGCCAATACTTTTGTCCAGCCCATTTTTGGGGTTTTGTGTGACATTATGTCATATTTGCTTTTCTGCCTCTGTTTTATATTTGTTCCAATACATACAAAGGGAATAAACATGTGTATAGCAAAACATGTGTTAATGCAATACCTTTTTTGTGTGAAATACTTGATTTTCAGGAAAAATATCAAGGGTGCCAACAATTTCGGCCATGACTGTAGCACCACAGTGGGTGGAGGAAAGTTTTTTGATTTAGTTAAACCAGTGTGATTTAGTCTTTAAGAGCATGGTAAAATAAAACTAGGTTTCTGTTAACTTCATCAAAATCATAAAAAAAAAAGTATTACTCATCACAGTAAAACATATTCTGTGATTTGTTTCTTTTATAAAGAAAACATTATTATGTTTCTGGTAAAAAGCCTTCTTAAAATTTCTTACTTATGAACAAAACAAATAAATGAAAATGTAAAAGTTTTAAATACAAACTGTAAAAATAAAAAAAGAGAGCAAAAAAAAAAAAAACAAGCCAATGGAAAAAGGGAATGCAGGAGTTAATGAAAACAAATCTTTTTTTTCTTTTTACACTTTACAGCAAATTACGAATTAAGGCTACAACAGTAGTGTCTCTTTGTTCAAACCGTAGTAAACCGCAAAAAAAGGTCCCCTGCAGGATAATGGCATAATGTAATAGCATGCATGGAATAGTAGCACATTATGAAAGACTTACCCTAGAACCAAGCCCCCCAGCGGTGTGCTGTCACATCTGAGAGGGCTTCCATCTTCATCTGGTCTTTAGGGTTCACAGGCTCTGGCCATTTGAATGGCTGAACCACGATAACGTCTCTTCTACACATTCACACAGGAGGCACAGCTCTCTCAGTGGATGGAATGCCGTCCATTGGGAGCAAAGTGCACATGCGCCAGTGATGTTACTGGCTGCTACTAAAGTAAATATCAACTAAATGGTGCTTGTTTAGGAGATACTGTATCTACTGTACCTACAGGTAAGCCTTGTTATAGGCTTACCTGTAGAAACAAGTAGACAAGGGGGACTTTACTACCACTTTAATTAATTCAGAGTAGGACTGGGCTGCCAAACTAACTACAGTCACTATGACAGGTGATCTGCGGTACCCTGCTTTTAGAATAGAAAGCTGAATAGAGTTCTGCTGATTACACTGGGATAGCTGTGCTCTCCCTATGTAATCTACAAAACTGAGCTATTACTTTGACAGCTCAGTCCTGCAGAGTCCACATAAGTAGAGTTAGAACTTCTGACAATGCTTTTATTTATGTCCATGTCTTAAATGATCATCCCAGGAAGAAATGTTGTTCCAGGGAAGAAGGTGTTGGCACTAGCGAGGGTGCTTGCAGACATAATATCACTGGCAGGGAGGTAAGTATTGAACGGCTGACTTCCTCTTTAAAGGATCATAGTGTACAATTTCCAGTAGTACCCATCAATTAAAAGACTATTACATGAAAATGACTGGCAATACAAAACTAATGTTACAAAGTTAAAATGTATGTGAATTCACCCACTAAATATCATAAAAGCTTAAACATGTAAATGCCATTCCAAAAGTCATGTTGAATATTTGTCCCTATCTGTCATTTGTTTTCCTGAATTCTCACTGTCAGATGCTTTCTGAAGAGAGACTGCAAGCGGCCACACAGACACACATTGCACAGGCATGTTCCTTTGTTTATACCATCAGGAAACCCACCCTGAGAAATGTTGTGCAGCCATCACTGGAGTATATGCATGCAGAAGTGGCTGAGATGCAACAAATGATAAAAAGGGAAATCATATTTTTTTTTCTTTATTTAAAAATTGTTTATGATACACAGTGTTTTGGATGCGATCACTTACCGACCACAGCTATTGTGATCTACCAGTGAGCCTAATTAATGTGAGAATACGTGCATGTGGAAGTAAGGCACTGGCACAGAATGCAGTTTGCCAACTTCCTAATTTCTACTTTATTGAGGAAATAACAGTAACATTTATAAGTCTCATGACGCAGGCGAAGCATATCCGATGATTGGGTGAAAAGTCCCCTAAGTTTTCTGCGTGTTCTTCCATCTGTGTTGATATCTTCCAATCATTGTCACCAAAACGACTCATTCCCTTTTATGGGGGCTGTTTACGTTAAAAGATACTTTTCTTCTAATGAGTCACCTAGGGTGAGACTCCGGATGAAGGCGCCATCTTAATTATCATTGTTCCGTTGCCCTATATCTGATTGTTTTCTTAAGAGAGTAAGGAATTTAGAGAGCAAGAAGCAGAGAATAGCAAGACTATAAAATTGTCATTTTACTGATCATCTAATAGAACGTGGACTGTCTATCACAATCCACTACAATCCCCCCTTAAAATGGCTATTTTATTCCTGACTGTCCCTATGTCTTTCTGATGTCCTAACTGCCTGGTGGCCCCCCCTTGGAACTCTTTTAAGACGCATATAGAGCCCCCGAGTGGCTAATCCATCCCTAGAGTCTTGATGCGTCCTGAGAAGGCCACAGTCAGGCACTGTCTTTCCCTGCTTATAGTTGTCTGTTAAGGGGGGGGGGGGGGAATTTATAACACTTCTTATGGGTCCAGAATGTGAAGATCAGGGGCCACAGTTTGCAAGGGACTATAAAATTCCCCTCCTTCACGGGGGAGTTCGACATCATCATAGTTCATAATTGTGGGGGAAATCTCATTCACAGCCTTCCCAACTAGTTTCTTAATGCAAGGGATCACACAACAGGCGACCACTGCCACTAGAATGATGATACCCAAGATAACCAACCCTGCTTGGGCGAGGGCTTTCTGCCAGCCACTCAGCCATCCAAACCACTGATCCCAGGGATGTGTATTACCTGAGTTTTCCTTAAGTTCATTTGATAGGTCCTCCAGCTTCTTGATGGCCAGTGTCACCTTCCCATTTGGGCCTGTGTTATCTGGGATATACGTACAGCAGGTCATGGTCTTTGGTATCATTTTACAGACCCCCCTTTTTCAGCTAATAACATATTGAGTGTCATACGATTTTGAAAGACCATGTTAGAAGTAGCCTCCAACTGCTCTGCTATCCCCTTTAGGGCATCTCGTGTGTAGTTTAAAAGCCGTTGTTGGTTATAGTAAATGTAGTTTATCCAATCTACATTCTTGTTTTCAGTGATGAGGAGGAATAGGGATTCAAATCCTGCGGCCACCTGGTCTCTGGCCTTGAATTCATCAGGTACCCCCTTTGGGACTCCTATTGTGTCTATATAGACATGGGGGTCAAAACTCCCTTGTGGGCACTTTGTGTCTGCCTGGTTGCATGGGGGAGGTTGGGCGCCCCCTTAAGTAATGGATCTGAGAGGATATGCAGTGGCATTATGGCCTTGGCAAGGGTACATTCCCCTCTCCACTTCCTTGTAAGTCGGGTCCTAATCTTCTGATCACCACAGATCCAGAATATATCCCCCAATGATATGACCTGGTTCTGGGTTAGATCTGACTGGGCTGTACTATAAGCAGCACAGAATCCCTTTGTGAAATTCCCCAGAAACCTTCCTCCTCCCTCGTAGTTGGCATAGCAGGTATAATTACCGGGATAGATAGTTAAACCATTTGGGGCCTTTTCGTCTCCTTGGATTAGGGGGTAACGCTTCTTCCAGTCCTCACATAGAAACTGGTTCATAGAGATGTTAGTATACAGGCTTAAGACACACTCCTCTATAAAATCTGGTAGGGTTAATGGCAACGTCCCCAGATGTGGTCTGGCATGTCCACACACATAGCAGTTGGACTTATTATGTGAGTTTGCATTGTATCTCATCCATTCTAACCACAGATTGGTGTCTGAGAGGCCGGTTTCTACTGCTTTGGTATCTTGATATGTAGGGTTTGCTATGGCCACCATCTCTGCCAACGTTTTGATCTTTGGCATAAGTGGGTTGTGGGTTGGAGCGGTATTTCTGGAAGATTCCCATCGTTTTGACCCATACATATCCCTTATCCAGAATTTTCCCATCATTCCCCCATGTGCCCCTGCCAACCAGTGTCCCAACGAGTAAAGCCCCTCATCTCCTGGGCTGGGGTTCTCTATGGTGAGGGTGAGTGGCATGGTTCTCCCTGTTGGTTTTTCATATGAACATGTGCCTGTTTTAAGTATAGTCAATCTATCAATTAGGCTCTTCCCATTCTTATATTTACGGTTCAAAGCACTTAGTGGTTTATACCCCCAATCAGGCCCCGTATTCCATCCTACTGAGCCTCAGTATCCACAATCGTCTCCCCAATATTCATCCGTCACACATATATATATCCTACTGGAGTGTTGGGGACGTTCCCAATACATAGTACACTGCCAAGGTTGTTTCGGACAAGGCACTATGTAGCAGAAATCAAAGGTGAAAGTGGCCACATGGGTGTTGGAAGAATTGTACCAAAATGTCATCAGGTCACCCTGTTCGGATATCCCACCTTCCCTTGTGATTGCCACTCTTTGTCCCCTACTCATTCCCCAGAGCACATATAAAAGGATATATGCATATACTCTCATGTTTCTAGTTGTCTTCTGGGGGCTCAGCTTTCTTGCAGTGAGAGGCGTGGATCCAGGTACTCTTTCCTTCTAGCTTCACTGAGGTGGCCGTCACCAGGAGCACCTGGAAAGGACCGTCGTATCTGGGTTCCAATGTATGTTTCTGCAGAAACTTCTTGACCAAGACCCAGTCTCCAGGTTGCAAAGTGTGCGTTCCAGTGTCTGCCTCAGGATCTGGAATGGAGGAAAAACCAATATATCAGGGGCTACGGGCGTCACTGGCTGCAATCCCAGGAGGGTGCGATTGTATCCTCCTTGTACTACTTTCACCAATCCCCACCCTTCTTCATGTACACCAAACAGTAATCCACATACACAGTGTGGGCATGACATAGTATTTCAGACACGCCTGTCAGGAGTAAAATTTTCCTTCCCCACAAAGCCAATCTCTGGCTGTGGTCTCCCCTCGTGTCGCCAACACTGCGACTTCGAGTTCCCAGCACCCTCTCTCTAATCAGGTGTAACCTGTCCACTCCTGATGAGGAATATTATGCCGTAATTCTCCCCTCCCTCACAGGTGCATCAATCAGCAACAACCAATCACGCCATGGTACACACAGACAACACAAAAGACAAGACATATCACACTGGTAGATGACGTTATGCAGACAGGTGGGTTCAAAGGAGCCCCGAGCAAGTACCTGTCTTTTGCTGATCAACGGACAGCCACACAGGTGGGTAGTCCCGTTGGGCAATCCCGGACCATGCAGGTAAGGAATTATATTAAACATAAAATTCACTTACCGCTTCTCGGAGGTGATCAGTCTCCAGTTCTGGGTCTGCCCCACGGTCCACCTCGTCCACTATCGGTCGGTTGGTCCGGTGTTCAGAACTCGGGCCCCACATTGGGCGCCAAAATGTTTTGGATGCGATCACTTACCGACCACAGCTATTGTGATCTACCAGTGAGCCTAATTAATGTGAGAATACCTGCACGTGGAAGTAAGACACTGGCACAGAATGCAGTTTGCCAACTTCCTAATTTCTACTTTATTGAGGAAATAACAGTAACATTTATAAGTCTCATGACGCAGGCGAAGCATATCTGATGATTGGGTGAAAAGTCCCCTAAGTTTCCTGCGTGTTCTTCCATCCGTGTTGATATCTTACAATCATTGTCACCAAAACCACTCATTCCCTTTTATGGAGGTTGTTTATGTTAAATACTTTTCTTCTAATCAGTCACATAGGGTGAGACTCCGGATGAGGCGCCATCTTAATTATCATTGTTCCGTTGCCCTATATCTGATTGTTTTCTTAAGAGAGTAAGGAATTTAGAGAGCAAGAAGCAGAGAGTAGCAAGACTATAAAATTGTCATTTTACTGATCATCTAATAGAACGTGGACTATCTATCACAATCCACTACAACAGTACTTTAACAAACCAAATACTATTTTGTATGGACTTACATGTACAGATGTGCTCAAACATGTGCATACCCTGGCAGAAGCCATGACATTTTGGTATTTATATAGAAAAGACATTTCAAAAGACTGTCTTTTATATAAGGATAGTGATCATATGAAGCCATTTATTATCACATAGTTGTTTGGTTCCTATTTAAATCATAATGATAACAGAAATCACCCAAATGGCCATGATCAAAAGTTTACATAACCTGGAATTTTTGGAAAAGGCTTCTTTCTGGCCATTCGACCAAACAGCTCATTTGTGTTCAAGTATTGTCATATTGTGTTTCTTTAAACAACCACACCATCTCTTCTTTGTACAAAGTCTCCTGAGGTTACCTGTGTGTTTTTCTTTGTATCCCCAACAATTCTTCTGGCAGTTGTGGCTGCAATCTTTCTTGGTCTACCTGACATTGGCTTTGTATCAAGAGATCCCCAAACTTTCCATTTCTTAATAAGTGTTTGAACAGTAGTGACTGGCATATACAAGGCTTTGGATATTGTCAACAGTACTGACTGGCATATTCAAGGCTTTGGATATCTTTTTATATCATTTTCCATTATTATAAAGTTCCATTACCTTGTTAGGCAGGACTTTTGACAGTTCTTTTCTGCTCCCCCTGGCTCAGTATCTAGACTGCTCAGTGCATCCTCCTGAGAGCTAACAAACTCATTGACTATTTATACACAGACACTAATTGCAATTTAAAAAGTCACAGATGTGGGACATTAACCTTTAATTGTCATTTTAACTTGTCTGTGTCACCTTGTGTGTCTGTACCAAGGTAAACATTCCAGGGTATGTACACCCTTGACCAGGGCAATTTTGGTGATTTCTGTTATCATTATGATTTAAAAGGAGCCAAACAACTATGTGAAAATAAATGGCTTCATATGACCACTATTCTTAAATAAAAGACAGTTTTTGGTATGATCAGTCAAATTTTCAATAAAAATGCCAAAATTTCACAATTTCTGCCAGGGTATGCTAACGTTTGAGCACAACTGTACTCAAAAGTGACCCCATCACCACAGGGACAAAAGGCGCATGCTCTAAAAGAAGAGCAAGTATACTTACCTTTCTGGGAGCCTGTGTCTTTACATTCCACCATGAAAGTGCAAGTATTGGACACACTCAGCAATGCCAAATACCTGCAGTGGCAGGAAAGCAGCAAAACAGTTGAGTCTGAAGACACAGGCCATCTGAAAATCACTTTCATTCGAGATTTCTGAATTACTTGATTCTTGGCAGATCAAATGTCTACTTGCAAATATTCTGGCAAATTGAAATGTGTAAATCATGGGTCCCTGTGATTCAGTCATCACTAAAACCCTTTAATACTGGCCACATAATAACAGTGCTGGCCACCTAATAAGGAATGCCTTACAGTACTATAGTCATAAAACTGAATTGTGCTTCACACCTAGTAAGAAGACTGCCTTGCCCAAAGTAAAATGTAACAACCAAAAAAATGCCCAATTGTGCTCAGCACCTAAAGCCCAAGAGTGTTAAAACTTGATAACCAGCAAAAATAGAAATACTATATGTGTATTATTTTAGATGATCTTTGGATAATATTTCTGAGCACACTGAGAAAGATAATCCAACATAAAGGTACATAGCGGTTGCTATAGAACACACTAGTAATAGAATTTGCCTGCCTGTACAAGTTCTCTATGGTGAAAATAAAAATAAAATTAGATTACACTGGCCCTGTCTGACCAGCTCAAGCTGGTTTCTATAAGAGACACAATTTTATTAAAAATGGGATATCCAGGGTAATCTAGCACCACTGGCAGAACTACTTAGGGAGGTTACTCGGTGTAACAGGAGAAAATAAGTAGTTATAGAAAGGCTGCAATGTAAAAAGTTTTAGGAAAAATCAATTTTTGAAAAGAGAGAAAGAAGAACCCAGCCAAGTAATATAAGGATCTAAGATGGCCTTATTATAGACTTGGAAAAACTACAATGCATTCTATGAAAAAAAACCCTTAGTGATTATAATATTCCATGGTTTAAAGCTGAACTCCGGGCACCAAAACTTTCATTTAAATATATTTATTTCAAGAACCACAAAGAATATAAATCCACTTTGTGTGCACCAAATTCCTTTTTAAACCCAGATATTATCAATAAAAAGTAGCAGTGACATCATCGCTGTGCCATAGAGATCAGAGCTTTAGAAGAGACTCAGAAGACTCCACCCACTACAGTGGAGAGGAGACCACTCACCCTGACAAGGAGAGAGAGAAGCTGGTCTTGATAACAGGAAGCTCATGCATAAAGGAAAAGTGACAAGGATACTGAATGCTACTATCCTGTAAAACATTTGTGACCAGAAATGTATGGATTTGCACAGAAAACACCAGGCACAAGTAAATAATGTGATTTATTTAAAGCGGAGTTCCACCCAAAAGGGGAAGTGCTGCTTTAAGAATTGTTCCCCTGCTCCCCATTAAGGATTGGCACCTTTGGGGAGCGGGGGGGGGAGCGAGTACCCGAGTTTGACAGGTACCCGTTCCCACTTCCGGTCCAATCGCCTAGCCGATCGGTAATGGAAGGTGTCCTCCTTCCCTCCCTCCCTGTAGTATTTTGGGACACGTGACAGGTCCCAGAAGACTACAGGACCATTCATGAAGTGCATGCACAGTGGGTACCCAGCTGTGAAGCTGCAAGCTATCACAGCCGGGTGCCCACACTGAAGATGCCGGCCTCTTAGAATACAGGACGGCCAGTGAATTCGGGCTGCGGGGGACACACCGCCGGACCGAGGGACAGGTAAGTGGCTGTTTTTTAAAAGTCAGCAGCTACAGTTTTTGTAGCTGTTGACCTATTTTTTGACAGTGTGAGTGGAACTCCGCTTTAAGATAAAGTAAAAACAACAATATAAACACACATCCAATATACAAAAACCCCATGAACCAGAACCAGCAAATCTAATGAGTGACAGTGCTAACAAACTACCTAACCAGGGGCGGACTGACCATTCAAGGACTCGGGCACTGCCTGAGGGCCCGGGGTCAGTAGGGGGCCCCATGAGATGCCCCTGGTACCTTTTTCATAGGCTTTTTTGTTTGGGCAATGACAAAGGGGCCCCATGATCCCCTATTGCCCGGGGGCCCCATGAGCTGTCAGTCCACCCCTGTACCTAACCCAACAAAATAACTATGTACAGGCAGGAGAATATGGCTGAGAAGAGTGGTCAGTGTCAAAGCCAGGGTCATGCACAGGAGATCAGGCAGAGCGAGAAAGGAGCAAGTCAGGACAGAGAGAGGGTACAAATGGGAACAGCAACAAGCAGGCAGGCAGAGGATCAGGAACAGGAGCAAGAGCAGGGTGCAGGTACACGGTTAGAAGGTCAGAGGCACATGGGCAAAACACTAAGGGCTCATTTACACTTGTTTTAAAATGTGGCATCGGACATGCTTTTTTAAAGCACTCAGAATGCCAAACAAAGCACCTTGCACTAAATAAAATGGTAAGATTACAGTCCTGTTCACACTTTGCTTTGCTTCAAAAATTATACCCCATGTTTCTTTCTTGGTGCTTCAAAGCCTACATAGAAGTCTATGACAAAGTTCACTTACAGCACCTTCAGCTTTTGAGGTGCTTTTATTCAACTTTAGCTTTGCTATATTTTGGAGATATTGCAGGTATGAGATATCCCAGGATGCACTGGAAGACCAACAAGCGAGCCAGAAAGACATCATCAGCAGTCTCTTCCAGTTCATGTGTATATATTCTGAAAGTGTATGGTGTAGAGGTCACATATGGTGACCACGCAACAAAAAGTGGGAATATAAAAGTTGAAGAATTGAAAAATCTAGATTTTTATATCATTTATTTTTTTGTGCTATAATAATTTTTTTCACTTGTTGGGACTTACTTCTTCACTTCTTGGGACTTTTTTTTATTTATTTATATCAATTGATATGTCACGGTTTTATAATTGGTCACTTTGATTTTATATTTGCTTTAGAATGTATTTCACCTTTAATTAAGATAATAAGGATACACAAGGTTTAATAATATTCTTTCACTTTAATATTATTTATATTATGATTTGACAATATGGTATCTTAGTATTTACATAGCTACACCATTTGTTAAAAAAAAAAAAAAAACAGCTCATTTCCTTCGGGTGTTAGCAGCTGCTTCATCCCTTGTGAGGTTATTTGGCAGCGCAGGAGTCCACCCCCATTTAATTGATTCACATATGGTGTGCTGTGTGGAGCAGCAGGAAGGTGGGTAAGGTCCAGACTGGAGAAGAGCAACTAGCAGATGAAGCACATGGTGTACAACGCGGGAATGCTATAATGGAAGGTGAGCGGGGACTGGAGAGAGAGGACTGAGTAGCAAAAGGATCAGCAGAGCTGGCAGACCAGAACAGGAGAACATCACAGGTGGTGTGCAGCATGGGAGCAATATAGTGGGAGGTGAGCAAGAACCAGAGCGAGAGTAGGATCAGCAGAGCTAGGGGTTACTACTGAGCCAGGAATCAGCAAAGATGGGGGTACTGCTGAGTGGGGCATGAACAGAGCTGAGGGTAATACTGAGCAGGGGATCTACCGAACAATGGTACTGATAAGCTGAAGATCTGCTGAATGAGGGTACCAATGCTGAACAGGGGTACTAAGGAGCCAAAGAGCTGCTGAGTGAGAGTACTACTAATCCAGGATCCTAATGGGCACCTTACAAACAAATAGAAAATCAACACACACAGAGCATCTACCAAACTTCAATAATGCTTCAAAAAAGAATCACCAAAGCTTCACTGAAGCATCAAAATCACATCAAGAAACTGCTGAAGTAGTAGACACTTTAATGTGTGTAGAAGTTGAAGGAGATAAAGATCCTCCCAGTAATCAGCATTAGGTGATGACTAATTAGTATGAGCTGTTAGCTGCTAAGAGACACCCGCTGGTGGACACTGGAACTACAACCTACAGGTTTGGCAGCCACAGTGCCACCAGGAGGTGAACCCATTCCTGACAAAAAGTTTCATGCTGAATGCACAGATCTGGAAGAAATACAAGGCACACACCAAGATTCGAGTAACAATACACATGCATCTTGTATTTAGACAATATTTGCTTATCCCAGAGTCCAGCTTTAACTTGGACTATGCACAGATTATGCAAAGAAATAGTAGCGGAAAAACAGAAAAAAAAACCATAAAGCAAAAGGATTTTCTTGTTGTCTTCTCTGTGCTGTGATGTAACGTGGTAGCATGGACAAACAATTGTGAAGGGGTTAGGAAATAAACTACATATCTGAGCTTTCCTATGGTGAAAAAAGGATGTATAAGTGTTAGCTGGTTATATTTAGTGATTTCAAGAACTAGCTAAAAATAATATCCTGCTTTAAGTAGATCTGAGTATTTCCTGAAAACTGACTGCAAAACAGTGTTCAGTTTGGCGGTGAAAGAGTTCATGGGGAAAACATGAAATTCGCTGGTGAGAAATGAAGGAATTGGCAACTCCCCAGTGTACTATGTATAATTAAAACAGCCTCGGTTCAGCTGCAGGAAGACACTCTGGTCCCATCCACAGAGACCCCACTCTGCCAATCTGATGGTGATTTAACCTCTCCACTAATCAAACGTTCATCCAGTCTTCTCACGCAGAATTTCCTGATCAAATCTCTGAATTCTCCATCCTACAGCCAACAGCCTGCACACACAGCGGGGTCACCCAAAGTGTACGTCCCACAAAGAAACCTTATCCGCCATGTCAACTCTTCATAGATAGACAGACAGCCTCTCCTGACATACCACCACTTACAGTAAGTGTATCATAGAGAACATCATGATCAGTACTCTAGAGTGCAAAGACAACATTAACCCCTTCCACAATGGGAGCCCTTTATGTGACTCTAAAACACCGATATTTTCCTGGATTTAATGTACGCACAGCTAGACTCGTTACAAGGTTTATTTTGTGATAAATATTAATAATGGTTACTTTCACATAATTTGAGCTGTATGGGGTTTTTATTTTCCTTCTTTTCAGTGGTGGCGTTTTCTTATCACGTGACAACAGGAAATAAGCAGTTGTCATTTTTTTTCATTTAAAGTATTATTAAACCCACAATAGTAAAATTAGTCTGTATATGCAGTAACATATACTTGTTATACTCGCTGTGGAGTCTAAGGGATTAATCCTCCGTATTGTGTAAAAAGGCTGTTTGATCCTTACTTGTCTGATTTTTCCCTGCTTTTACTGTCCTCAATCCATCTGCCATAGTACAGAGTAGCAGTGGTAAGTCTGCACATGCTCTGTTTGGTGTATATTGCTTTTTCTTTGGGTGGGTGCATGTGATTGGCACAGGGCCAATCAGCACTGTCCAGACAGAGGGTCAGGGTCAGTGAGCACTATGGAGGTTTTTCTTGCAAACTTGAGGTTAAAAGAGAAGTGTGGAATTTAAAAAATAAATAAAAACAAATACACTCATACAAACATACAAGCATGGTCACCTAGGTGGATGCGCCATCAGTGCCATGCTGTGTCTTCTCCCGCTGCCTCTGAGAACAAGAACTGGGTGATCAAAGACTGCTGATCGCTCAGTTCTTAGTCTTCAGTAAGCAGAGAGCTGGTGACTGTCACCAGGGGACGGGAACAGCTGGCTCAGGCTCTCAGCTGTGCACTGAGAGGCAGTGCCAGTTGTCGGTCAAGCATCTGTGAGATCCCTCCAGAGTCTGGACTGGCTGAGTGAAGTCAGCCAAAAGTGGACTTTAGCCGGCGGACAGCTGAATATGGGTCAAAATAGTGCAGAACTAAGTGCCCTCCTGTGACCCACAAGAGAAGTATAGCCAAAAAAGCTTTGGACCTACTTCTCCTTTAATAAAGAAAAATAATCAGTGAGCACTATGGAGGTTCTTCTCTTTTTTTGAGCTTGAGGTTAAGAGCCTATTTGAACCAGTGATCATGAAGAGAGGTGAAATACTTACCTCTGTGCTATGTGCTGATTGAATCCATCTGGCAGAATTAAAGATTGTGTCCTTCATGTGTGTCTGATCTTTGTATTGAGGGTCAAACTACAAGGTCAGAGTACACCTTTGGAGGATCTAGTAGAGGATTGGTGTCACCCATCCTGTGTTCAGCTTATTGTGGTTTTTGTGCCCAGAGCACTGATTATGTCACAGACTTTGGTGGGCTTTGAGCACATTATTTTGTTGCAGTTTTCTCACCATTTATTATGCATTTTACTATTTACTGTGTCATCTTCACAAGCTATCACACATAACTATATATATTCTAAATGCAATAACTACTGGGGATTATCTCTGAAAATACATCTTACATGGGTAAATAATAAATATATATATACATATAGTGTGTGTTTTTTTTTTTCATTTGGGTTGTTGTGTAGGGGTATGTCTTTTTTGGTAGCTGCTAAAGGGTTTGTAATTTAATATTCATCTAGGAAATATACAAGGTGCAGGCATTTTCTCTTATCACATCTTAGATGGTATATAATACCTTGTACAATAATTACATTTTCCATTCCTGGCAATAAACTTATATTGGAGGGGATGTGGCCAAATGGGTTCCATACTACATATGCTATGATCATGCCTGTAAGAAGTTATTGGAACATGGGATTCAGGCTTTTTGCTGAAGGTACAGGGTGTATTACAAAAACCAATCCTGAAATGGCAATCCTCACTATAGGCATAGACAACTTCTCCCTTACACTAAGGCCCCTCATTAGGAATTACCTTTTTGCAGCTAGATTAACCACTTGAAGAGCAAGTCTTTTTTGAAACTTTTCGTGTACATGTAAAAATAATTTTTTTTTCGCTAGAAAACATTATATATTTTTTTGAAGTGGCGGCTTTAGAAAATAAAAAGGTGGGTGTTGCAATTTTTAATTTCACACGGTATTGGGCAGCAGTTTTTCTTTTTTGGGGGAAAAAATACACTTTAATAAATTGTGATGCATACAAATACAATATAATACATAACTGGTAAGCTATAAAAGATGTTACACTGAGTAAATAGATACTAAACATGCTATCACAAGAGATGGATAACATCCCTTGATAGCATAGGCAGTGACAGATACTCTATGTTGAGAGATTTCTCCTCTGCCCTTAAAAGCATTGGATCAAACCAAGATCGGTTTGATCCAATGCTTTTCCCAAACCAGTAATTGTTTGCAAACGGGAAAACCGGAAATTACTAAATACTTGTCGCTTCTGGTTTCTTACACCATAGAGATGATCATCCACTGAAGCTGTAGCATAATTCCTCCCACTGACACCAACAAGAGAGCACAATTTTCCAACTGACACCAAGGATGGACAGTATTCCTCCCCCTGATCCCAATGATTGGGCATTATTCCTAACTTTTCTATCATTTGTGGAGCAGAATGTACAAAAATATTTGCATGATTTATGCACTGAGTATATCATTAGATTTTTTAGATAATCCACAATAAGACACGTGCGGTTCCTTTCGTTCCGAATTGAATTTCAGACAAATGTTTTTGTTATGCGGAGATTCAAATGTATCAGAATTCTGAATTACAAAAGTAACTAATTTAAACGAATTCGAAATAATGAAATTAAATTTGTCCAAAATTAGATTAGAAAACAAATCTGAATTAGAAAACAATATCGAAAACAAATTTGAATTCGAAAACGAAATCGAACAAACATTTGAAAACAAATTTAAAGCGCAGCTCCACCCAAAAGGGGAAGTTTTGCTTTAAGGACTGGTCCCCCACTTTCTGTTAAGGATTGGCACCTTTGGGGAGCAGGTACCCAAAATTGACAGGTCCCCGCTCCCACTTTCGCTGCGATCACCTAGGCGATCGGAAGTGGAAGTTGTCCTCCTACCCTCCCTCCCTGTAGTCTTCTGGGACACATGACAGGTTCCAGAAGATGACGGGGCCATTCACAAAGCGCAGCACTACTTGCGCATGCGCAGTAAACACCCGGCTGTGAAGCCGTAAGCTGTCATAGCCAGGTGCCCACACTGAAGATGCTGCCGCAGGAACACAGGGTGGCCGGTGACACCCCGGGATCGAGGACAGGTAAGTGTCCATTTTTTAAAAGTCAGCAGCTACAAAAACTGTAGCTGCTGATTTTTTTTTTTTTTTTTTTTTTTCACTGGAACTCCACTTTAAACTTGAATTTGAAAACAAGAATACAAGAATAGATTCTAAAAAATAAATTATAGGAATAGAAAGGAATAAAAACAAATAAAAAATAGTAGAGTAGAAAAGAATAGAGGAAAAAAGAGAATATGAAAAAAGAATATGAAAAAAAATAGAATGCAAAAGAAAAGAATATAATTGAATAGAAAAGAAAAGAATAAAATCAATATTTTATAAGACAATAGAAAATCAAAGAATAGAACAGAAAATATTAGATTATAATAGAACATCAAAGAACTGTCACTCTACCAGCGCCCCATCATTATTTGTCACAGTGTACCCGTGCACAAGCAACATCTCCAACAGTGCAACAGTGCACAAAACAGCACTGTAAAAGTGTACCAGTGCACAAAAAGCATTGTACTACTAGTGTCCCATCAACTTCCTTTCTGATTTCGAAAAGATTTCGATCGAATTTGAATTTTTTTTCCCCTGATATAAGCTGGCCATACACGTGTAGATTTTTGGCCAAGAATATTCATAACAAAAGTTGTACGAAAATTCTTAAATGATCTTCAAATCGTTCAAAAATGTGTTTTATGCTTTTAACATTTGATTTTAAAATGAATGTAATTTCTGAACGATAACCACATACGCTGGCTGAAAATTGTTTTGATCCAGAAAAGTTTTCCTTCCTGGCCCTTTGAATTTTTCCATCACTGCTGCGAAAACAAACATTGATTTGACCCCACTAACGATTAGAAAATCAAATGAATATTCTTGAAATGAATATTCTCGAATGAAAATCTACACGTGTATGGCCAGCTTAACTTTTCGAATTCGGTTGAATTTTTTTGAATTCGGTGGAAATCTTTTCAATTTCGAACAACTTTTTGAATTTTGTTGAATCAATTTTGAATTCAGTTGAACCAATTCCGAATGTCATTGACTTTTCCAATTTAGTCAAAATGTTTTTGAATTGAATTCGAATACGAATTATCAAAATGAATCCTGAAATCGAATTAAACAAATTTACTGAATTGAACTACGGTACATGAAATTTTGTTAGATTTCAAATCGAAACAATATTTGTTTTTTCGTTTTGCACATTTCTAATATGAACTCCAAACATGCTTAAAATTATTCATCTTCCTCACAATTAGTAGATTACATACCATAGTTAAGAAGGAAGATATTTTTTGGTGAAGCTTACAGCAAGTGACAAGGACACTGCATTTCTGACAGGATCAACGGGTATTTTCTGTATATTCTGAAAATTTTTATAGCTTATAAAAAAAGAACACCAATGCAGTTAGCACATCTAAGAACTGAAAGCTGCAAAATATAGCATTTTTATTCTGGGGTTTAGTTATTCACTTGCCCTCTGAAATATTTACCCCCCTTCCTGACCAGGCCATTTTTTGCTATTCAGCACTGTGCAATTTTAATTGGTAATTGTGTGGTCATGCAACGCTATACTCAAACAAAATGTATTAATTCATTATTAATTAATTGATTACAGGTACTTATATATTGCGCCTGTACTTTACATGTATATTGTACATTCACATCAGTCCCTAACCCTCAAGGGTTGTACAATCTAAGGTCCCTAGCTTTCATTCATACACATACTAGGGCCAATTTACACAGAATTCAATTCACCTACCAGCATGTCTTTGGAATGTGGGAGGAAACTGGAGTACCTGGAGGAAACCCACACAAGCACAAGGAGAACATGCAAACGTATTTTATATATAATAACATACATTTATGTCCTTTTTTTCACACAAGCAGAGCTTTTTTTTTGTGGTACTTGATCACCACTGGTTTTTTCATTTTTTGTGATATAATTGAACAAAGACCGAAAAATTTGAAAAAAAAATATTTTCCACTTTCGGTTATCAAAAATATCCAATAAACTCAAAGTTAGTCATAAATTTAGGATTTGATTTTGTTTATTTTTTGTTGCATCTCACTGCTGCTGATTTCATGCAGTCTCTTTGAAGCCACACAGACTGTCTACATACATGCAATCCAGTGGCAGCTGCCTGTCATTTCTCAGGGTGGGGCTTCTAAAGATGTCAACAGTGGCACATGCCTGTGAAATGTGCATCAGGGCAGCCATTTATAATCTCCATTGGAAGTGCATGTGGCAGAAAACCATTGTAAAAGAGCAACTGAGATACAGGGAAAGAGCATTATGACCCTATAGCAGGAAGTATCTAAACAAGAACCCTTATGGTAGGACCATCAAGTAATATTATAATGAATTCCGTTGATTTAAAAGATCCTAAAATATCTAAAATAGATTACCACATTAAAAATAATTACATCTTCTATAAAGGGTCGGTTCAGCTGAACTAATTTTTTCACTATTTAGAAGATGCCGGATATTTAATCCTGACAATTGTTTTTCATCTTTCAGGATAAGATACCTTTGCTTAAAAATATGAGGGGATTCCGCTCTCCCTGTTGAATTTTGTATTTGTTTTTATCATGGAAAGTTCAGTAGGAGAGGCTGGAACACACAGTGATTGGGAACACCCAAAATTCTCAGGTGGATAAGAACAAAATTGGGAACTATGACAGGAAGAGTATGCTGCTAGAATACCGAAGACCTAAGTTCAACTTTGGGTGGGCTGACCCTTTAAATCCACAATATCTTTATTCATATTTTCATTCCAGAATTGTGAATCAGGAAGATAGCGGACAGGTTCACATGGTTAGAGGATTACAACTTGTTACTTTTCCACTTTTTTGCATACTGCTTATCAAGAAGAAAGTAAACAAGGGTTGGTTAACAAAGAATGTAGATTTTATCCAAATTGATTGTTTTTTCTCTGGGTAGTGCAATGAATGTGCAAAGTACACCTACAGTAACCAAGCCATATTTTTCCCATTTGCCTAGAGTATACTGAAATCTCATTGCAATATTCTTTACATTGCCTTTAGATTTACACACTGGATGCCAAGAGTTTGCATTCCTCTCAAAGGCAGAAGAATATAACAAGGCGGATTTCCCAGAAAATTAAATATCATAAACTCCTGTAGTCAGGAGATAAATGATAACCACTTTAATAAATCCATCTAGATTCCCAGTGCAAATGTCAATCATTGGCTCATTAGATGTGCTCTAACAATGGTGCTTTTGCTTTAATTACAAGTATTTAGGGCAATTTTTACAGTGCTTTACATGCAGTATATTTTGTACATCAGTCCCTGCCCTTATGGAGGTTACACTGTAAGGTGCCTACCTCCCATTCGGACATACACACTAGGAACAATTTAAAAAGAATCAAATTAACCTACCAGCAGTTTTTTGGAAAAGAACATTTAAACTCCATACTGAAATTGTCACAATTGGGATTTGAACCTATGATCCTAGGCTGTATGGCAGAAGTGTTAACCACTAAATCATTGTGCTGCCCCTCATGTTTACTTTTACAAAAGGCTCCTTAAACATTCTAGCCCCTTCAATTCAAACAGTGGAACCCCTCCCTCCCCACAGATCCATACTTACCTCATCCAATGGTTGCAGACTTTGCATCCTAAATAGTAAAGTATCTAGAGCTGGACTGGCCATGCCTCTGCATTAACATTCTATATACGTGAACAGGACATACTCCTATACTGCAGGAGCAACATCCCATTCAAGTCAATGGGATGTTAGTGCACAGGTATGAACAGCCTGACATTGGATTTATACTGGTCGAGCTGCAGACAGAGTAGAAGAGCAAGTCTGTGAGGTCTGTGCCCTTGTTACTGAGGATATTTTTTACCTTCTGTCCCAATGATGATAGTCGCTAGTGCAATTAGTTAGGGAAAATCAATTTGACAGGATGCTTTATAAGCACTTTTTATAGACCAGGAGTGACGTACATGATCTATATGGCCATCCTCATTCATGTGAAGTCAGTCTATGGATTTACTTCTTATGAACTGGCTTGTTGAAAAATTTTTCTCCCATCAGCACATGCAGCCAATCAGTTGCATCAGTGTATTCTGACGGCAGGGAAGTCTAGCTGTCAGAATAAAATGTGTGGATGAGGGAATCGGTTCAGTTTTTTCATTCAGCCCGCTGGCTGAATGAAAAAAAAATGAACCATGTATGGCGAGCTTCAGGACCTCTGTCTGCTTTTTTTTATTGCTGTCTAGGTTACAATTGGAAAGGGTTTCTGCACATACTGGTGGTCACAGAGACAAGAAGTGAGGAGCAATGTCTTCAATAAAGACATTTTAGAGTAGCGTGAAGAAGGCAAAGAATCTCTAATGGAATGGTTTTGCTGCCTATGACCTCATTGGGAAATATTTCCTAACTTAAATGCAAACCTTAACCTCTATTTATCAAGATTTGTTTATTATTATGGCTTACTGTATACAGTTTTCCAAAATCCTGCTAGTAACAGAACTTTCTGCTACATGTCCATTGGGCTGCTTATCTGATAGAATTGATAGGCAGCCCAACAGCCAATTGAAGGAGTGCATACAGCAGGTGGACAACTCTGCGACTAATCAAGAGAATGAGACTTAACACTGGGAAAGTGCAATAGGAAGGGCTGTTATTGGAAAGATCTCCAGACAACAAATTTTGCCACAGATTCCCAAAAAATCATTTGCTTAAGAAAACTGTACACAGTAAGTCATTATGCCAAAGATACTAAAATAGATTTTGGTTTACATACACTTTAAGTGAAAGACAATCTCTTAAATTGGGAAACCTTGTGTAACTCGCCATTCAATTAACGTGATTATTTTAAGTGGCATTTGTACCCCCTCCTTTTTCCACAGACTCCTCACCTCTAAAGTGTAGCACTACCCCTGAAAGAGCCGCTTGGTAGTTTGGGCTCCCTGTTCTGTGTCTCTACTCCAAAAACAACCTCAACCCCTCTGACACACCTGGTTGAATAAAAATCACTGCAAGCACTTCTAAGAGACGTGTAGATACCTTTAACTTGGCTGTTAGTACTGGGAAATAGACACAAACCCATTTTTGTGGTCCATAAACTCAATGTATAGGCTAGAATGAATGGTGACTTGAGCATAAATGAGTATGCAGTAGGTAGGTTCAGACACAACTGCTAGACAGTATAATCACTATGCCAAAGTAACTTAGAATAGAGTTCTGTAACACTAGATGGGAATCAACACTAAATCAGCAAAGTCAGCAATAAAGAGTACAAATAAACTATGTTGTCCTACTAACGATTAGCCAACAGCTAGCTTACAAAACTGACAGCAGTGTTGTGTTTCATTCCAAAACTCAATTTACTTCTGTGAATAGTTCTGTAAAACTGCAGTACAATCACATAAACTGAAGTTACAATATGTTTGTAAACATGTCTCTCACAAATGCATACAATGAACATATTTCTTACAAACAGCTATCTACAAATCACATTAAATATATTGAAATGCAATCTAGCTATGTATGTGACTTTGACAAACACAATGAAAGAACTTACAGGCATATTTGTATCAAAGGGAGAATGGAGGAGACCTTCACTGGTGTTCTCCTGGAAGCTAAACTGGAACTGGACCGATGTGTGAATGAAACTACCTGTTTTCTGTTTCAGGATTTCAATAGACTGCACTTGCAGTGAATGCCCAATACATGGCTCCCTACTCAACACAATAATGTGTATACAGAACACTCCCTGTCTGGTATAAATATATACCACTACTATATATCTCTTTGAATTAATGTAACATTTAAATAGGCAGCTCTTTATTCTAGAGAAGGTTTGCATTAGATGCAGAAAATTGTTAAATTATCTGCAAATTTACACATGACTATCCCAAATTATCAGATTCTAATTTCAAACTTTATCTCTGTATGTTCTGATTCCACAGTCTAAGCACTGGAAGTGTAATCTCTATAACTGATCCAGCTGTGGTGAGATAGCTTAAAGTGTCATTAAACCCACATCATAAAAACCTATCAATAAATACTGTATTACATGCTGTTCATACTCACTCAGTTACTTTGAGATTTGTTTTCTGTATTCTGCAAAAAACCTGGTTGATCCCGCTGCTCTCTATCTCTACCTTCTGTTCATGTCCCCAATTCAGCCAGGGATTTTGCAACTGTGGTGACAACTGTGCACATGTTTAGTTTTCAGTGAGTTTCTATGCTGATAATTTCCTCCCTATCACATCTGAGCAGCCCATGTGACAGGACAATTTTATGGTACAGTTCATAGAGGCTCCAACTAGGAATGATGCTTTGTTGGACCTGGTAATCTCAAACCATGCAGAGCTTATTACTAATGTCCATATAAAAGAACATCTGGGTAGCAGTGACCATAACATGGTTTCATTTGTTATTAGCTGTAAACAACAAGCACATGCTGGAAAAATAAAAACACTCAACTTTAAGAGAGATAATTTTCTAAGGTTGAGAGCTCTCCAAGACTTAGACTGGGAGGGAATATTGGCATCCATGAACAGAACACAGAAATGGGAGTTCTTCAAAAAGACTGTATGTGACACACTGCAAAATATATTCCCATGGGCAACAAGTTTAAAAGGCTAAAAATCAAACCTATGTGGCTTACAGTCAAAGTTAAAAAAGCTATAAATAATAAGAAAAGAACTTTTATAAAATATAAAAATGAAGGAACTCTATCATCGTTTACCGCTTCCCAACCACCCTATAGCAGAAATACTGCTACAGGGTGGCATGGGTGCACAAAATCACATGTATATACGTGATGTTGCACTTCCGGGTAGGGGGCGTGCACAAGCCGCGTGCGCGCCCTACCCACACCTCTTTTTGTGGCTGTCAATCACCAAGTCCTGGCCAATGATTACTCGACGGCGCCCGGTAATTTCCGAAGATCGCCGACAGGGAGAACTGTTTTGTTTACTAACAGTTCTCCTCCCTGTCAGCTCTGGCACACTGCTTTGGATGGCTGTGCACAGCACAGCCATCCAATGTAGTGTGATTACAGTGAAGCACACTGACACCGCCCCCTAGTAGAACACTCCCAGCACAAAGTTAACCCTTTGATCGCCCCTTATGTTAACCCCTTCCTGCCCAGTGCAATTAGTAGAGTGTCAGTGCTTTTTTTTTTTAGTACTGATCACTGTACTGATGTCACTGGGGATGTCAGTGACACCAACATCAGAATGTCCGCCGCAGTCCCGCTATAAGTCACTGATCGCCGCCATTACTAGTAAAAATTTTAAAAAATCCCAGTATATATACCTCCATTTGTAAACACTATAACTTTCACGTAAACCAATTAATTTACACATAGTGGGATTTGTTTTAGCAAAGATGTAGCAGAATACATTTTGGTGTAAATTTATGATGAAATTTGATTTTTTTTTTTTTTTTAATTTTATTGGACATCTTTAATAGCAAAAGTTAAATATTGTTTTTTTTTCTCAAAATTGTCAGTCTTTTTTTTATAGCAGAAAAAACAAAAACCGCACAGGTGATCAAAACCACCGAAATAAAGCTCTATTTGTGGGAAAAAAGGACGTAAATTTCATTTGGGTGCAGCATTGCATGACCGCGCAATTGTCAGTTAAAGTAATGCAGCGCCTTAACGGAAAAAATGGTCTAGTCAGGAAGGGGGGTAAATCCTCAGGAGGGCAAGTGGTTAAACATTACAAAGAACATAACAGAATATGTAAAAAGGAAATCAAGGCTGCAAAAAATTAAAACGAACGACAGATTGCAAAAGATAGCAGGACAACCCCCCAAAAAGTCTTCAAGTATATTAATAGTAAAAAGGTCCAGTCTGAGCATGTAGGCCCTTTATAGAATAATACAGATTTTTCCAAGCCTGTAGACTTTACCTTACACATTAGCCGTGTGTGGGGAACTGCATAAAACACTTTTGCAAAATCCATGTATACCACGTCTAACCGCCACCACTCTGTCCAAGGTTTTGCTCACCTCCTCATAAAAATAAATCAGATTTGTTTGACAACTTCTGTCTTTCATGAATCCATGCTGTCTGTTGCTTAAAATATTTTTTTCCAGCAAGAACTCATCTATGTGGTCTTTTATTAAACTCTCCAGTATCTTCCCAACTATAGAAGTTAAATTAACAGGTCTATAATTACTTGGTAAAGATTTTGACCCCTTTTTAAATATTGGCACCACATTGGCCTTATGCCAATCCAGTGGTACTATGCCAGTCATTAAAGAGTCCCGCAAAATTAGAAACAATGGCTTTGAAATGACAGAGCTCAATTCTTTAAGTACCCGTGGGTGTATGCCATCCGGTCCAGGTGCTTTATTCACCTTTATTCTGTCTAAATATTTCTGGATCATATCAATTGTAAGCCAATGTGGATCATCTGGAGCTGTGTCAACACCATGCCCATTATGGACAAGAGCTCCCCCATGCTTCTTTGTATACACAGAGCTGAAGAAGGTATTTAAGAAATTTGCCTTCTCCTTGTCCCCAGTCACCCACTCTAGATTATTTTGTAAAGGGCCTACATGCTCGGAGCGGACATTTTTACTATTAATATGTTTGAATTTTTTGGGGTTGGTCCTGCTATCTTTTGCAATCTGCCGATCATTTTCAATTTTTGCGGCCTTGATTTCCTTTTTACATATTCTGTTATATTCTTTGTAATGTTTAAACAATGATAGCGTTCCTTCATTTTTATATTTAATAAAAGCTCTTTTATTATTATTTATAGCTTTTTTAACTTTGGCCGTAAGCCACATAGGTTTGATTTTTAGCCTTTTAAACTTATTGCCCATGGGAATATATTTTGCAGTGTGTTCACATACAGTCTTTTTGAAGAACTCCCATTTCTGTATTGTGTTTATTGATGCCAATATTCCCTCCCAGTCTAAGTCTTGGAGAGCAGCTCTCAGCCATGGAAAATTAGCTCTCTTAAAATTGAGCGGTTTTATTTCTCCCGTATGTGCTTGCTGTTTACAGCTAACAATAAATTAAATCATGGTCACTGCTACCCAGATGTTCTTTTATATGGACATTCATAATAAGCTTGTCTTTCTCATTTGCTAGGGAGAAGGAGGTCAGAGACAAGAAAAAGATTTTTGTTCTTTTAGCTGCCCGTTTGGGCCTACAGTGACCAAACTGACCTGCAGTAGAAGCCTAAATAGTTATAAAGCTGACCTGTGGCAGGGGTCAAAGAAATTGAAAAGTAGTTGCCCATCAAGGCCTTCAGAATCTACACTGGTCTTCAGCAGAAGCTTAAACTATTCTAACACCGAGCTGTGGTCAAAAGATCCTGCAAAATAGTAGCCCATCTGGGCCCAAAGAGTTCTTGGAGAAGTTTGCTCTGTAAAGGGATTTTTGCTGCTGTTTTGGGGTATCCTGTTTGTAAATAACAACAAAAGGATTAAAGAAGATACTGAAGCTTGTCTGCCAATGTTGATGGGCCATTGAGTGTCTGGGTATAGCTACTGATCAGGTCACTGTCAGAAATGCTAGGATACACGTTAAAAATCCATCAGCTACTTAGAGAGTAATTACTACACCTTTTTTTTTCTTTTGTAGAGATAACTCTTTGCTTTCTGGATGCAACAGGAAGTAAAAGAAAAACTCAATAAAATGAAAGGAAGTCCCCTTGCAGACAGTTGTCATCAGCGCAGTTTTCCATTGTAAGATTTTCCCTTGCTTCTTGTTTTGGTGACAACTTTGAAATTTTTGATTTCCCATCACTTTCAGTCTTAGTAACTATGGTCACTAGGACATATAGAGGGTGAATCTTCCCAGCTGAGATACTTCCCTACTCCATCAAAAATAGTTTTAGCTGTCATGAATGGGTTAACCATTCCTTAACAGCTTGCTTTTGGTTGTGATCTGTGATTGGCTACAGCTAATCACATGGTACAGGTAGCCAGGTACCATGTGATTTGTTGTGGGCAAATCGCAGATTGCAACAGTAAGCAAGCTATCCATGAATGAAAAGCCATTCATGAGAGTTTGTTTACATTGTTATCATGTGATTGCTATGACCATTCATAGCAATTAAATGATGTCCTGTTACTGATTACCGGTAACTGTAATCTGCTGTGTCCACCGGACAGGACCATTCGGTTGGTTGCAGGCTGGTTGGTAAGTAGAACTGGGATTTTTTTCCTTTGTTGTTGTTTGACATGCATCACCCCTCCATGTGCTCTTTGCTGCAAGGGCCAGTTATAGGTTGGGACAGTTGCCGTTTGTTTGTACTATTGGTATATTGGTGAGGGGACACACTGGACACCTTTGCTGCCATTGTACTATATGCCAGGTGTTCAATATGCACCTGTGCCTTTTAGGGAGGGATGGGCCCCCTCCAGGCTTACCTGCCCTCAATTTATCCATATTATAAATGCGTTTCTTCTATGGGGGCTCTCAAAATTTATAGAGTTAGGAACTGCACAATACCGGGGTGCCTTGAAGAGGCTCTGCAGCATATACATGTATTTGCAAATGTGTGCAAACTAAACCCATGTTTTTAACTTGAACTGTTAGAAAGGACAATTTGGTTGGTTGCAGACTGGTTGATAAGTTGAGCTGGGAGTTTTTCTTTGTTGTTTGAAATGTGTTGCCCTTCAATGTGTTCCTTGCTGCAAAGGCCAATTATAGGTTGGGACAGTTGCTGTTTGTTAGTGCTGTACCATATACTTGTGTTAAAAAGTATCCTGTTCTCTTTGTATTGCTTTCTTTGTGTGAAATCTCTGGTGTTCCTGCCAGTCCCTCTGCTTTCCTATTAAAAACTAGCCACACTCGGCAAGAGAGCACTGTGTGGTCAGTTTTCTAGCTATGCTGAGAACTGAGCCTGCTCTCCTCCAATGACCAGGCTTCTGCCAAAACACCCCCTCTACACAGCCATTCACTGGAAGACCAGTGAGCTGCTCCCCCAGCTCTATAAGATTTTTATGCAGCTGAAAACAGAGGTTTTGTGATCACTTAACCCCTTCGCGCCAGCGCCTATCGGCCCTTTAAGGGTTTCACAAGTCGGGAGGCAGGGTATAGGGTCACATAATTGGGAAAGGTCCTGATCGAAAGAAGAGATCGAGACCTTTCCGTGAGTACCGGACATGTGTGCTGGGAGCGCGCAGGGCACGCGCTCTCAGCACATATGTTCTTTTTTAATAGAACACAAATGTGTGACCGCTCGGTGTCTAGGCCCAGGCGCTGGGAGGCTGCACATTTGCGTTCAGCCAGCATGAAGAGGTTAACAAAGGTATTTATATATTTTTTTATATACAGTATGAACAAATTGTTTTGCCTTTTTGTTTTTATTTTAAACTGAATGGGTTCTTTTACAAGGTGAGGATTCACATATATTTTAAGACCAGTAAACAGTCAAAAAGAAGAGTCCCTACTTCTTTGGTAAATCAGCGCCATGGAATCTATGATTACTTGGAGTAGGTTTTAATAAATAATGTGACATTTTATTTAAACAGGTATGTAAAAAGGGGAAAAAAACACGAATTTCAGAAATCTTTTGCAGGAGACCCTTTTTCACATCTGTATTTAGGTGATCTGATAAGACATTTTAAGGTTCTTACCTATTTCACCTATCAACTTCTGTCAAACTGTCACTGTCCTATGCAGCTTTAACCCTGGTTAGTTGCCGAGGTAATATACTGTAGACACCTCTTATTTCAGACACTTTCATAAATACAATTTAATTTTCTTGAAATCAATATCTTCCGCAGCTCAAATAATAAGGCACAATCACTTTCCGATCAACATTTTTTATTGCAAGCTGTAATTCTAAACGATGGGCTGATAAACTTTACGTAGAAGAATTTATGAATTGTCCAGCTGGAGCTCCGAGCTGTATATATTTCAGAGAGCAGAGGTGATATCTGTCGAATAAGGTCTAGGCTGATAAAGGTCAATGTGTACTTCCCAAGGGACAGCTCTTTGTGAATATCTCCTCTCTATATCTGGTTTATTAATTCTTGCTCTGAAATAATAAGTCATGTTTTGCTGTCCTCTCGTACGTTTGTTTATATGTCAAGGTCAGATTGAAACCCAGCTCTGTCCCTCCCGCTGAGCTCAATCCCCTATTAAACCAGTCACTAACACTTCTGAGGATGCTATCTGACGGCTAAATATTTTCATTTGTAGATAGCAGCTCCACACAGGAGCTGCAGTACCCAAACCAATAATTATACCAAGGCTCACAATACCCACAGTGTCAAAGTGTCTTGTGAATATATACACAACATTCTGTAAAAGGATTAAATATCAAAGTGTTTCTCTTTGGAGTACGAATGGTTTCTTATGGGTCAGGTCTGTTATACACTGCTTTATTGGCATGGCTGCATTTGCAGTTCATGTTGTCTTAGGTACACACAAATTTATGATGGCTTAGTAAGCAAGCTCCTCCCTATTTGTCACATTATTGTAAGTGCAAAGTTTAAAGTGTTACTAAACCCACAACAGTAAAATCAGTCTGTATATGCAGTAAAGCATGCTTGGCATACTCACTGTGGAACCTGAGGGGTTAATCCTCTGCATTGTGTAAAAAGGCAGTTTGATCCTGTCTTCTCTGTTCCTCCCCTTTTTTCAAGCAACCACCTCTTATCTCCTGATTAGACAGACTGAACTGTAGACATTTGCTCATGCTCAGTTTGGTGTGTATTGCTAGAGAGGGTTTGTTTTTCTTGGGAGAGTGCATTTCATCAGCACAGGGCCAATCAGCACTGGTCAGACAGAGGTCAGTGGTTTTGCATCCTTCTAGAGCAGAAAAAAACTCCTCCTACCGGCTTTAGCTAGTGCTGGGCTGGACAGCACTGGTCAGACAGAGGTCAGGGGTTTTGCATCCTCCTAGAGTAGAAAGAAAACTCCTCCTACAGGCTTTAGCTAGTGCTGAGCTTGGACACTGATAGAAGCCACAAGACTGCTCTAACTGCTGATGAGAAAAGGTATTTAGCAGTTTATATTTACTAAAATAATTGCATTTCCATGTTCTGTGTACTGTGGGAGACCAGATATAGTAGATGCAGGTCCTGGGTTTAGTAAAATTTTAAACTAGAGTATGCTGTTGCAGAAATCATATTACATACATTATAGAGGGATAAGCAAAATTGAGAGTTTTTTATTTCTGGTAAAATCTGCAGATTTTACTAAAATGTTGCTATTTTAGTAAGATGTATTAGAGTCAAATTGGGAAGGTGAAATCAATGTTGTTTTAGATATTTTTTTAAGGGCGCGAGGAGCATACAGTGGCTCACAAAGGTTGAAGCTTATTTTAATTTCCTAGACCTGCTCTTGTGCCATAAAATCTTTTTATTTGCCACAATAATTTTTTTTTACAGAAAGAAAAAAAATCACAATGTGAACAAATAATGACCAAACAAAAAAGCAAGGAAAAAAAGCATAAATACAAAGAATACTAAAGAAAATAAACCAAACTACCTTAGATAGACAACCCCCCAAAACAAAAAACACCCCATCTAAATTAAGGAAAAAAAGAGTAGATTTTCTTTATGAAGCAAATTTTGCCTAAGTAGCTTCATAAGCGAAATAGAGAGTCTCCACTTCAACAAAGATGACAAGGTGAGTAAATTTGCAGCAAAATCAGTTTAACTAAAATCACCCTGCTCATTCTTAGGTTTATGTATGCAGATTACATTGTACAGTCCATTAAAAGCAAGGGCCTACTAATGGAGTAGAAAATATTAACTTCGCAAAGTGAAGTTCTGTCAACTTTGAACACCAAATCATGTGCAGGAGGATTTATAAACAGATTCCTGCCTTGCAAGGTAGGATCATATAAATGTATGCATCTTTAAAGTGACATTAAAGGTTAAATAAAAAAAAATAACAAACATGTCATACTTTCCTGCTCTGTGCAACTGTTATTTACACAGCAGCCCAGATCCTCGCTCGCCAGCTCTCCTGGCTCCTCTTCTCCAAGAGCACCCATAGGAAGCTGCTTGCTATGGGGGCACTTGTGCATGCTCACTCCTGAGTCCCACACTGTGTGTCATATTGACCCATAGAATGGGGCTCAGTCCTGCCCATGCTCCCTCTTCACTGGCTGTGATTGACAGCCAATTGCTCTTATTGCTGTCTCTCAGCCAATGAGGAGGCAGAGACACGAGAGAGCAGCTGTTCTCGTATGCATTGCTGGATCGCGATTGGGGAGCTGCATGCTGAAGTTTTTTACTTTCTTTTCATAGATATCATAAAGGTAAAAAAAACTTCAACTTTTAGAACCACTTCAGTGTGTTCCTTTAGTAAATCAACCACACGTCATGAAAACTGAGTAGTACATACCCACATGGAAGAGAAATAAATTTCCAATATATTTAGAAACAAATTATATATGTGACATATATTTACAATATATTGGCCTACGCTAATATATTTTAACATGTATTCTAAAAAATTTAAATTTAAATATATTTTCTAAAGGCATATATTTAAAAAATATATTTTTTTAAATATATTCTTCAGAATTTTTTTAACATATAAAAAAGTCATTTTAACATATATTTTTACATATATTTGGAAATGCATTCCACAAATGTAGATTAAATGCATTTTCAAAGACATATATTTGAAAATGTGTTTTTAAAAATATTTTTAATATATTTAAAGTATATAAATATATATATTACATATATTTTAAATATATAAAAAAACTCATTTCAACATACAGTGTATATATATATATATATTGAAATATATTTTTTAAATATATTGAATACGGCAAAAATTGTAGTATTTCAAATATATGTCAATATATTTGGGAAGAATATTTTTAAAATACATTTAAAATATATTTTTCTTCCACATGGGTAGATTGCAGAGAAAAACTGAAGGTACAAAAATATATATTTTGTCTGTTTATTCCCACAAGAAAAATAATGAATAGCTGTTTGCTCCTTTCTTATTCTACCCATAGTGCAGGATAAGGATAGACATCCCTTTAAATACTGACATAAATTTGGTAACCGAAGACTTGTTCTGCTAATTTACCTTACTACCAGTCTGGCCCCTAGGCACTGGCCAAAAATTGTTTGATTATACACTGTATACACTGTGGTTGTAAGTTCTGTGGCAGTTTTCCTAACCATGAAAAAAATGGTAAAAATATTTTTTTTACAATGATTTTTTTTCTCCCTCTGCCCACAGATTTCTACAAGTTTAAAGAGGACAAAATGTCTAATAAGTAGTATTTGTGGACAGTAAGCATTGCTCTTACTGTGTAGCATAACTCTGTAAAGATTGCCATTAGTTTCTGCTACACAAGTTATATTGCATACCGCATAAAATCTTGTATGCAAATGCATCTGCCAAAATCTGGGATAGTTGTCTTTTCTATAACTGCTGCTAAATGTACAATGTGAGACCCCAACATATTTGAGACCACTGCAATCTGATTGTCTAACACTGAATAAATAAATGTTAGTGTGGGGAAGTTTTGATCAAAGCAACTGTAATTTTTGTGATTTTTATGTATGAGTCAAAATTGGCATACATCACAACAGGAAAGGAGGGTCCTCTCCTATGAGCAGCATTCCTAAAAATTTGGAAAGCCTGAGCTTGATTGGCTGGTGTTTTTTCTTTCATTCTAATTATGTAACTATATAACTTCCATATATGTAAAATGTAGCATAATTGAAAGCAATAATGATATCAGCCAAGTCTCAGCAGCTCATACATCACCTCATTTGTTGTCATAAGAGATACAAAAGTCAGATAAGTGCAAATCATTTACTACAGAGTCTGTTGAAAAAGAGATTTGTTCAATTAATCTGTTAATATTCTTTATTGAATTTCAAACCACTGAAACAGCAAAAAACTAAACATTGTTCTATAATTGATTTATTTTTTTCTAATTGAGAGCTAAAATGTTATTTTAAATTAAACGCTAGTTAAAGCACAAATTAGTGACAAATAACCTAATCTCCATAAACATAATCGCTGCATATAACATACCACAACATCTAGCCTGTAACTTGCCTTAAATTAGCCAGGGAACTAAGGAATGCAATGCATGATTACACAAAATAATTTATTTATTTATTATTTATTTCAGGTACTTATATAACGCCATCAATTTACGCCGCGCTTTACATATATATTGTACATTCACATCAGTCCCTAACCCTCAAGGGGTGTACAATCTAAGGTCCCTAACTCACATTCATACATACACATATTAGGGCCAATTTAGACAGGATCCAATTCACCTACTAGAATAATAATGTCTCAGCAATTCCAAAAACTACAGATGTCCTAATGGGTCTTCATTGACATGCCTACATTTTAACAATATTTTATTTTACTGAGTTCTATCTGTCTTTGACACCATAATATACCTGAATGGGTATTTGAGTTAGATTTTTGTGTCTAAACTCCCCTCCTCCCATTTTTTTTCTTCCTTCTCCTACCTCCTTTTTGTCTTATTTTTTTCCTCTATCTGTAAAGTATATTAATAACCATATAGGAGTATTCTGATATGATATTTGGTTTTAATAGGTTGCTGACGGTTCTGTCTATGTTTTGAACCTATGTGCCTTACCAACTGTTTAATAACTACACATGTGAAATGTTGTGACCTGTATCAATCTTTACATCTTACCTCTTTCATTAAATGCTGGTTTAAGTTTCCCAAATTTAAAAAAATATATAATTTCTATCACAAGGCACACAACCTCCCTGCGGCAATATGCATGCCACTACACAGCTGCCACCTAGTACTGAGATATATTTTTTTTAGTAATGGTATTTCTGAAATTCATGATAAAAAAATCGAAATGGTGAACATCTTTGACTTGTGATTTGTGCCCTGAAGTTTGCTTTAAATGTTTAATGAAGCTACATTACAAACAAAGCCAGAACGTATTACACCAAGTGCCTTATATATCAGGTGTTCTTACTAGTTTTTCCACCAGTCAAAATAAAAAAAGGGTATTCAGAGGCACAGGATACAAAGTTACCATTCTCAGTGTCAAAAGAAGTCCTTACTCTAGGGTACAATGTCCCTTACTCTAGGGTACAATGTCCCTTACTCTAGGGCACAATGTCCTTTACTCTAGGGCACAATGTCCTTTACTCTAGGGTACAATGTCCTTTACTCTAGGGCACAATGTCCCTTACTCTAGGGCACAATGTCCCTTACTCAAGGGTACAATGTCCCTTACTACAGGGCACAATGTCCCTTTCTCAAGGGTACAATGTCCCTTACTCTAGGGCACAATGTCCCTTACTCTAGGGTACAATGTCCCTTACTCTAGGGTACAATGTCCATTCCTCAAGGGTACAATGTCCATTCCTCAAGGGCACAATGCCCCTTACTCTAGGGCACAATGTCCCTTACTCTAGGGTACAATGTCCTTTACTCTAGGGTACAATGTCCCTTACTCTAGGGCACAATGTCCCTTATTCAAGGGCACAATGTCCCTTACTCTAGGGCACAATGTCCCTTACACTAGGGCACAATGTCCCTTACTCTAGGGTACAATGTTCCTTGCTAGGGGGCTCTCTACCACAAAGAGCCCCCAAGAGTTCCTCAAGTGAATACAGGAAAGTAGAGGAAAACAAGAGCCGCACCAAAGCTATGTAAATCCAAGTGTATTTATTTAATCATAGAAGTCCAAGGAGAACAAGTCAGCATGTTTGATGAGCTATAATCTTCCCCTTTCATCAGAGTTCTTACACAATCAGCTATTGAAGGTGATAGGCAAAACCACCATTCTACTCCCATGTTTAATCACACTACATTTATCCTCACAAGTCCATTATTTTATTTAGTCCAGAACTTGAAGTCCTGATTAAAGAGGAAAGTTATAGCTTGTAAAATGCATCGGCTTGTTATATTTTGACTTTCCACGATTAAATATTCTTAGACTCCTAAACCTTTTCAGTGGCAGCCTCGTTTCCTATACACATTGCACCACTATAATTATTTTTTTTTTTAAATTGCCCAAAACTGATTGGCTTTGAATAAAGTTTATTTTTTTTTTTATTGTTTAATTTTAGAAACAAATGGACATGCAATTCTAACACATTTTACAGTTATAAGTGATACTAGCAAATTAATCTTTTGAAAGGTAGGATATTTTTTTTCCAGATGAGAATTTTTTTTTAATATACTCATAGTACTGCTAGATACAGCTAAATTAGAGAGGCTTTGCATTTCCCCAGCTATGTCATCACAGGCTGGATGAAGGAATGCGCATAGTCACATTTTCCACTGCTAGCACAGCCAAAAATCAGAGTGAATCCCAGAGAGACAGTCTGAATATTGATGTAAAAGGTAGAGATGAGTCTAAGCTGTGGAGCTTAAACAGTGATTGAGAATGGTATGGGTTGGATTGAAAAAATGAAAGAAAATAGAGTAGTTACGCAGAGCAACCAATTAGTTATTCATTAATCCATTAATCCTAACATAGAACACCAAGATTTAGCAAACCTAACAAAAATTCTCCTTTATCTATCCAAAAACATACACCGAACCAAACTTGCAATAAAATAATTCTAAGGTAACGTCAATGCTAAAATGATGCCTGCAAGTACCAGAGTCAGTGAATTTGATCCCTGTGCAGACCCCATATACAAACGACAGCAAAGAAACAGTTTGAAAGTTCATTCAATGTCCAAATGCTATTTTAGTCTAACCATTTTTATATATGATTTGTATGAATAAATATCAATGAGCAGGCCTGGGTTTATACTTACTGACACCCCACCACCACCACCAAGGCCAACTCCTTTGTAAATTTTTACTCCAGTCAGCTGGCTAGCCTTTGTATCATACTAACAAAATCAGCCAAGGAGAAAAATAGTAAATTTGTTAACTTTTGACCTTTGATCACTCAGTGTCAGGTCATCCCTGATATATCACCATTAATACAGTTCTGTGGCTCTACATGACTGCTGATATGTAGGTTACAATCTTTAATTTCTACTATAAAAAGGTTTTCAAGGTTGCTCAGCTGTACATCAATGGCCACTTGGCAGTGCATACAAGTTGGGGTCATTCGAATATCTCCCACCAAAGTATGCATGCCTTCCTTTTATTTCTAATATACAAGGATATACTGTATATAGTATACTTACAAAACTAAGTCAGCAGAAATTCAAAATTGGTGTTTAATAAGGTTTTATCATTGAAACACATGCACAGAAAGCCTTAGGTGCAAAGAAATAACCTGTAAAGGGAACCAAAGAAACATAATAGCTGGGATAAAAATAATAGATTGGAACAAGGAAAGATTTCATAGCCCCATAGTCAAGATTTATGCAACCCAGAGGCAAGTAGCATTTTAGTCAATGAGTGCCTTAGTAGGATCCAACCAGCCAGGGAATCCCTGTTATCCATGTGTATCCAGGATTAAATCCGACCATTACATCCATGTATGCAGTACTCCATTTAACTGACAAACTTCCACATACAACCTATTACATTTGTTGTTGAGAAAGGTGCCAGTATTACATGAACAGGCCAGGTCAAAGAACTCCCTATGTTGTCAATGCTGATGTCAATGCTGACGTCTTCAGGTCATTCAGTATACTTATTGGTCATGGTGACAGACTGAAAATAGTGTGCTCCAAACTTTTTACGTAATCAAATACTTCAAAAAAATGATCTCCCTCTCTAATGGATCATTGAAGTCAGATATAACAGGTGGTGGAGTACAGGGAGTTTTATTTCTAAAAATGTTCTGCTAATAGGTAAATGTATACAGACAACATCCCTCAGATGGACAAAGCACTGTACCAACATATTACACATATGCACTTCTAATACACAGGTCAACACACATTTTGGTGCCTGGCATGTTAAAACTTTTCCTGGGTATATTCGACCTGCTGATTCAAAAAATTGCACCAACTTTTCCCCATCAGCTCTAGTCTTTGTGGTACAGCATAAATGCCATATAAGGTTACGTTCACACTAGAGTTGTGTGCAGGCAGCAGAAAGGCATTTTGGGAAGCGTTTTTACCACTTCCCAAATGCCTCAGACAATTTTGCACATTGCAGCACATGGTGCTGTTCTAATGGGAGCGGTAGCATCGCGTCGCGGCAAAACGGACGCCTCTGGTCGAGTCAGGAGGCGTTGAAGCCTCCTATTCTAGTCTATGGTGCCGCTCCGCAAACGCCCGCCCGGCGTTTGCGGTGCGGTTGCGACGCGGTTGCGGGGCTTTTGTGGAGCAGTAACACCATTCAAACTTCATTATAGGCATTTGTGGGGCGTTTTTAACGCTCGGCAAACGCCTAGCAACTGCCGCTGAACCGCGCATGCGTCGTTTGTGGAGCGTTTGCGGAGCGTTTGCCGAGCATTAAAAACGCTCCGCAAGCGCTGGACCAACGCTTGCCAAACGCTATAGGGGCGTTTGGCAAGAGTTGGTAAAACAGTCAAGTGTGAACGAGCCCTAACACTGTTCACTCTGGACGCCAGTTAAAAGTAAGGATATTAATTTTAATGAAGTGTTTTATTTAATCTCCCTGTAGCATGAAAGAAACAAAAAAAATACCCATAACCTCAACGGTATTGGGATTGCTATGGACTGCTCAATCCAACATGGCCTTGTACTCAATTAAAAAGTGATGGGAAGCATCAAAACTGCCATTGCCATCGTTACAGCCATGTGTAACGGGATTTTGGGGAAACTACTTCTCACATGTATTTTTATTGCTATGAATTGCAGTCAGTGAATGGGTGCATCACAGCAATTTCAGTGGTTTGTAGCTCAGCTTCTGAACAATTCACATTTAACAGCCTTTTGAACTGATTCAAATATTACCAGCTTAAGTAGTTCCTTCCTTTTGTCCAAAGTAGCTGCCATGTTGACATTTAACACCAGTTATTTGTAGCCACACAATGAAGTATTCTAGTCAGATATATCAGTTGCTTTGCAAATAGCTAAATATCTCTGTAGAAATAAATAAAAGAAAAATAAAGACCCAAGAACCCTATACTGAAAATTGCCTGTGTGACATCAGCCTTTAAAGGATAAATTCACCTTTACACAAAAAATAATAAATGTACATTTTATTGCAGGTAAAAACTGTGCATTTAATATTTGTTGTGTTAGGAGCCTCTAAAGCATTACACCAGCCATCAGCAGATTGCTGATGCCATGCAGGTCTCCTGCAGACCTGTCAATGTATCTGCTTCCTCGTGCATCCTGTAAGAGCAAGCCGATACTTCTGACAGGAAGAATCAATGAACTACCACAGCGCCGTAGTAGTTCATCAAGGAATACAAGATGGCAGCCGCTAAGGCTGTCTGGACCTGTAGTCCAGTCATTCACAGGGGACTATGAATGAATGATGCGGCCGTGTGGGTGGAGCCCCGCACAGTCATGCTATTTTTAAAAAGTGACAAATAGTATGGGGAACTTCTCCCTCTACTTCTGTCATAGGGAGAGGGTACAATGGGTGGCAGATGAAGGATTGGGAACATGTTGCATGTTCCAACCTAAAAACAGGTAGAACTTGTAACATGTTCCCAACAGTGAACTTATCATTTAAGTTGAACTTAAGGCAGATTGAAAAACACCTTTTAAATAAGTTATGCATCCTCTAAAAATCAAGTCATGGCTCTACTGTTTGCCATGCTGCTGTGAGTCTACAACAGGAGAAGACAGATTGCTGACTTCACCAGTGTGCACAGGCTTGGAGAAGGTTGTTGACTGTCTGTTGCAGAGAAGAGTTTGGAGACTAACCATGCTGTCTGGCTGGTATGCCTGATTTTCAAGACTGGATAACCACAATTAGAAATCATTGGGTAATAAAACAACCCAAATGATTGTATTTCAACTGTTTTCCTGAAGGTGATCTTTAAAATTCACGTGCATAGCTCCATGATGAATAAACTGTGACCTCAACTCAACAGTAGACACTTATATGTTCTTGTATGGATATGAACCTTTCCATTGGGAGGTACAAGAAGTGGGTGGCAAAGCAGTGCTTGGTCTTCTTATCTATTGGCATTTACATTATAAAATGCCCTAGTTCATAGGGCTCATTTATACATTTGGAAAGGACTGCTGTTTTTCTGCCTTCTGATCACTTTTTAGAAATATTTGACAGGTTGCGAGGAGGCAATGTGTTCACCTGTTTTAACCCCCTAAATGCCCCTCTACCATGGTGTAATTGCTTGCATTGTGCATGGTTGTAAAGCAGTTGCAGGATGGCCTAATAATATCAACTGAGGTGGTAGTGCCTGCCAAACATGAAAGGGTGTTTATTTCTGCTGTGAATGCCAAACAAAGCATTAAAGCTTCAGTGAGTGTACACCCCTGGCCACTGCCTTTGCAGCTTAAGGGGGAGTGGTTGCGGGAGCGGCGGTAAAAACACAGCTCAACCATGTATTTTCACAGCTCCCCAACTGTAAGTAAATGAGCCTTTTGGCTTAGAGGAATGCTCAGTAAAATGCTGAGCCAGAAAGCAGACATCTATATGCGTATACTGTTTCACTGATATGGCAGTTCACTAACACTGGAGTTGTCTTTTAAAACAATTCTGATTTGTTTTCATAAACAAAATGTTGAAATTTTTAACATATTTCAGAGCCAGCGTTTCCTGATACATACTTGAACTCTTTCTGAACTCTGTGTATGGACCTAAGCATTCCTCACCATACTCATTGTCTCACATTTAATGCTGCATTCACGTTTGAAATTGTGCATTCACAGGCAACAGTGTGGGGGTTTTTTTCAGTACATTCTTCCATTTTTTTAAGGCTTTTTGTTTTTGACAATGAAAAGCTAGTTACTACAAACAAGAAATGGTTGAAAAACATTAATTTTCAGTTTTTTTCAGGCATTTCTTGAGTCCTCACATTGAGTCTATAGGCCCAGTAGCTTATGTACACTTCAGACATTGAGCCACAAACACCTGAGCACTCATATATGAACAAGCACAATTTAAAAGCATGGGATTTCAGTTGTTGCATGTTTGGAGGTCTAAGCTTCATGCTACTACAGATACTAAAGTAAAGATGTTCAAAATACTGATACACCCATGAAAGGTAAAGATTTGGATTTATATGGCTAGTCCCTGTTCTCCTTCTGTCAGACCCGTTCTCCGTCTCATGTGCAGGACAGACCTGCACATGAGTCTTCCAGAGCTGCCTACAGAGATTGAGCTTGAGAGAGAGAGAGAGAGAGAGTTTCTGCATCTTCAGAGTTGGAGCTGAAAGACTGCAGCCTGAGTGAGGATCTGGGACACAGCTTCTGGAATCTGCTGATCACCAAGCCAGTGGGACCAGACCAGTTGCCTGCTAGGGAGTGGTGAGCTAAAGTACACGATATAAACACCCGTCACACACTGATAGCCCAAGTAGAGACTGCTCGTACCTAGCAGCCTGTCCCCTACCATCCACCTGCATGCTTAAAAGAACAGTGCACCACCTACAGCATGATCCCACCAGAAGAAGGCCAACTTTGACTAGCAGGTGCCAGGTATTTTCCACCATCTTCAATGGGTACCCCATACACTTGGAAAGCTTACTCTTATTCTTACCCGCTGCTGGGGTTATATACATAGTGTGCACACATGGACTCTATTACTTCTCTGAGTTCGTTCTAGAGACTCTAATTTCACCAGTTTTAGTTCAATTTCACTTTGCTATAGTCTTTTGAGAGCCAGTTGGTGGTTCATTGACTGTTTATATATTATAGTGCCTTAAGTCTGTGTAATTATTTGTTTGCTGATTTATGCCTCGTTTAATTGCATTGCCATAATACATTTAAATTATTTACCACCAAGTTACTTCCGGCCCGCTTCATGTGCATTATTCTAGAGTAGTAGCTTAATAACATTTAAGCCACACAGGTGTAAATGGCTCATAGTCTACAACAAAGTGTGTCAGAGAAGATTGAGCAGTTAGGAGAGTCGTGGCAGAACAGTGAAACCATCATCACCAGGGGCTCCTGTGGGGGTACGTGCTACATTTCTAACATACTAACAAGCCCTGCTATTGGTTCCCACAATGAAAAGTGTTCTATGAATAGAGGCAGCAGACCTTTCATTCATTCTCCTGTTGTCCATTCATAGAACACTTTTCCTTTTACAGGAACCGATAGTAAGGTTTCTATGAATCGAGCAGAAGGGCAAAATAGGTGGGCATACTCAGCACTTTTGAGTACCTGTGATAGCTGAATCCATTAATACTGACCCCTACAGCACTGGAATGTCCCAGCAGCCACCAGCACATCTTCACTTATGTAAGTACTGTCCCTGGTGCTTATCTGAAAATATCTAAAATGGCAGTGCAAATGCATCTCAGTAGGACCTGCTGTGCAAAGCAGTTCAAACATGGCCTCAGAACTGTCATCCAAACTGCACCATTGAAGTAAATGGAAATCTGCACACTTTAAATGCAGGAAAACATCTGTCTACATAAGCCCTTAAGCCTCATTCGCAATGCCAAATCGGCAGTGGTGTGGTTAGTATCTTGCAGAAAACTGGAGCCCAGGAGCCCAGGTCTGTACAGGCAGTTGTGGACAGAAAGCTTGCACAAAATAACAATCTGATAGTGGTCACAGCTGTCCACTGGTGGGTGGAATTAAGCGACTGCCTGCGGTTAGGTACAGATGACCATCCCTAGATGCAAGCTGCTTGGGTCGAGGGTGATCATTTGTATCTACCTGCAGGTAATTACTCCCTTTGCAACTACTTTTGGACATCAGGTGACAGCTGTGGAAACGTTCAACCTGTCATTGCTTTGTACAAGCCTCCTAGTCATGGCTGGCTGCACACATCTGGACTCCCTGATTGCAGCTTTCTGCAAGATACTTGCCTCACCATGGCCAATTTGAATGAGGCATTGTAATGGCATGCACAGCTCAATCCAAAAAAAAAATTGTACACTTTTTGTAGTTTTTGCTAAGTATTAGTGTAGTTATATTCACTTTGTAGTTTGTTTGCCTTACTTTATAATGATGGGCTCACATGTTGTGGCTACAGTTTGTAGTCTCATGGCTAATCAATTCCCCAATGACCATGTATTAATTCACCTAGCTTGTCCCTATTCACTAAAGGGACACGCAACTTCTGAGTCACACAGCATCCAATCCATGCCTTACCATTTCCTCTGTGTTGCATGGCAAATGTGGGAGTGCTAATGTGATGGGGAAAAAAACACATATTTGCCAGCATGGTGATCTCTCTGTTAATTGTGCTACCTGTTTGCATCTGTGCAGCTCTGATTACTATTTAGCGCTCACCTGCACAGTACTAGATTGGGGGATTAAGGATTGTGGGATATGTGATTTATTCACTGGAAATGTCAGTTCTGTAACTACAGACAGAGGTCATGCATTAAAGCATATGTGAACCCTTACTTTGTAAAATAACCCACTAAGATTAAAATAGAAATGAAAGACAAACTATACAGTGTATGTATATGTATATATATGTACATGGTACAGCAGATAGATATCAGAAATATGATATGTTGGGGTAACACTCTGTAACCTCTGCAGTGCCATGTTACATGCCTCTTGTTTGAACACAAATAGAAACTTCTGACACTGGAATGTGAAGATTTACTCTTACTTATAGGCTGCGCGTACAGGGCAACAATAGACACCATGAAACTACATGATCAATGTGCATCTTATGAAGGTGAAAAACACAATGTGCAGGTAGGAAGGTTTATATAGCCTTTAACAGATATATCTCTGCTGTGAAATTCACCTTATAGCACCTTGCCAATTTATTTACCAACAATACATGTATTTGCACAAACAAATTTAAATCTGGGCACATTCCCATGTCTGAATTAATTGTCTCCAGCTATTTGTGGGAATTGTAATATTTATGCTGGGCATGAAATGTAGACAATAGAGCTGGGTCAAGTACAGTGGGTCTCCATAGAGAATCAATAATAAAATGTTTGAGAACTAAAAACGTTCAGAGCCAACCAGTGGCCTAATGATAAACACAGTAAATGTTACTTAGATTGGATTTCAAAAGAAAACGGAAAATCCATATGTGTGCCGATCAGCCATGAAACAGTTGAATACACTGAGAAACACGGCCATCTCATGTCTTTTATAAATACAGGGAAGCTTTTGATGGATTTCGATCGTTTTCCGCATGTGCCCCAGAGTGTTTGTTTTGGCAGTTTTGTATTGTTTGAAAACAACATGGTATAAGCTGGAATCCCTTTTTAATATAGTTTCCATGAAAACACACAGCGCTAGATAATTAAAAACACAGCGTACAGGGCTGTGCACACTGCCGGCCATGTGGAGAGCAGGCTGGAGATGTCTTTGTTGTTATACAATAGTTTCGGTTTGGCAGTAACCAGCTCTGCACTATAATGAAATCATTTCTTCACTGTGCATTCGGTCTAACAAGCATTAACGTTTATGATCAGATTGATAATTCCTTGTATCGCACAGCCTCATGAGACCTGCTAATGCTTTTTGCTGCAATTAATAACAAGTCTAATGAGCGGACGTACGGAAAACCCTCTTCGTCCAATGTATGACCTCAGGGCACATTTAAAGATCCAAAGTATTTGCTACTTAATGCAAAACAATCCAGATTTGTTTTCAATAGATTAACTAGGAATATATTTTCACGTCTCAGCCAAATTTGTCTCTCTCCAAAACTCAGTGAGCTGGGGAATTCAAAAGAAGCCATCAGTTTTCCAGCCAGCAATGCGATTATTTGCCTCTTTTTTTAAGGTTGAAAAGGGGGGTCAAAAGGGAAGGTGAGGCGGTGTTAACGCAATGCCGTATGATGTCACCAACTTGAGGTTTCGCTGGTACTTATATTAAAATGTTTGTGTGCCGGCCAATGTAAACCATCTTAAATCGAAGACAGAGCTGTGAGGGGCTGAACGGAGAGGAACTGAGAAAGGGTAGAGGAGGACTGTGAGGAGGAGGGAAAAGGGTAAGATATGAATCGTTAGGTCTGTCCCATCTTGAGTTAATTACTGGTGTCATCTTGAGCCAATTTAATCAGTCTGAGAAGGGGGAGATTGGAAGTGTTGGTCAAGCCAGCATCACTGCTAAAGTAAGGGATCTGAAGTCTTGGATGCTCAGGGATGTTAAATTCTGCAATACTAGAAACTATGTAGCACATAAAGGAGATCTATTATAAAAGGACTGAATTAAAGCCGCAATCAAGTTTATAGCTGCTGTCATACATAGCTTTCATAAGAAGAAATGTCTGCTGTAAAAATATGCCTCTTTTTCTCCCGTGTATGACATGCAGTGACATAAACTGTAACTTGAAACTTTACAAGACCATTCTGAGCCAACCAGGAGTCAATGGACAAGGTTTTTTCCATTCCTTTCAAAGTATTATGTTCATGTTCTTTACAGATTTGCATATTTACACCTGCCTAGAGGCTGGTACCATCATGCACATGTACGTACAAAGATGAATATTCTAGGCCTCAGTGAAACTTCTGTGAAGGGCAAAAGCCAAACAAAGTTTAAATATTGGTACTGAGTTGTTTCTGGCCTATTGGAAAACACTAATGGTGTAAACAATACTCTTGATGTGATGCATCCAAGTTCCTAGGCAGTAGCTTCTCCTCTCCCAGGGCTGTACCACCAGACCTCTTGTATGGGGCCCAGGCCAGCAGGAGGGCCCAGGCAGCTGGGTGAATCAGATGAGGACAGGGAGGGTGATCGGCATGGGGGGGGGGGCAATTTCTGGAACCGATCCCCTATATGGCTCTCTCTGCAACAGCTGACAGCTGACTTCTTCTCCTCTCCTGCCAGCTTTCAGCTGCTGCAGAGAGAGCCACACAAGGGATCTGTTCCAGTAATTGCCCCAACCACACCCTTCAACCTCCCTGTGCACAATATGTTTCCCCCTGCTGGCCAGGCTTACCTGTTTGCCTCCACCCCCCCAATGTTGCCAGCTTCCCTCCTCTCCTTCCCACTGGCAGCTTAAGCACACAATAGGATCCTTCAGGATGGAGAGTGGAGGAAGGGCCCAGTAAGTATGTCACATTTACCAGCCCCTTCCTTTCCTGAATGAACACAATTAGGCATAGATACCATTCACTCATTGTGTTCATAATTGAAGCATGGTAAACTGTGGGTTTTTTCTTAGGGGGCCCTGTCAGGTTGGCTTGTTTCTAACAGCAGCCCTGTCTCCTCAGCACAGTAGGAATACTAGATAAGGTTGTAGATTTAACCACTGGAATGCAATGCTAACTTTAATTTTTGGAGGACTTTGTGAGTCTGATTTCATGAAGAAAATGAAGTGCCATAAATGAGGAAGCAGAGTAAGGTATGTGTTTTTTCTCTATTTGTTTTTTAAATAATGCAAATTTTAGAATAATCTGCAAAGGTGATATTACACCATACTCATCCCACTGCAATGCCTGCTTACTGTATATAAATAAAACCTCATAATTTATCATATCAGTAAAGTATGCCTCTATATGTAACCATTGTAAGAAGATTAGGTTATGGAAGAGTTTGTTATACTTATTTCAACCACAGACTCTCCTGGTATTGAATGGCATGGTAATTGGCAACACAGCTTGTGTGTGGGCCTTTCCATGGTTGTTCCAAAAAAATAAATCTTTAGCCATTGCACGACCCAAATACAGTATCTACCTCCATACTGCCCTTACCTTCCTATTCCACAGAGGTATGCAAGTATAATGTCTACCTCTCTGACCTTCCTCCTTCAGAGAGATATCACTGGTATACAAGTGTAGTGTCTAACCCTCTTACCTTCCTCCTGCACAGACATACACTATATTGCCAAAGGTATTGGGACCCCCCTCCAAATCATTGGATTCAGGTGTTCCAATCACCTCCATGGCCACAGGTGTATAAAATCAAGCACCTAGGTATGCAGACTGCTTCTACACACAATTGTGAAAAAATGGGTCACTCTCGGGAGCTCAGTGAATTCAAGCATGGTACCGTGATAAGTCGCCATCTGTGCAATAAGTCCATCCCTGAAATTTCCTTGCTACAAAATATTCCATGGTCAACTGTTAGTGGTATTATAACAAAGTGGAAGCAACTGGGAACAGCAACTCAGCCGCAAAGTGGTAGGCCACGTAAAATGACAGAGCGGGGTCAGCACATGCTGAAGCGCACAGTGTGCAGAAGTCGCCAACTGTCTGCAGAGTCAATAGCTAAAGATCTCCAAACTTCGTGTGGCCTTCAGATTAGCACAACAACAGTGCGTAGAGAGCTTCATGGGATGGGTTTTCATGGCTGAGTAGCTGCATCCAAGCCTTACATCACCAAGTGCAATGCAATCCGTCGGATGAAGTGGTGTAAAGCACGCCGCCACTGGACTCTAGAGCAGTGGAGATGTGTTCTCTGGAGTGACAGATCATGCTTCTCTGTCTGGCAATCCGATGGATGTGTCTGGGTTTAATGGTTGCCAGGAGAACGGTACTTGCCTGACTGCATTGTGCCAAGTGTAGAGTTTGCTAGAGGGAGGATTATGGTGTGGGGTTGTTTCTCAGTGGTTGGGCTTGGCCCCTTAGTTCCAGTGAAAGGCACTCTTAAGGCATCATTATGCCAGCTATACTAGTATGATGCCTACCTCCCTTTCTCCTTCATAGGATCCAGGATGATCATATTTTGTGTGCCCCACAACAAAGGCAGGAATAGCTGAAGGCACACATGGCTTAAAGCTGGGTATACACTACTGTAGTAGCATTTCTCATTGTAAGAATGTTATAAGAGAATTTGTTTATTTTTCTAGTCATTCGACCGCAGTGATGAAAATATTCAAAGGAGTAGGATGGAAATTTTTTCTCAAATGTACGAATTTCTGATAGTGTATGTGTTTTTATTTGGTTAAGTCTATTTGTTCCAATATTGAATGTTAAAAGCAAACAAAATCATGAACTACTTTTGAACGACATTCAAACATTCTGAGAAATTTTGTATGTATTTTGGTAAGAAATGTTTGTGCAAAATTTTGTCCGAAACCCTATCAGTGTATACCCAGCATAATTGCTTGGTGTGGGACAACATGGCAGTATTGTGGAACATTGACATGGAGATCAGTGTTTTTACACTGTATCATCCAAGGTTCCCACTTTAGTGTGGTCACTTTTTAATAATAAATTAGGGGTACTTAGAAAAAGAATACTAAACACTACATCTGAATAAGACAGCTCTTTTTCCGTTGATGAGCGATGAGCATAGCACCGTGCACTGCCAACTTCTGCTTCATACAAAATGCACAAGAGAATCAGGCTTTTCAGGCAAAAGCCATTTGCGGATGATTTAGGCAGATTTGGTGGGCAGTGTGTCTGTAATGTGTAATAACTGTGCAGGAACAGTAAGGCAACAGTGAAGAAAACAACCCATGCAACATTAAATGACACAACTTGGGCTTCTTACTGTAAAAATAAAGAACATGTAAAATTTAATGCCATCTAAGTCCATCTTCTTGTAGAAACACAAAACACATTTTGACACATCATGGAAATGTATCAGTGGATCCGCAACCTTCTGATTTTCCTGAATATCTGAGGTTTTAAATACCAGTCAAGATAATAGTTACAGTGACCCAGATCTTCCTATATATACATCATCTTGCGGATGGAACTATCTGGAGTTTGGTTTAGTGAACTTTTCACTCGGCGTGAAGGCACGAAATTTCCCCAATAGATATATTTGTGGTATTAGGCCTGCTGTTTTGAATTTTGTCTCAACACATGTACTTTTAGGGGTCTTTTCATCTCTGAAATAACTGTCAATGAAATAAAGTTTGGCAGCAGCAAAGAACCTATGCTGCAATCCTGCCTCACTACAATCTACTGCAAAGCCACACAGTTAAAATTAATTTTACTCTCTTGTAGGGTAAAGTTATGTTAGCTCACAACAGAGCTAAAATATCCCACAGAACTATTTATTTCCTTCTTTTCTTTTTTATATTGTATTGCTCCTTACATTGTAAATAAACTCAAATGCTTTAACCAGGTATGTTGTTTCACATGTTACTATAATGTTAAAAAGTTTATTTTTTCCCCTTGCAGTTAAATTATACCTTATGATCCCACCAGAAAAGTATTTACAAAGGTACTTCCCTTCTTAGGGTGACTAGCCTTAATCCGTTCAGGTGCAGCATTATCACCCTTTCCTATGTGCTCCAGATTGTGGGTACAAGCAGTCATGCTGGCACATCTTGCCGTTGTCTCCGCTACTGCTAGAGTCTACATAACACCACAGGAAGTTGAATCAGTTCATGGAGGCTGATTTACTAAAAGAGTTGAGAGGCACCACACAGTAAATTGTGTGAATATTCACTTCCATCTTCCAACTGTAGCAGGCTCCTTGTACAAGAGGATTCAAAAGGAATCACATGATCAGCAGTCAGTCCTTTCTCTCTCTCTCCTATTTGTAAAACCTGGGCATTCTGCCAAGTTCATGACTCATCCACTACACAGAAAAGAACGCTGGGAAGGGGAGGAAGCAGGAAGTGAAGGGGAGAACAGAGAGACACAGGCTGGAGAAAAGACAGGGACACGTGGAGCCCGTCCAAGCAGAGGAGGAGGCACTACAGCACTCAGCGCGGATAGAGGGACCCTGCTGTGTGTTCAGAGTCTGGTGAGCTGTCCCCCTGGAGAGAGTAAGACACACCATTTACACTTTGCATATAGACTGGGACATCCGCACCCCACTGCTGCGATCTCACCCATCCGGGGCCCTGTGCAAGCCACAGATCCCTCTGCCTGCTTTGCCCCTCACCACCAGTGTAATTGAGACTGTCTGCCCCGGGGACTGACACATACTGGAAGATTGCATCCTGCGACTGCCCCTGGTCTTGGGGTGCTTTGTGTTGCGTTTAGACACTGAGGTTGGACCCTCTCAGCCCAGAAACCTAGTGAAATCGGATGTAACCCACACCAGCTGAAACTCCAAAGAAGCCTTCAGCTGCTATTTACTTCATTGTAAGGACTAAACGTGCACCAACTAGAGCTCCACCGTTACAAGGACTGAAGTGGGGGAATCTGGCTTAGTAGCCTTATTAGAGGTACCTCTTTATTGCATTCTGTTCTGACTCTGAGGTGATTTTTGGCTAACGCCCCTCAGAAGCAGAATCATACACCGGCGTGGGTAATACATTTCATTGATAGAGTATAAGTAAGTTTATTTGTTTGATATCAGTTGTATTCTGCTTAAAGTGCGACTCTGCCATCCGGAGACTCTTGGCTGTGAAGCCCTCTAGTGGCAGACCAAATTTACTGCATTGCATAAAAGAAGAAAAGTAAGTTTTGAAGTTGAAAGGGGAACCCCACCCCTCTACACTGGATTTCATTCTCCATAAAATAGTTCTTGTTTCATTTAACCCTGTGTCAGCAAATTTCTTGGCGGGGTATTTGCTATTCATTACTAGTTGTGCCAGAGGGATTGGGTTTGCTTAGGGTTGGATCTATTGAGCGCAGGACCCATAATATATTCCAGCTTGTCCCAAGGGGCAGTGCTACACAACCATTGGAAAACCTGGTCTACTTCATTTGCACATGATTGGATAATTGAAGTGATTATTCACCCATATTTCTGTGTGAAGTTTCTCTGCTTCTGTAGCCAGGTGCTTGACTAGAGACAGAAAGCAATTTAGGACACTGTGCTGCAGTATTTTCTGTGCTCCAAATTGGCTTCAGTTGAATGGGTAAACACTACTTCGCCTCCATCCACCAAGGGAAGCTGACAAGCAGAAGGAGCTCAAGACACATCAGGGTGGCTAGCAATGAATCATGGAAGATGTAGTGCAAGGGAAGGATCATGCAATGGGAGTCAATGGACTATAGAACTACCAATGCAAGCCAGGTATAAAGAGAGAGAGAGAAAGCTATATTTTCACAGGCTGAATACCGAGGAATTTCCTCTTTGGCTGGAGGAGATCAAGGTGTGCACATCACTGCTTTTGTGTGCTCAGGAACCTTCTACAAGCCTGCGGCCGTATTATGAGGCCTGGAGTCATTCCAGGCAGATTCAGAAGTGAGCTGACATCTGAACAGTGGGACCCCTGTTGCTTTATCATTGGGACTGGTGAGGACACTGCTGTTAATAACCTGTTGATGCTAGCAGAGACTGAGCACATAAGTAGCATTGTTTACTTCATGCAGACTTTACTGGCATTGAACTCATGTACACTACCATAAAGATTAGGCCCCAATGCCAGCCACTGAAGGATTAGGTTACAGACTGCTCACTCAGATAGTTGCTTCCCAAGAACTTTGCCTATTTGTCCATAGTAAGAAGTACCTCTTTAGGGAGTCTTAAATTTCATCTTTGCCATTCATATAGAGTACATTCTAAAGTGGATATAGCCTACTGTTTACAGTGGAGTCATTGCAATTTTGATTGTCATTGCTGTTACTGTTTTTCTAATGCCATTACTTATTATTTATTTGTGGATTACCAGGCTTACTCTAATTTAGCTGCATAGAACTCCATTCTGTGCTGGTATAGCTTAGTGAACATGTTGTCTAGTGAATTGTCATTAAATTAAGCCCTTATTTACTCATTTATGTACATACTGCTAATTACTGCAAACCGTGACACTATATTGGGTTCAGTTACCACTAATCAGTCTGATGTTTGCTTTTTGATACTGAACTTTATTTGTATGCAGGGTATGTATATTTGTGCTCCCAGTAACAGTGCAGAATCCATTGTTTAACGTGGTGTGTCAGAGGGGCTGAGGTTGTTCTCAGAGTCAAGGTAGAAGAACAGAGAACCCAATCTATGAAGCAGCTTCTGCAGGTGTAGCACAACACTTCCTTAGCAAATCAGCTCCAAATTCCAACAAGTGTTCTATACCTATTTAGGTTTACAGGTGCCTAATAGATTGCCCAATATGTTTTTGTACTCCTTTACATAATGATGATGATAATTTTGACAGTCTAGTACAGTATGACTTCCAAAGAAGTCAATAACTTGGCTTTACTTTACATATAGACAGCAAAAGCTAGAAGGAAAGATCACAAAGAATATATTTATTTATATTAAACCGGCAAATCATAGATACACAAGCTACCTACAACTAGTTGTTTTTTTAATTATTCAGAAATCTAGACCTACAGTATATCCCCATTATTTGGTTCCCATACCCCCAGTTAGCAGCTACTGGCCTACAGGATGTGCACAGTACAGAGACAGAAAACATGAAAAAAGGGAAAACTGTTTTTTAACAAAAAATAATATGATCCTGTTCTATGTACAGTGCTCTATAAAACAAAGCATTCTTTAAGGATAATTCAGTTCTACTTTAAAGTGTTAGGTCATCTTTACAGAAATAATATAAAGATGATCTAATCAATGCAAAAGGACATATACAGTACCTGGATTCACCAATTTTACCCTTAGTTTAATAGTGGTGATGAAATGCAGATACACTGAAGTTCAATGATTCTGTAACAGTGTTACAATCATTTCCAATTTACGGTGCTGTTTGTCTGGTTGGTTAATATGAGTGCTGCTTTTTGTGCACTTTGCATCCTGCACTCATAATAAATAAGTCCATTAGTCTTTTGGCAACCTGGCAACTAAAATAAATGTCCTTATTTAAAAATGGATTTATATTCTTAATAGCTACTTCCTTTTGAACTGACCATACAAAAGTAGAATTCTGCACAAATGTTTTCATTTTCAGAACATTCGTAATATTTTTTTAAACGTTAGTGGGTTCAAATCAATCCGTTTCCCACTGTATTGACAAACAAATTTGAAAGAGTAGGATGGACATTTTTCTTGAACGAACAAAATTCTAACTGTGAATGTGGCTTTCATTCAGGAAAAACCATACTTATTGTTATGAAACCTGTTTCATAATTTCAAATAGATCTGGATGAAATTGTAAAGGCTTTTGAATAGTTGACCCATTGATGGAAAGAAAGCATAGTATAGAAATGTTCTTATGAGAATTTTTGTAAGAATGTTTGTACAAAATTCTACAAATGTATGGCCAGCTTAATCAATAGTAAGCAACCAGAATCTTTATTTCTGCTCTGACTTCAGCAAAATAACTTCGGTTTGGTTGATACGGCTTATCAGGCACTTAAGAGTAAGAAGACTTTGTTGAATACGGCTAAAAGTGATAGAAACCTTTAAGAAAAAACATTTGGGAAGTATGTATTCACAACCAGCAACAGTACAGTAGTCATTATGGGAAAATATACCATAGGTAGGGCAACTTAGCTGCAGTCTTCCTGTAGCATGTAGAAAGGCACATTAACATGCTGATAAATTCTGCCGATCTCTGTCTGACTATCCTACTGATCTCTGTCCTACTAGCCAACAAAGGATGTAGTAGAATGTTGCTTGCCTCTGATTTCCATGAATCTGGCAAGTTGACACACAGCTACTGTCTACTGCCTATGTGCACTGCACACTCAATACAAACCCTGCTGTTCCTCTGTTCCAATTCTGTTATGTTTGCCTCTATTCCAGAGCTTACTATAACCAAGCTGGTTTAGCTCAATTTTCTATATTTAGTTATAGAAAAAATAATATATTATGCCATAATAAATATGTCTGTATCTCCCTTTTACATACTTACCAAAGGCCCTCAATCCCATGTTCAAAATAAACTCCACTACCTCTAGAATATGAGACTTCTTCCAATTGAATAATCACTAATGCTTCTCAAATATTCCAGTTAGTTCTTGATATTTTTTTACTTAAAGTCCTGTAGTTCCGTAGTTACAATTTCTAACTGGTTTTGGCTTGGAAATTCCTTAAATTATCTTTTACTTTATGATTGAATAGCTGAGTCATGGCTAGACCCCTTATCAAAAGCAGCCCTGGACGGGGGGGGGGGGCTGGTTTGGATATGGTGGAGTGAGCATGCTTCTGCATCAGCCTAGCCTCTCTGGTGTGCTGCTACTTATGACTGGGGACCTGAGATTATTACTAGCCACTGGGGAGCCACAGAACGCGGATTTTACCTACTACTTCCTCCGCCAGCACTTGGTTTCTTCCCCGGCTCCTGTATCGACATCCGCATCGAAGATGGTGCTATCATAAGTCTGAGAGGCCGGTCCCTCATCTGTCACCAAGAAACATACTGCACAGGGAACGCATCTGACAGTAGCCTTCTTCTCTCACTCCCAGCCTTGACTCACCCATCTTCCAGAGCTGCTGCGTGCGGAATCCCCCACAGATTCCACCAGCTCCCAAGCTCACCATGAAAATTGCATCAGAGATCTGCTAGTTCCCCTCCCCATGTGGCAGGACATCCAGGCTATGGCCCCCTCCATAGTGACAGCCCTGACAAAGGAGATCCATGATTTTAAACAACAAATTAATTCTGTGGATGGCCAAGTAACTGCTCTGGAATCATCCACTTCCACTTTGGATACCAGGCTGGAGGCTCTGGAAGCTAACCAGACCAGATATTGCCACCATTCCATTGATCTTCACCTCAGAATTGATGATGGGGAAAACCAGAATTGGAGGAACAACCGCCGCCTGCGGAGTATTCCCAAGGCAACCATGGGGGCTGATCTGTGCTCTACAGTAGCAGCCATTCTTAACCAGCTTTTAGATAAACCACCAACGGTGGGTCTTGAGTTGGCCTGGGTCCATTGTATGCAGGGCCCCTGACCCACTCCATCTACCTCATCAGTTCCTGCATCAACTCCTCTACACAGAGATGTTCTATGCAGGGTACACTTCTATTGTCTGAAAGAAGAAATATTGTGCCAAGCCTGGTCCAAAGGGCCTATTGACTTTAGTGGCGCTGTGGCATGGTTGTACCTGGATATTTCTCGATAGACCCGTATCATGAGGGGCATGTTGTGCCCCCTACTGGAAGTCATCTGGAAGGCCGGGGTGGCCTATCGCTGGGGTCTTCCCTTCCATCATATTGTACAGGACCAAGGTTCCTCTTACTACCTATGCTCGCCAGACCAATTACTGCAGCTATTCCACTTTTTAGACCGTCCCAGTTTCTAAGTGGCTGTAATCCCTTCTCCACAAAAATATGCCAAGCTGCCCTCTACCGAGACCAAAGAGGACCCACCGGGCGCAATCGTGTACCTCCAGTAGTGATCCACCGAGACGCCCCCCTGCCTCCATGGAAGATCATTCCCTCCACCTATCTCCCTGCCTAATCTCCTGTTTGGGGGCTGTTTGTCTGGTGACTGCTTCCCTGGTGAACACAGGACTTGACCTGGTGAACAGTGAGTTTCTACAGCTTCACTCTCATGGAATGTTCTTGTTCTTGCCCTAGAACTTGTTTTGGGCACTCAGTTTCTTTTCAGTATTTTCAGTGCCACACACTATTGGTCCTTGCATTTAAGTACATATCATGGCCCATTCATTTATCATTCATAGTCCTATTCACGCTCTATACACAGTGTGCGTGGACTCTATGGACTAATGTGAACCCCCTCCTACTCACATATAGAGGAACATGTGCAATGTATATATTTCTTCCACAGCTGGGTTGCCCACCCTCATGAGCTAGCCTCCCCTCCATTATTTTTGTCCAGATAGCATTGATGGTATTTTGCCAGTTGGCTCCCCATCCCTCCACCTCTGGTTTGGACATGATTTTTTTTATTTTTTCTGGCAGTCTTAAACTCCAATGGTATTGCAGTGCTTGGGGTGTGAGATCCATATTGTGTGACACTATGTACATAGCTTTGCAGGAGCTAGAGATCTGTGTTGATTCACCTAATGTTTTGTATACTGTCCCTTTTGCTAGTTTAGCCCTATGATCCATGAGGTCTTGTGCTCCCCCCATTGTTTGCACTGTCTTGCTGTCTATTTTACCGGCTCTCCTCTGGATGCCTGAGCAGGTCCTCGGGACCTCATGTTGCTGGAAGTGGTGTGGTGAGCTGGCTTATTTTGGAGATAACCATTGTTTTTCCTGCCCATGTAATGCTTGTACCAGTTTCCTGTTCTTTGGGCTCATTGGGGTCCTGTGGACCAGCTGCGGGGTGCCACTCGGGAGCTGGACTTTGTGTCCCATAGTTAGGTCATTTTCAGTTGCAAGTTGGGAAGGTATACCTTATGTGAGAGTATGGCACTGATCTGGGACCAGTCGCTACCTCCTCTCATAAAGTAAATTGTCTATTTGGCTACTCTTACTTGTCTTCTCAGGCTGTCAGTCAGTTTGTTTAATATATAGATTTTCTTAGTGTTATATTTAGTGGTGTTTTTGGTAGTTATCCAATGTCTCAGACACCTGGTCCATGCATCTCTGCTCCTTTGCTTCTTGACCCTCCCACTACCCCCATTAGGGTATTCCCCTGCGGAGTGCTATTGTGCTCCACTAGGGAATATTGTAAGTGTTACCTTTAGACCACTCCCTCTCAGTTACCTTTTACAAGCCCTCCCTCCCCTTCTTCCTTCCCTTGCTCCATCCTCTTCTCTCCCTCTTCCCCCCCCCCCACACACCCCACCTCCCCTTTCTCCCTCCTCTCCCAGGCATAAAATCCCTCTCTCTACTCAATTAGTTAGTCTTTTGAGATGGCCTTAGGTGCCTTTAAATGTATCTCTTTCAGTGTTAGGGGCCTAAGTGTACCTGGAAAACATTCCAGACTCCTATCTGACTTGGAAAAAAAAGCAAAAAACAGGTGGCTTTCCTCCAGGAAACACACTTTAAGCTCAACCATATCCCTAAGCTTACTACAATAATAGAGCCTTCCTGAGGGCCTACCACAGCACCTCGCCGATTTCAAAATTGAAGGGGGTGAGCATTTTACTGGCAAACACGGTTCACTGGTCCCTCTCTGCAGTGCAGCAGGATCCACATGGCTTTTTCCTTTTTGTAAAGGATAATATTGGTGACTTGATGGTTACTCTTGCTAACGTCTATTTTCCTAATGTGTATCATCTCCCCTTCCTGTGGAGATTGGTACCTGCTTTTCTAGAATTTATGGAGAAGACCTTGATCTTTGGTGGTGATCTCAACTTTGCCATCGAGCCAGCCCTTGATGTCTCTAGGGGTACTTCTCATATTTTGGATATAACGTCTAAAGCCAGAACTCCACCTTTTGCAGTTTGAAGACTGGTGTTTATCACTATAGGGACTACTCTTTTTACTCCCCAGTACATCAAACCTACTTTCATCTGGACAACCTCTTTATCACTCACAAAGAATTGCCTCTATAAATGCAGGCTCGGTGGAAAATCTTCTAGTGGTTTGGGAAGGCCACAGTCATGTGATTTAGGGTGCTTTGATCAAGATCAGAATGCATCTGAAGAGGGAGGGGACCTTGATCTTTGGTGATGATCTCAACTTTGCCATCGACCCAGCCCTTGATGTCTCTAGGGGTACTTCTCATATTTTGGATATAACATCTAAAGCCAGAACTCCACCTTTTGTAGCTTGAAGACCAATGACGTTTATCCAGTGGTGTATTTCGGTTTTGTGCTGCCCTAGACAAGACTAAAATCGGGCACCCCCATGTAAATTTGTCCCTCCCCTTGCTGTTCAAGGTCCCCCTCTTCAGGACAGGAACATAATGGAGGGCAGTGTGACATGGCGGGGGGGCACAGGACAGGAAGGGGGCAGCGGGACAGGAGGGGGGCAGCATGACGGGGATATCAGGACAGGAGTAGGCCATCGGGACAGGTAGGGGGGTAGCAGGACAAGAGAGAGACAGCGTGACAAGGGGAGGGCAGTGTGATTTGTGGGGAGGCAGAGGGACAGGTGGAGGGCAGAGGGAAAAGTGGGGGGGCAGTGTGACGGGGGGCACGGGACAGGATTGAGGCAGCGGGACAGGAGGAGCACAGGATAGGTGAGGAGCAGTGGGACAGGAGGGGCAGAGGGACAGTTGGGGGGCAGCGTGACGGGGGCATGGGACAGGATTGGGGCAACGGGACAGGAGGAGTGCAGAGGGACAGATGAGGGGCATCAGGACAGGAGGAGCATAGTAGGACAGGTGAGGGGCAATGGGACATGATAGGGGGCATGGGACAAAATCAGGGCAGTGGGACAGGAGGAGCACAGTGGAACAAGTGAGGGGCAGTGGGACAGGAGGAGGGCAGCGTGACGGGGGCATGGGACAGGATTAGGGCAGTGGGACAGGAGGAGCGCAGTGGGACAAGTGAGGGGCAGTGGGACAGGAGGAGCGCAGAGGGACAGGTAGGGGGAAGCGTGATGGGGGGGCATGGGACAGGTTTAGGGCAGTGGGACAGGAGAAGCGCAGTGGCACAGGAGAAGCACAGAAGGATAGGTGAGGGGCAGTGGGACAGGAGGAGCGCAGAGGGACAGGTGGAGGGCAGCGTGACGGGGCATGTGACAAGATCAGGGCAGCGGGACAGGAGAAGCGCAGAGGGACAGATGAGGGGCAGTGGGACGGGAGGAGGGAAGTGTAACGGGGGGCATGGGACAGAATCGGGACAGCAGGACAGGAGGAGCGCAGTGGGGCAGGAGGAGCACAGAGGGACAGGTGAGGGGCAGTGGGACAGAAGGAACGCAGAGGGACAGGTGGGGGGCAGCATGACGGGGGGCATGGGACAGGATCAGGGCAGGAGCAGTGCAGACGGACAGGTGAGGGGCAGTGGGACAGGAGGAGGACAGCATGACGGGGGGCATGGGACAGCATCGAGGCAGCGGGACAGGAGGAGCGCAGTGGGACAGGATTGGGGCAGTGGGACAGGAGGAGCGCAGAGGGACAGGTAGGGGGTAGCGTGATGGAGGGCATGGGACAGGATCAGGGCAGCGGGACAGGAGAAGTGCAGAGGGACAGGTGAAGAGCAGTGGGACAGGAGGAGGGCAGCGTGACGGAGGGCATGGGACAGGGTCAAGGCAGTGGGACAGGAGGAGCGCAGTGGGCAGGATTGGGGCAGTGGGACAGGAGGAGTGCAGTGGGACAGGTGAGGGGCAGTGGGACAGGAGAAGGAGCACAGAGGGACAGGAGGCGCACAGAAGGATAGGTGAGGGGCAGTGGGACAGGAGGAGCGCAGAGGGACAGGTGGAGGGCAGTGGGGACGGATAGGGGGTACTAGGACAACGTGGGGGACAGGAGAGTGGAAGTGGGAAAGGTGGGGGCAGTGTATAGGGGGGACAGTGAGACAGGAGTGGGGAAGCACAAGCCCTCCAAGCACTTACCTGTCCAGCAGGGGCTCCTCCAGATGGTGTCAGGATCACTCCAGGAGGGGTGCCTGTGTCCCATCACCCCCAGGATCTCCGGCGGCGGCTGCAAAAGAGCTAGGGGCTCCTCCACCCTGACCTCGACCTCTTCTTCTTCCTCCTCCGCTGGCACCTTCTGGCCTTCCTGCACATCCCGGCGCACGCTGACAGCGGGCCCCACCCCTCATGCGCTCCGAGCGCACACGGGGGATTTGCCCACCACTACGCTCTCCTCTGCAGCCATTTCCTTGGCCCCGGGTGATCCTCCTCGTGTGTCGGCTGTAACCTCAGCCATGGCGGCCCTGCCGATGACCCACATAGTGTCCCTTCTGCCCGGGGGCATGCCGACCCCCTATAAACTGCCGTCCTAGGCAAATGCCTTGTTTGCCTCATGGCAGATACGCCCCTGTGTTTATCACTATAGGAACTAATCTTTTTACTACTCAGTACATCAAACCTACTCTCACCTGGACAACCTCTTTATCACTCACAAAGAATTGCCTTGAGTCCAGTCGGAACACATTGGGGACATACTCCTGTCCGAGCATGCCCCAGTTCATCTTACCCTACATTTGGCCAATCACCTGATACTGGAGACCGCCTTTTCTGAATGTTTCTCTCAAAATGCAGGCTTGGTGGACAATCTTCTAGTGGTTTGGGAAAGCCACTGTCGTGTGATTCGGGATGATTTGATCAAGATCAGAAAGCATCTGAAGAGGGAGAGGACACTGCAGGTAGATACCCTGCTGGATTAAATGTTGTGGTGAGCATTTCTGTATTAAGGGATAAGCCCCTAGTGTTTACATACATATTATTATTTTTTAAAATGTCAAATATATTTTATAATATCTAAGCATTAATTTTACTATACTGTTTTTTGCAAGTTATCCTCTTCCAGGTCCTTCCCCAGTGACATCACACCACCAGCACACACAAATTGTTCTTTCCCCTGTATCCCTATCTCAGCACACACACATAATAATGTTTCCCCTGTATCCCTTCTCCAGCACACAAGTATAATGGTCTTTCTTCTGTATTCCTTCTCCAGCACATACCGATTAGTCTTTCACCTGCATACCTCCTCCAGAACACTAATTGGTCTTTCTTCTACATCCTTCCTCCAGCACACACACACATTGTCCTTTCCCCTGTATCCCTCCTCCAGCACACACACATTGGCCTTTCCCCTATATCCCTCCTCCAGCACACATTGTCCAGTTTCTCCTTGGGAGACTTCTCAGTCTGCAGTCACACACACCCACCACACATGAGTACCCTCCATGTCCTCCCCATAGACATTGCATACTGAACTCAGTATGAGAACCTGGATCTGAATTTGCAACCTCTGCTGTGCCTTGTAGTATCTCTTTCTTCCTGAGCCACCGGAAATGCTGGCTTGCTCTTAACTTTTTTTCTGGTGAACCTTGAACTCTTTGCTCCTCCCATGAACTTCCTATTTAAGTCATGCCTTTGCACTTCCTGTTTGCCAGATTATTGTGCTCTCTCCAGCAAATATCTCGAGGTTGTCACTGCTGCTGCTGTCCATATCTTCACTACCACTTGAAACTGACATTTGGCAAGATCCTCGACGGCACTTCTGCTTGATTTCGAATTGCAACCACTTGTCAACAACCTTTGGCTTGTTCCTCAACTATGCTTCTGCTTGATCCCAACTTGCAACCACCTGTTACCAACCTTTGGCTTGTTTCTGACTACTGCTTGATCCTTTTCTGCTATTCTGCTACTGGACCCTGGCCTGGTCACCTCCTGGTGGGGCAATCCTGAGGACCACGACCTGGTACTAACATGCAGCAAAACCCATCTCCACCATCAGAAGCTCAGATGAACACCGGTTAGTGCTCAGTCCCCGCACTTTTGGTGAGCCTGTGTCATCCACCAAGGTGACTTGCTTGTACACTTATCCTGTTGGTCAGTGGGAATCTCTCTGCTGCTACAGCTAGTGGTCTCTGAGCCTGACCTCTGACCATGACACTCAGACACAGAGTCTGAAGGTTCAACACTCGGGTGAAGCTCAGTTCAACAGCAGTCTCTGCACCTACCACATCTGTACAAGTAAAGTTTCTCATTGCTTCCCACTGAGTAGTCCAGGATTGTGTTGGTGTGTGTGTTAGGACAAACATTGGTCTCCCCTGTATTCTGCCTCCAGAACATGCATCACTCTCCAATATCCATACCAGCAATGAGGTACCTCTTAAAGTATTACTAAACCCACAACAGTAAAATCAGTCTGTATACGCAGTAAAGCATTCCTGTTATACTCACTGTGGTACCTAAGGGGTTAATCCTCTGCATTGTGCAAAAAGGCTGTTTGATCCTGACTTCTCTGATCCTTCCCTTCTTCCAGTGTCCCCCTCTTATCTCCTAATAAGACATATCGTGTGGAGACACTCTGCATAAGCTCAGTTTAGTGTGTATTGCTAGAGAGGTTTTTTTTTTTCTTGGGAGAGTGCATGTATTCAGCAGAGGGCCAATCAGCACTGTCCAGACAGAAGTCAGGGGTTCTGCATCCTCCTATAGCATAAAGAAATCTCTTCCTACAAGCTTTAACCAGTGCTCTGCAGAACACTGAAAGAAGTCACAAGACTGCTCTAACTGCTGATGAGAAAAGGTGTTTAGCAGATTATATTTACTAAAATAATTGCACTTCCATGTTATGTGTACTGTAGGAGACCAGGTATAGTAAATACAGGGTCCTGGATTTAGGAACACTTTAAGTATACATTGCTCACTAGCCAGTTTTACACCAGCAACAATACTTCAGTTTGTGTATTAACCCATCAGTGGCTAGTCTTCATTGTTTGTGCTTATTTCTATACCAGCAGCCACTGAAGAAGTGTTAGTCCCCTAGTTTATAAGAGTTAATCACTCTGTGTCCTGTCCACAGTATATGTGATCTGCTTATCAACTCTTCAGTAATGAATAATAAGTGTGTGCAATAACCCTCTTATTAATCTGTTCTCACCATAAAGTAATGAAACGCTTAGCATCTAGGATCAGCTCAGGCATGTTACCCCTCAGCACCCATTCCTCTGTGCATATGTGATAGCTCCTCAATGCCCAATACTAATCCCACGTGCTTTATCTACTCAGTGCTCAGTCCCTAGAGGTATACATCAACTGTTCAGTACCCAGTACCCAGGTCTTTACGGTTAACCGCTCAGCACTCAGCTGCCAGTATCCAGCACATGTGTAATAACCCTTTCATACCCAGCACATGTGCATTAACCCCTCAGTACCCAGTCTCCAGCACATGAGAGATAGTCCCTCAGATTTAAGCGCAATGCGCACAATATCAGTCTCTTTACCACTGATTTTGGAACAGCGGCAATCTCAGCTTCATTGCCCTATTTCCTGTTAAACAATCCCTGGAAACAAAGCCTTGCCCATCCCCCATGTCCCCAGCACTGCTAATAACCCGATCACATTTTGGTGTTGTCTGTTAACCTACATCTTCCCCAAATTCACTGATACACTTCTATTTTCGTATCCACCATCTTCACAGCCTATGGTGCTGCTGACACAATCTCTACTGCCCCAGAATAACCTGCTTCAGTTTTTACCGTTTTCTGGATTTTACTCCTCATCTGCACAACCCTCTGTGTGAACAAATCAGCTTGTATGCTGCTGTTGTATAATAAATACGTTTTGGGTGCCAAATGCATTAAGTGACACTTTTCTCATCCCCTGTCATTTACCTGCGTGGCTATAACCTTGTTTTCTGGTCTTGATTTGGTCTTCTCCTGCACATACATAATGTCTTTTTTTCATACCTTCCACAATTCTCTCTTGCCCACTGTCGTACCCCCAAAACTCCACTCCTGCACACACTGTCCACTGCCATGACATGTGCATTCTTTTCCTGCACGTATTTCCCCTCTGCGATAACCTCCAGCCTTTTCTCCTGTGCATAATTGCCCCCATAATATCTCGCACTGCTCTCCTGCATTAACTACCAGCTGCCATATACTATGCACTCTTGTCCTGCATATGTTGAGTGACAAACTCTCCGCTCTTCTCTGCTGCACATATTGCCTCCTCTCATAAATTCCATAGTTCTCTTCTCTACATGCTACCTTCTATCATAACCTCTGCACTCCATTTACACATACTCCCCCTTATATACCTTCATCACTCCTCTTTTACACACAAAACACCCTGTCCCAATCCTCCCCTACACATACTGCCCTCTGCCATACCATCCACACTCCACTTCTTCACATACTAATGTCTGTCAACATTCTGTCCATACTACCCCCTACCATACCATCTGCCCCTCTGTCCTGCACATACTGTCTTCTGTCATACTCACTGTGCTCCTCTCCTGCACATACTACCTGCTGTCATATGCTCTGCCCCTCTGTCCTGCACATACTACCTGCTGTCATACGCTCTGCCCCTCTGTCCTGCACATACTGCCCTCTGCCATACCATCCACACTCCACTTCTTAGATACTGATGTCTGTCAACATTCTGTCCATACTACCCCCTGCCATACCATCTGCCTCTCTGTCCTGCACATACTGTCCTCTGTCATACTCACTGTGCTCCTCTCCTGCACATACTACCTGCTGTCATACACTCCACACTCCTCTCCTGTACATACTGCCTGCTGTCATACCCACTGCACTCTTCTCCTGCATATACTGCCCTCTGTCATACCCTTCTCACTCTTCTCCTGTACACTCTATCTGCTGTCATACCCTCCTCACTCCTCTCCTGTACATACTGACTGCTGTCATACACACTGCTCTCCTCTCCTGCCCTCTGTCATACCCTCCTCACTCCTCCTATGCATTCCACATTTCTCGCCTGCAAATACTGCCAGCTGTCATACCCACTGCACTCTTCTCCTGCACCTTCTGTCTGCTGTCTTACCCAACACACTGTTCTCCTGCACATATTGCCCTGTCATACCCAACACACTGCTCTCCTGCACATATTGCCATCTGTCATACCCAACACACTGCTCTCCTGCACATACAGTTGCAAGAAAAAGTATGTGAACCCCTTGGGATTACGTGGAGTTTTGCATGAATTGGGCATAAAATGTGCTCTGAACGTCATCTAAGTCGCAACAATAGAAGAACACAGTCTGCTGAACATAATACTACACAAACATTAGATGTTGCCATGGTTTAATTGCACATAACATGTAAACATTCACAGTGCAGGGAGGAAAAAGTATGTGAACCTTTGGACTTAATAACTGGTTGACCTTCCTTTGGCAGCAATAACCTCAACCAAACGTTTCCTGTAGTTGCAGATCAGACCTGCACAACGATCTGGAGTAATTTTGGACCACTCCTCTTCACAAAACTGTTTCAGTGTAGCAATATTCCTGGGATGTCTGGTGTGAATCGCTCTCTTAAGGTCATGCCACAGCATTTCAATCGGCTTGAGGTCAGGACTCTGACTGGGCCACTGCAGAAGGCATTTTCTGTGCTGTTGCAGCCATTGTTTTGTTGAATTACTTGTATGCTTTGGGTCATTGTCCTGTTGCATCACCCATCCTCTGCGGAGCTTCAGTTGGCGGACAGATGATCGTACGTTTTCCTGCAAAATGTCTTGATAAACTCTGGAATTCATTTTCCCATCAATGACAACAATCCGTCCAGGCCCTGAGGCAGCAAAGCAGCCCCAAACCATGATGCTCCCTCCACCATGTTTTACAGTGGGGATGAGGTTTTGATGTTGGTGTGCTGTGCCTTTTTTTCTCCACACATAGTGTTGTGTGTTCTTCCCAAAGAACTCAATCTTGGTTTCATCTGTCCACAGTATATTTTGCCAGTAGTGCTGTGGAACATCCAGGTGCTCTTTTGCAAACTTCAAACGTGCTGCAATATTCTTTTTGGACAGCAATGGCTTCCTCCGTGGTGTCCTCCCATGTACTCCATTCTTGTTTAATGTTTTCCTTATTGTAGATGTGTCAACAAAAATCTTAGCATGTGCCCGAGATTTCTGTAGGTCTTTAGCTGACACTCTGGGATTCTTCTTTACCTCATGCAGCATTCTGCGCTGTGCTCTTGCAGTCATTTTTACAGGACGACCACGCCTAGGGAGAGTAGCAACAGTGCTAAACTTTCTCCAATTGTAGACAGTCTGTCTTACCGTGGACACATGAACATCAAGGCTTTTGGAGATACTTTTGTAACCCTTTCCAGCTTCATGCAAATCAACAATTCTTGATCGTAGGTCTTCTGAGAACTCTTTTCTGTGAGGCATGGTTCACATCAGGCAGTGCTTCTTGAAACCAGTAAACCCAAAATAGGTATGTGTTTTTTAAGGGCAGGACCACTGTCAGCAACACATCCAATATCATCACACTGATTGGAGTCAAGGTTGGCTCATTCCTGGCTCCAATTAGCTCTGGGAGAAGTCATTAAGCTAGGGCCTCACATACTTTTTCCTCCCTGCACTGTGAATGTTTACATGTTATGTGCAATTAAACCATGGCAACATCTAATGTTTGTGTAGTATTATGTTCAGCAGACTGTGTTCTTCTATTGTTGCGACTTAGATGACGTTCAGAGCACATTTTATGCCCAATTCATGCAAAACTCCACGTAATCCCAAGGGGTTCACATACTTTTTCTTGCAACTGTATTTCCCTCTGTCATACCCAGCACACTGCTCTCATGCACATATTGCCCTCTGTCATACCCAACACACTGCTCTCCTGCACATATTGCCCTCTGTCATACTAAACACACTGCTCTCATGCACATATCGCCCTCTGTCATACCCAACACACTGCTCTCCTGCACATATTGCCCTCTGTCATACCCAACACACTGATCTCATGCACATATTGCCCTCTGACATACCCAACACACTGCTCTCCTGCACATATTGCCCTCTCTCATACCCTCCACACTCCTCTCCTGCACATATTGCCCTCTGTCATACCCTCCACACTCCTCTCCTGCACATTGTTCTGTCCCCACATGAAGGCGAATGAAGGTATATCTGATAATGGCTGTGTAACTTCCTACCTTCGTATCCAAGCAGTGGAGCAGACCGGACCGGCAGATGTTCAGGTTAGATGGATCCAAACGTATACACGGGAATGAAATCAGCGTGGATTTATTTGGTCCAAAATACAGCGACAAACAGTGATACAATACTGTAAGGTAGTAGAGGTATGGATGCTGTCCTGTGATATCTTTCCTGAGGCTAACTGCTGGTCAAAAACTGATGCCTTCACAAGCCCAGGGTATTGAATGTCCTGTCACACAGCTATATAGCAGATAAAATGGCTGCAGGAAGTGACCAGAACCAAGGCTGCCTAAAACCACGCCCAGCAGAGAAAACACTTACTAGCTATAACAAAGGCATGCAGCATGCAAATTCTGGCCAGCAGATGGCAGCAACAGATCAAGACATAGAAACAAACATGGTGAAATAAGAATTGGTGATACAATGCACAGTTAAATAACAAATATGAGGGGAACAGCACACACATATTGCCCTCTGTCATACCCACTGCACTCCTCTCCTGAACATATTGCCCTCTGTCATACCCACTGCACTCCTCTCCTGAACATATTGCCCTCTGTCATACCCACTGCACTCCTCTCCTGAACATATTTCCCTCTGTCACACCCTCCACACTCCTCTCCTGCACATATTGCCCTCTGTCATACCCTCCAATCTCCTCTCCTGCACATACTGCCCAATGTCATACCCTCCACACTCCTCTCATGCACATACTGCCCAAAGTCATACCCTTCACACTCCTCTCATATACATACTGCCCAGTGTCATACCCTTCACACTCATCTCCTGCACATATTGCCCTTTGTCACACCCTCCACACTCCTCTCTTGCACAGACTGCCCTATGTCATACCAACTGCACTCCTCTCCTGCACATACTGCCCACTGTCATACCCACTGCACTCCTTTCCTGCACATACTGCCGACTGTCATACCCTCCACACTCCTCTCATGCACATACTGTCCACTGTCATACCCACTGCACTGCTCTCCTGCACATACTGCCCGCTGTCATACCCTCTGCACTCCTCTCATGCACATACTGTCCACTGCCATACCCACTGCACTGCTCTCCTGCGCCTTCTGTCTGCTGTCTTACCCTTCACACTCCTCTCTTGCACACACTGCCGGCTATGACTCTGATTTGATTTTTTTTATCACCAACCTTAGTAATCTATACCAATGAAATCACAGTTTATTAAACGTTGGTAAACAGATTTTACATTAGAAGACAAACCAACCTAGTCATGGTCGGTGAACATTTGCTCATGCTTGTGCCGAGTTGGTAGACACAAATAGCCTCTTGGGTTTACTGTTTGATCTTTCTGCTAATCTTTGTACATGAAGCTGTTTTTCATTTTCCAGGGGAATATTTACATATTTAGCTGGCCTCAATGGTTTGCTTTGAGCCAGAGCTTGTCCACATCCTCTTTTCTTGTCGAAGCATCAATATTTTTCTTTTTTCCACTTTCAGTTTCTAATCATTTTCATTTAGGATCTGCACTCTGTTTAACCTTTAAATGTCAGTGTGATTCTGACCGCTGCATTGTACAATAGAACAAGGGGTTAAAGTGTGTCCTAAGTACAAACTTCCCAGAAGACCCATGTTAAACTTATCCCCCCGGACAGGTCACAATAGAAGTCTCCCGTCATCTGTTTGAAGTTATGAATTCTACAATTGCAAATGCCACTTTCACCTCTAGCTTTACGCTGACCCACCTCCGTGTCAGAAGAGATTAGACTCCAGCTCACCCACGTCTAAAGGCTGTAAGGTATGGCCAGTGGGAATAAAGGTAGACTGGTCACTGGAAAGATGAATCAGTGTCCAAAGGTATCTCACTTATGGGGACTGTCAAAGTGCAAGCGGTCACAGCAATAGCATTTGTTACAATAGAGTTAGAGAGGTAATAAAAACAGACTACATAACACAATAGTACAGAAGAAAGGCTTATACTCTATATGGCTATAATAAGGAGAGACAGCACAATTAAAAAACGGGCAAACCTAAAACAAAAAATGGATTATATTCATTCACTATATATTAGAGTTGCACCGAAATGAAAATTCTGGACCAAAACGAAAAATTTGGTATGCACTTAGCCGAAAACCGAAACCGAAATGGACAGTTTTTAAAAATATATATATTTATTAATATATATAACTGTATAATATTCGACTTTTTAATTAATGTCATACATTTAAATTAATGTGATTATAAAAAATACCATCCAGTAACGTTGCATAACTTTTATTGAAAGTAACACACAAAAATTGGACATAAAATAAAATGAAATATATATATAAAATTAAAAACTTAAATAGAGGCATTTTTGGATTGAAGTCAATCAGGGGCGTTTTGCACTGAAGTCAATGGGATGTGATTTTGCATTGAAGTCAACAGAATGCTATTTTGCATTGAGGTCAATGGGATGCAATTTTGCGTTGAAGTCAATAGGGGGCATTTTTGCATTGAAATCAATGGGACGTGATTTTGCATTGAAGTCAATGGGATGCGATTTTGCATTGAAGTCAGTTATCATTATCGGCACCTTTTTTTTTTTGTTTTGTTTTTTAATCAGCAAAACACAGGTAACCCTATTTTTGGCTAATAATTTTCGGCAGCTGATATATCAGTGCATTCTTCAAGTATTTATCCGACAGCACGGATGCTTCTCAATTTAGTTTCTTTATTGGTTCCAAAATACTGTTCCAGGATCTACTGATGCTAATACATTTCGGTGAAAGCCTTCTTCAAAGCATATAAAACATAAAATAAAATGGAATATATATTTAGTAACCCAGCCCCTCCAACAAAACGTGGTCGTGGTATCAACTTAATAAAACAATTGGAATTAATTGGTGAGAAACAGATACAAATCTGAAGATATCAGTCCCACTTGGCTAAAGATATATAGTGGAGACATAATCTGCAGGGATTTGAAGAAAAAGCACTGGTCCATTCACCATATCAGACCTTATCCAGCATCTGATCAGTTAAATAAAAACTGATTTCTATCAGTTGCTGCATTTTGGCCTTTGGTGTTACAGTTTACAATGCCCTGAAATATTCCTAATTCTATTGGTCTTATTTTCTTATACATTTTAAATTCCAAAAGTTTTGACTCATACAGTATAATAGTGTAAGCAGCAACGTGTTAACCTCAAAGTACAGTGTGCAACTGATCAGAACTGCTCTTGTACTGCTTTGACTTTAGCAAAGGGAATGATTGTTACGGATCATTGATCTTTGCACTGTTCTTTTACAAGGCTGCATATTAATAAATAAAAATTAAAATACACTGGACATGGGATTCCCTTTACTACCAAAAGCAGTAACATACCTTAAAGCTATCAACAAAATCAGCGGTCAAAACTAATTGAGGTTTCTGTTGTCAAAGGGCAAAGAGATGTTCCATCATTTATGACCACAAAGAAGAGGAGGTTCCACCACAGTTTTTAGTACACAATGTCCATGATTCATCAAGCTGTAATAACACTTAGCACATGATAAAAACATCTTGTTTTAAAGGATATGTGTAATATAAGGGAAAGGTTTTTTTTTTCTACCTACTCCTCCTGAATTAAATACCCCCCCCCCCATTTCCCACCACCACCGTTCATACCCCAGTTACTGGGTCCAGGTTTCCTGTCCTTCTATTGACCAGATCTAGTTGTATTGAAGTAGAATGCTAATTTACTAAAGAGGTTGCAAATGTTCACAAAAATTTTGAGTGCCCATTTAGAACTATGTCAAACAACAAAAAGGAAAAGTTCCCAGCTCAACTTACCGACCAGTCTGCAACCAACCGAGTTGTCCTGTCTTACAGTTTGTGTTAAAAACAGGGGTTTAGTTTGTAAACACTTGCAAATACATGTGTAGGCTGCAGAGCCTCTTCATGGCACCCCATTATTTTCTGCAGTCCTAATGCTATAATTTTGAGAGCCTCCATAGTAGAAGCACATGTATAATAATGGATAAACTGAGGGCAGTTTAGCCTGGAGGAAGCCCACCCCTCCTTAAAGGCACAGGGTTGCACTGGACACATTACGTGAATGTGAGATTTGTTTGTTCGTTGACATGCATTATTGATGTGCATTGCCAGTGTGTTTTGGAATTTAGGATTTGGAGTGGATAGAGTTAACAACCATTAACCAAGGCTGGTTCATACCTGTTGCCAATGCATCAAAATGCATGTTACACATGTTTTGATGAGCTTCCATTCACATTTATGGGTCTTCAAATATGAGGGGCATTCAAGTCAAACCAGGACTTTTGAGTGGAAACTGCATTTATTTATTTTTTTACTTACTCCCCTGCTACATTTATACACTTTTCCCAGCGTTTACCTAATATCTGGAAAGCTTCAACACAGAAAGATTTGTCAGTAGGCCTGAAGCATCCAAGGAGAGCCTGCTTAACTTTGTCATCCCTCTGAAATGTTGAACTCCGAGGAACTCTTTTAGGGGTCCAGACAGGTGGAAATTGCAATTTCACTACAGGTTATGTGTCAATTATCCAGGATCAGGAGTTCCACGAGGTGAATGTTTACAGGAATGACTGCTGTGGGCTGGGAACCACCAGGGCCAGGATTGTTACTGATGGATGTATGGCCATCTTTGAAAAATTTATACCATTCAGATGTTTTACTGTGGCTGAGCATCTCATCACTGTACTGTGCTTGAAGTCTTCAGTAGATATCCGTGGGTTTTACGCCTTCATCACCACATTCTGTTCTGTGTATTCACTAACACCGTTGTCTGCCATCTTGATTAACAGTCTCTGGACTGGCCCACCACGTGTTCACTACCGATCAGTAAAAGGACACACTTGCCACTTACTACTGTGTGTAATATCGCCATTCTAGCATCCCCCTTTATACCTGTAAAATAAAAAGTCTCGGTTTGACTTGAACACCCCTCATACAACATAAAGATTGGACTATACACTGTACTGGAGTGCTGAGATGAGATCAGGCACTATTTTAATTATAATGAAGCAAGACACATGCATTTAATGCATTTTTTTGTGAAGATTCTCAACTCTGCCTAAATGGAAGGGGGCGGTTCTAGAAAGTCGATATCCTCCCATCCCTCATAGGTACATCCCGTATTAAATAATAATTTGTAAAATAAAAGCATTATATAAATATGACTTGAAATATTAGTTTAAATTGTGTAAGCTTTAAATAAAATTTACCCCAAATCATTACCATTTTATTTTAATTTTGGATAGAGTAGAGAACGTTAACGTTCTTGTCAGGTTTTTAATTTTTGACTGTAACCCCATTGGGGAGATTATCCTTCACTTCCTGTCTCCCTGCAGAATCCCCTCCCTCCCGTAGACAATGTTTACTCCATGCAGGTCTGCCATTTCTCTTCAGCTGTCATTCTGGAGTACTAGTGGCATCCATACTGTAACCACAAGGACCGGTATAGTCTTGGAGATTTGATCCCACCCTGACTATAATTTGTCAGTATTGCAGGAGCAGTAGAGCACAGCAGGGGGCTGTGTTGGAGGCTCCTTCCTCCCAAGCCTTCTGCCTGAGGAGTGTGAAGTTGAGAGTGAATCTAATATTTGGGCCTGAAGGGCTTGCTCTGCCTTGCTGGAAGATACATCCAGGAGGAGTAAAGCTGAGCCTTGCTGGAGCACAAGGGGAAGAAACTTCATCATCGAAGAATATCCTGGAGAACTGGGTACAAGCTGCTGCTGGTGGACATGTCAGGAAGTCTTGTGGATCAACTGAAAAAGTATTTATATTGCCTGAAACTGCCACAAAAAGTCTGAAGAGTACAGAATGCCAGTCTTGGTTTAAATGTTCCCATTTCTGTATTATGGTCCAACCCTCTCTCGTTGAATTTATTGTGCCTTCTTAATTCTTTAAATATTCTAGAGTGACTGGCCTCCAGTTTTTTTCAGTTTACACCGATTTGAAAATTCTGCCCTCGAGTTTGAAATGCTAGCCCAGCAAGTTGTGGAAGGGTCCCTAATCACTTCCCAGGGATAAGGGGGTGCAACACAAGCGAAGCTGCAGGTGAACGAAAAAACTGTATGCACTGCTGTTGGAGAAAAAAAAAAGGCAATGTATGTACAGATATTTATCAATGAAAACCTGTTGAAAAGTAGATACTTATAAAATGATGTTTACACATTTATGGGGCCAGAGTGTACTATTGTCTTTTGACTTGTAATGTTTATTATAGTCACTTTTAATGGTGTTGGTACACACTTCAATCAGTTTTATTCCTACATAAAACTCATATATAAATTTAACAGTGACTAGAGGGATTAAAATCAATTAATTCAGGCTTACCTGGGGTACTTTGGATTTGAAGTGTACACTCCATACCTGTTAGGAATGGACTTGCCAGTAATGGTGGGACTCACCTGCCTTGTGGGCTGCAGTACCAGGGCTGGCCAGCGGGTGCTCCCAGCAATCAGAGACTCAACCCTGCAGCCAGCCAAACACCTGAAACTGCTTATGCAGGTGTATTTAAGTGATGGCCAGACCTGCAGTCTTTGCCTTGGTGTGTATTTTTCCTGGGCCCCTGTATCTTGTTCCTGCATCCCTGTTCCTGTTCCTGTTCCTGTCTCTGTCTCTGTCTAATTCGTTGCTGACCCTGCCTGATCCGGACCTCTGCTGACTTCTCCTGTTTTATCCCTGGCTTGTGACCCCGACCATTCTCTGCCTGACCCCCCTGTACCTACCTGCCCGATTGTTATTGACCCGGCCTGCCTGACGACGCTTGCATTATATGTATTATCTGTGGGTGGTTTGGTTCATTTGCACTGTGTTATGTTTTAGTATTGCACTGCGTTTATGTTTGTATTGTTAGTCTTTAATAAATTATATTGTTTATAACTTATCTGAAGCCTGCGTTTCCCTGCGTCAGTCACATACCTCTGGTCATACCCTGGAGCCCTGACAATACCATAGTAGTTTGTCAGTAAACTCACCATATGTATGTTACAATTTGCACCCATGTGTACATTCACATGAGATGTTTGTGCATTATCTGTTATTATACTACATGTGAACTATGTAAAATGGTTACATTTACTGACATCATAACCCCAATAATATAGCAATATCATGTTCTTTTTTAAGTAAACTGGAACTTTTAGACTATTTTTCCCTTACCACTTTGCAATATGCCAATATGAGCTCCCCGGCATGGTGCCCAATGCTGTGAGAATGTTTCCATTGTAACAGAAAGCTAACAATGCGCACCAGTGCTTGTCCCCAGTTCTCACACCTAACTGTCAAACTACCAAATTAGTCAGCATCATTAAGTCCCATAATGCAGTATGGAAACTAGATGGCGCCGATTATCATAGGAAATAAGTGTGCTCCTCAGTGCCATCTAGCGGCCACAGTCCAGTATTTTCTACAGTCACACATTTGGATTTCAGAGATTATAGCCTGTGTACATTTGATTTTGCTTCATTCACACAAAAAGAATTTTACATGCAGTTTTGATGGACGAACAGCTTGGCAAATGTTTTAATAAACATGCCCCATAGAGTTATTGATGCTGGTAAATTTGTACATGCCTATAAGCTTCAATAAGCTCTGGTCATGAATGGGTTAAAGGACAGTGAAAAATACAGCATGATATTTTCATATATTAGAACAGGAACTTTGCTAGTGAAAAAAAAAAAAAGTAATGAGTTAAAAAAGCACACACACGCAGCCAAGTTGCACACACATGTGTGAAGACACATCAGGTCTGACATTTACACCTCGGCCATCTCCCACTTAGAAACCTGTTTGGAAAGTGTGGTTCTGTGCCTGATTCCAGAGCCTGTCTGGGCTTCATTACAAGCACTGAGAGAGGGTGATCAGGCCCAGGCTGAAATATCTCTGCTTGAAAGCAAACACCACTCAGGACAGAATATTATTCTCTATGCCTAGGTTGAAGTACATTACGAGTTTATTGAATTAATTATGATAAGGATCATAACGTTAAACTAGGGGTGAGGCGCTGGCTTCCTCCTAGGATCGCTCCGAGCACTTTTCATCTGAATATTTCTGTGGACTTATTAAATCTGGCAGCTCTGAACTTTCTGGCGGAGCAGATTTCTCTCTGACTTAAAAGAGATTGGATGCTGAACGGACCAAAAGTTCTTCGTTCTGCCCTGTCTCTCAGGGAGTAAAGGAAGAAAAAAAAACACATGAAGAATATGTGAGATAGAAGGTATAAAGCACAAGAGAGAATGAATACCATCTTGGGGATCAATCATACAATCCCCTTCGCAGAGCTGCAGGTCAGGGTGAGGAAGAAGAGGGGGATGGACATGGGGGAAGGGGGGGGGGGTCCTCTGGAAACGTGATTGGGAGTTCACTCACGGGCCGCATTGCGAGCCGGGAAATCTGATCTTTTTGCACGGACCGATGCCAGCTCCATCGCAAATTTAATAAAAGGGTCTCCCCTCCTATCGGGGGGTTTCATTAAAATAATTTTGGGGCCCAAGACCAGAGCAGGTCTAGAATTCGAGATATGGCTGATTTATATCTGAGGCGCCCAATTTTTGTGTTAATTTTAACCCCTGACATGCCATAACCTTAAACGCTCATATTTAGAATGACAGTGTGGCCATACAGACTAACCAAGCAGTAGGCATATTATAGCTTTGATGTGTTCTGGGGTATATTTTGGAAAGCCATAAGGATACATGCACACTATTGTAATATCTAAAGTTAAATATGTACTGCCACTATTTGATACTTGTTAGACAGGTGCAAACATCAAATATCAGAGCTACAGTGAGTATAGAAAATAATCACCCTCCCTTTAAAATAATAACATTTTGTTGCTTTGCAGCCTGAAATGAAGACAGACACAGTTTTTCATTTATACATTTGTATTTACTCAGTGCCACTTATAACATCCAAAAGGAAGATCTAACACCAATATGTCAGAAAAAATCCCCAAAATTAAAAAAAAAAGAATCATTGACTTGGAAAAAGGATCACCCCCTTGTGTCAGTATTTTCTTGAACCACGTTTTGCTTGAATTCCAGCCTTTAGTCTGTTGGGATATGTCTCTACTAACTTTGCACATCTAGATTTTGCAATATTTGCCCACTCTTCTTTGGAGAAGAGTGGGCAAATATTCAGTTAAATTTGATGGTGACCATTTGTGGATTGCAGTCTTCAAGTCATTCCACAGATTATCAATGGGGTTTAAGTCTGGGCTCTGATTAAGCCATGCGAGCATGTTCACCTTTTTTTCCTTCAACTGTGTGCTCATTTTTGCTGTGTGCTTTGGCTCATTGTCATGTTGGAAGGTAAACTTTCTTCACATTGAAAACTTTTGGGCAGAGTACAGCAAATTTTCCTCAAGAATTTGACGGTATTTTGCCCATCCATTTTTCCATTTATCCTGACAAGTGCTCCAGTCCTGGCTGTAGAGACACACCACCATAACAGGATATTACCACCTCCATGCTCTAGGAATGGTGTTATTTGGATGGTGAGCTGTGTTGGATTTCCACCAGACATATTGTTTGGTGTAGAGGCCAAATAATTCAATTTTAGTCTCATCTGGCCATAACACCTTTTTCCATGTGGCCTCAGAATCTTCATGATGTGTTTTGGCAAAGCTCAGTCATGAGTGCAGGTGGCCTTTCTTCAAGAGTGGCTATTTCTTGCAACCTTCCCATACAAGCCACATTTGTGGAGAATTTGTGATATTGTTGTCACGTGCACATAATGACCACTCTTTGTTAAAAATTCCTGCAACTGGTTTAGAGTTGCTGTAGGCCTCTTGGTAGCCTCTCTGACCAGTTTCCTGGCTTTTTCATCCAGTTTGGAGAGATGTCATGATCCACGGAGGGTCTGTGTTGTACCAATTACCTTCCATTTCTTAATAATAGACTTCACTGTGCTTCTAAGCATTTAATTTTTTTTGTATCCATCTCCTGACATATGCCTATGCACAACTTTATCCCGGAGATCTTTTGACAGCGCCTTGCCTACCATAGTTGATTGTTTGCTTCAGTTGCACTACAGGGACTGAAATGCTCCAGGAAAGATTTTTTTCATGTTGAGCTAATTAAAATGACCACAACTGATCACAGGTGAACGTTAAGTGACTTTGTGTGCCATTGAGAATGTAATTAGCTACACCTGACTGAGTTTACGAGTAATTTTTAGGAGGGGGGGGTGATCCTTTTTCCAACTCAGTGATTCTGTTTTTAATTTGTTTTTATTTTTCGAATGTTAGTGGTATATTTTTCACTTGGATGTTATAAGTTGCACTGAGTAAATACAGCATTTCAGGCTACAAAGCAACAAAATGTTAATATTTTAAAGGGGGGGGGGATTCTTTTCTATATCCACTGTATAATAATAAACTGGGCTGTTTACCTTAGATCAGAGGTCACTAATGCATGGATGCACAGACAAAATTTAGCAGCATTGATTAACTTGACAATAATTCTGTGACTAATTTACCTACCTAAATCATAAATGTATGTGTTTTTTTAAGAATATTTAAGGATTTTAATTTGTACACTCTTTAATAAACCCCCACTCATGTTTTGTTATTGTCAGTTGACATTAAATTTAATTAATTTTAAATTCAAGTGTTTTTATTTTACACATTGCATGACACTGTGACAGCTACAGCCTGCTAGCCTCACTTGTCATTGGGTCCCTCTATGTGTGAGAAACAATAACAGTTGCAGTTTGCAAAAATACTGGCATCATTGGCTGGTGGTCACATGGAAGGAAACCAAACCACGCTGATTGGTTCCCTGTTAGCTAAGACTAGTGCATATCAGCGACAACACACAGATGTGCACTTCTATTTCTACAATGTCTCTTAGCACACGACTGAGATCATTAATCTACAGATTGGGGACAAGAATGGATCAAAGTAAGCCTAACCCCTAAAACTAACATTATCATGGCCAAAAAATATCAACAGGAGAATAAGAAAATGAATTACAATAATAACAATACACTCCATAGAACACTGGAATTTCCCAATCATCAATCCACTGATCTAGAATTAATACTTTGAGCCACTGACCCAGAAAAAATATGCAGATCAGGAGTTCTGACTTCACCCTGACTCCATTTCCTACATGCTTGTTCCAGGTCATTGACAGTGACAGCATTGAAGCTATTTTAAGGAGTTCAGAAATAGCAACCTACATATTTCTTTCCTTTAAAAGACACAACAATTAAAGAAGTATCATCAGTATTTAGTTTCCAATGGGACAGAGACTGGCATGCCTCACCTCCCTTTGTATTCCTCATGGCAGTGCTTGCCTTGGGCAAGTGCTGGGAGATGGAGGTAGGTGCTTGCAAATGCAGCTATGTACTAAATTTGGGGTGGAATGTCCTGGCCAACCTTGAAACTAGTTTTACAGGGCACCTAGGCAGATCAGACATACTACATACAAAATGTATTTTGTCCTATTGGGAACTGCATACTGTTAGAAAAGAGAGAGTTTTGTAAAATCTATCTAAACCCTTACTGGACTACATGTAATTTAACCTTTCAACAGTAATTTTACTGCCGGCTGGTGGCTTGAGCAGGCACCGAGATGTACCTGTACACTGCCTTGCTCATGCACACATTGGTCACGCACATGACCAATGCCTTGCTCATGTGCACATGTCACCTAGTAAACAATCATTGTTTACTACTGTGTGTGATCTGTGATCGGTCACTAGTAATCACATGGTACCTGGGCCAATCACAGCACCCCGTACCATGTGATTAGCTGTGACCAATCACAACAGTAAGCAATGAGTCATGAAGGAAAGTAATTCATGACAGTTTAAATGATTGCTGTCACATCACAGTGTAAAAAACAAAATTGTAAAAAAAGAAAAAAATTGAAAACAAAAATAAAAAAATGTTTAAAAAATGGAATAAACAACAATATATTTATTTATTTATTTTACATACTGTCACCAGTCAGTATCCCTGATCACCGCCACACCAATCAGATGATGATGCTGTACTGCGCTGGTGAAAAAAAATTGTGGAAAAAATATATTTTTTGATTCATTTCTTTATTTAAAAAAAAAATTGTGCCAAAAAAATTGCCATGCCTCTTACTAAGTGCTTGAACTGTCTACTTTCCACAAACAGGTCATTTCAGGGGTATTTGTACTTTCATGGCATTTTAGGGCTTCAAGCAAGTCAGTACATCAGGACTGATCAATTTTCAAATATATATACATAATACAGTACCATAGTTTGTAGACCTGTAACTTTCACACAGATTAAATAATATACAGTGATTTGGGTTATTTTTTAACAAAGAAATGTAGCAGACTATATTTTGGCCTATATTTAAAAGATTATTTGTTTGCAAAATTGTATAACAGAAACGAAGAAAAGCCTGTTTTTTTTCTAAATATGTTCGATATGCTTTTGTTTATATAAAAATAATTTTTTTTAAAAAAGTGGTGATTAAATACTACCAAAATAAAGCTCTACTTGTGTGAAAAAAAATGATAAGTTCATTTATGTACAGTGTTGCATGACTGAGCAATTACCAGTTAAGTTAGTGCAGTGCTGAATAGAAAAAAAAAATGCCCCTGGGGTAAAACCCTCCTGTTAGGGATCCGGGTATGACCAGAAATGTGTGGACTGACACAGGGAAACACAGGTCCAGGTATAGTATAAATAATACAATTTATTAAAGACTAAACAATACATAAACGCAGTGCAAGACTAAACATAAACACAGTGCAACCAAACCTCCAACAGATAACAATAAGAACAATACTAAACGTAGTCCAGCAGGCCGGGTCGGTAGCAAACGGGCAGGCAAGGTACAAGGAGCAGGCGGAAGCGTAGTCAGGAATAGCCGAGGTCAGGACAGGCAGAATTCATGCAGAGTCAGGGTTAAAGCAGAATCAGGATCAAGCAGGAAGCAGACAGGATGCAGGTACAGGGGCTCATGGGAAACATACACCAAGGCCCTGATCACAGGCCTGGCCATTCCTTAAATACACCTGCTGTAATCAGCCTCAGGTGATGGCTCATTGCAGGAGTGAGCCTCTGGTTGCTGATAGCACCCGCTGGCCAGCCCTGGTACTGCAGCCCACAAGGCAGGTGAGTCCCACCACCACTGGCAAGTCCATTCCTGACAGTACCCCCCCTCAAGGAGCGGCCTCAGGACCCACCCTCCAATCCGTAATGGCCCAAATGTTCCACCGCCTGGGTCTGGCAACTGGCTGGACATCCCACTGCCGGAATCAAGTGATTGGCTGGATCTCCTGCTGATAGGCCTATCTTTTTGTAGAAGACTGCAGGAAGGCAGATTGCTGGACACAGGATTTCCAGAAGCAGGCTGGGCATCAGGAGCTGGTACGTCAGGCTGGGCAGCAGGCAGAGGCTCGTCAGGTGGGACAGCAGGCAGAGGCACGTCAGGCGGGACAGCAGGCAGAGGCACGTCAGGCGGGACAGCAGGCAGAGGCACGTCAAGCACTGAGCCATCAGTCGGAGCAGTGGGCACCGGGCCATCAGGCAGAGCAGCGGGCACCGGGCCATCAGGCAGAGCAGCGGGCAGCGGGCCATCAGGCGGAGCAGCAGGCAAGGCAGCGGGCACCGGGCCATCAGGCGAAGTAGCGGGCACCGGCCATCAGGCGGAGCAGAATGCAAGGCAGCGGGCACCGGCCATCAGGCGGAGCAGCGGGCACCGGGCCATCAGGCGGAGCAGCAGGCAAGGTAGCGGGCACCGGGCCATCAGGAGGAGCAGCGGGCACCGGGCCATCTGGCAGAACCACGGGCACTGGGTCATTAAGCTCGACAGCGGGCACCGAGTCATCTGGCACGACAGCAGGCACCGAGTCATCTGGCACGACAGCGGGTACCAAGTCATTCGGCACGACAGCGGGCACCGAGTCATCCGGCACGACAGCGGGCACCGAGTCATCTGGCAAGACCGTGGGCACCGAGTCATCTGGCAAGACAGCGGGCACCGGGTCATCAGGCATTGGATCGTCTGGTTCGACAGCGGGAACCGGGTCATCTGGCTCGACAGCGGGCATCGGGTCCCCAGGCACGACAGCGGGCACCGGGTCATCAGGCATCGGGTCATCTAGCTCGACAGTGGGCATCGGGTCATCTGGCATCAGGTCATCTGGCTTGACAGCGGGTACCGGGTCATCTGGTTCGACAGCGGGCACCGAGTCATCTAGCATAATAGGACCATCAGGCTGGGTAGACACATCAAGCTGGGTAGGGTACACTGGGTCATCGGGCATCAGGGTATCAGGCTGAACCACGGAAGGCGGGTTCCTAGATGGCAGGCTGACCGGTTTGGATACTGACAGGATGGTATTGGTTGGAAAGAATTTTCGCTTTTTCCTGGTTTTAGTTACTGGAGCGCAGGAAGTAAGCGCAGGTTTGTAAGTGGATAGAGCAGCTGTAGGCAGAGAAGAGCTGAGGGATGGAACAAAGGAGGGAGCAGTTGCTACAGAGGACTTCTTTACAGGGTTAAAGATAGGATAGGTGCAGCAAGTGGGAGCAGGGGACTGATATGTGGTAGTTAGCAGAGTATACTGGGCCGTCACTGGGGGTGCTGTTGGGGATGCAGGAAGAGTGCCTTGAGCAGAGGAATGACGTTGCAAGCTGACTGAGGCTGGGTGCAACAAGTCTGACCATGTCTGCAGTATGGGTTGAACAAAGCTCAGCTTACACAAAGCCTGTCTGCTCAAAGACTGCACTGCATTTATACAATCTCTTAGCACCTGTTGTGAACATGCAGAATAACGCTCCAAGAAGTAATCCACATCATCCTCCAATAACCATACCAGGGACTCTACCTGGTCGGCACTAAATGGCGGCAAAAATTCATCCTTGCATTCGGGGGTACCAGATGAAGCCAACTCTGCACAAACCTGAATCAATGGCTGCACCTCAGAGAACTCTGTGCCCTGATCTACTAGGCAATGAGCGATCCTTATGCATTCTAGTAGTTGATCCCTGGTATACTCCTTCAGAGTCTGATAAGCATAATCTCTGTCATCAAAGACTAGCAGAGACAAATACACCACCTCATCAAGATGCATCCGTCCCAGCAACAATAAGCCAAGATGGCTTCCCTGTGCAGCCACTTCTGGTCAGGAATGGCCTTGGTGTTCTGTTAGGGATCCGGGTATGACCAGAAATGTGTGAACTGACACAGGGAAACACAGGCTCCAGGTATAGTATAAACAATACAATTTATTAAAGACTAAACAATACACGCAGTGCAAGACTAAACATAAACACAGTGCAACCAAACCTCCAACAGATAACAATAAGAACAATACTAAACGTAGTCGGGCAGGCCGGTTCGGTAGCAAGCGGGCAGGCAAGGTACATGGAGCAGGCGGAAGCGTAGTCAGGAATAGCTGGGGTCAGGACAGGCAGAGTTCATGCAGAGTCAGGATTAAAGCAGAATCAGGATCAGGCAGGATGAAGGTACAGGGGCTCATGGGAAACATACACCAAGGCCCTGATCACAGGCCTGGCCATTCCTTAAATACACCTGCTGTAATCAGCCTCAGGTGATGGCTCATTGCAGGAGTGAGCCTCTGGTTGCTGAGAGCACCCGCTGGCCAGCCCTGGTACTGCAGCCCACAAGGCAGGTGAGTCCCACCACCACTGGCAAGTCCATTCCTGACACCTCAAGTTTTTAAAAAAGTGCTGTGTATTATATCCAACTGCCATGATTTGTTTTCCATCAAATACCATTTTCATCCTTTTATTATGCATCACACATGCTGACCATCTAAAGACTCTTCCAGCTAGTTCCTGTCTGCATGCATTTGCCTGGGTACGCATCACTTTTCTAGATTGGCTTCCTGACAGTGACAACAGTGGACCATGCCTGCACAATGTGTATTGGCATGGCTGGTTGTAGTCTACAGCAGGGCTCATGTGAGGTGGTAACACCTCAAGGACACAACCGGAGAACAGCTGTCCCCTAATAAAAAAGGAGTACCTAAACAGGGACCTTTATGGCAGGATCCCCAGGTATTCTTTTAGTGATTTGAAAAAAAAATAAGTTATATTAATATGTTTAAAGTGACACTAAAGCTTTGTTTTTTGTAATAACAAACATGTCTATACTTTCTGGTTTTGCACAGAGCAGCCCCCATCCTCCTCTTCTTGGGTCCCCGCTGGCGCTCCTGGCTCTTCTCCCTCAAGCAGTGCCCCCAGGGAAAGCCTTTCGCGCTGGACTCGTGCTCGTGCTCGTCCCCGAGCCACTGCTCTATGGGTCCATAAGACTCATAGAGCCCTGGCTCAGCCCTGCCCCTCACTCTGTCCTCATTGGCTCACTGGCTGTGATTGACAGCAGTGGGAGCTAATGGGGTCTCAGCCAGTGAGGAGGAAGAGCCCCAGACAGCAGAGGCTGTTGTGAACGTTGCTGGATCGGAGGGGGCTCAGGTAAGGATTGGAGGATACAGCATAGAATACATGAAGGTAAAAAACCTTCAGCCTTTACAACCACTTTAAGCTAAATTAAAAACAAAGAAAATGCAGTGCTAATCTATAACACAATAAATAATCATAAAGTCCAAATAATCAAAATAGGTTTGGATAAATTGCACAAAGAGGAGTAAGGCACCATCCAACATCACCAAGGCACCCGAATGAATAAGCCCCTTACCGGACGTTCTGACCGAAACACACCGATCAATATATGCAGCCCAAAAGAGGGATCAATAGTGCAGATGATGAAGCTGACAATCCTCCCAAGGATAAGATTCACTCTTCCTCTTATGAGTTCCTCAAAAGACCAGAAAAAGGACTTTAACCACTAGCCTACAGGGCACTTTTACCCCCTTCCTGCCCAGGCCAATTTCCAGCTTTCAGCGCTGTCGCACTTTGAATGACAATTGCGCGGTCATGCAACACTGTACCCATATGAAATTTTTATCATTTTTTTGTGACAGATAGAGCTTTATTTTGGTGGTATTTAATCACCTCTGGATTTTTCATTTTTTCTTAAACAAACCAAAAACCACGAAAAAGTTTGAAAAAAAAATATTATTTCTTAGTTTTTGTTATAAAATTTTGTAAATAAGTGATTTTTCTCCTTCACTGTTGTGCGCTAGAGGCTGCACTGATGGGCATTGATAGGCTGCACTGATGGACACTGATAAGTGGCACTGATGAGGAGGCACTGGTAGGTGGCAGTGATGGGCATTGACAGGCATCACTGATGGGCACTGAAAGGCAGCACTGATACATGGCACTGATATATGGCACTGATAGGCAGCACTGACTGTCACTGATAGGCGGCACTGACTGTCACTGTTAGGCGGCACTGACGGGCACTGTTAGGCGGCACTGGCGGGCACTGATAGGCGGCACTGATGCGCACTGATAGGCGGCACTGTCTGGCACTGATAGGCGGCACTGATTGGCACTGATAGGTGGCACTGGCATTGATAGGTGGCACTGATGGGTGACACTGAAAGGCAGCTCAGATGGGCACTGATATGTGGCATTGATGTGCACTGGTAGGCACTGATATGTGGCACTGATGGGCACTGGCACGAGGCACTGATGGACACTGGCACGAGGCACTGATGAGCACTGACATAAGGCACTGATGGACACTGACAGGTGGCACTGCTGGGGCTACACTGATCATCAGGGCACAATGATCATCAGTGCCCTGATGATCAGTGTACATGTCCCCTCTGCAGAAAGCCGATTACTGGCTCTCCTCTCCTCTCGAGCTGTCAGAGGAGAGAAATGCCGATAACCGGCATTTCCGTGTTTACATGTAATCAGCTGTGATTGGACACAACTGATCACATAACCGAGCTGACATCTTCGGCTCTTTCCATGATCGGTGATCCCGTGTCCAAGGGACACAGCGCACTGCCGATTGTCACGCTGCGCGCTCCTTGAGCCGTGCATGCGCAGTGAGAATGGTAGGACGACATATGACGCCCTCCCAGAACGATGACCTTGCGTCCGTCATATTACTATATGGCGGGCGGGAAGTGGTTAAGCTTACATAATATTTTAGTAATTGGGTTTAGATCTAAATTAAATAAAGGCAAGTCATACATGACCAGATCACTCTCCTGTAAAGCTGTAAAAGAACTTTTCCTACACTTGTTTTATCACAGGTATATACTGTATCTGGAATCCAAGTCTCAATACACAGTACCAGTTCTGGACTGTCCACAACACATTTGGTACAGCATATAGCTGTGGTGGTGGGGTTGGTCTGCTCCTGTCACCGCAGAGCACCTTCCGAGTCCTCCCAAACCCCCCCTCCCTATCCTTCTCCTCCTTCGAGGCCCACTGCGTCCGTCTATTCTCCCCAACCCCCCTGAAGATTGCTGTGATATACCGGCCTCCTGGATCCATACCCCGCTTCCTGGAAGACTTCTCCTCCTGGCTACCCTTCTTCCTCTCCTCTGAGCTACCCACCATCATTCTTGGGGATTTCAACATCCCTGTCAACCTTGACAACCCGGACACAGCCCGTCTCCTCCACTTAACCTCCTCCTTTGCACTTGCACAGTGCATATAATCCACCACCCACTCCGACGGTAATATCCTTGATCTTGTCTTCTCCAACCGCTGCGCTCCCCACAACCTCACTAACACCCCCTTCCCTCTCTCTGACCACAACCTGATCACCTTCTCTATCTCCTCGTCCTCCAATGCCTACCCCTCCAAATGTCACACTACTACCAGCCGTAACCTCCGCAACCTTAACACTGCCCCCCTCCACTCTGCAGCTGATCAACTCCATGACCGCATCCTCCCCCTGTCCTGCCCCGACTTGGCTATGACTGCCTACAACAACGCGCTGTCAGCAGCCCTTGACTCACTAGCGCCTTTAACCACACGCAACATCAGACTCCGACCGCTCCAGCCCTGGCAGACTGATCACACCAAAACCCTCAAACGACGCAGTCGTGCCCTGGAGCGACTATGGTGCAAAACAAAATCCCAACAAGCTTTCACCTGCTACAAATCTGCCTTCCGCACCTACACCTCCTCCCTCCACGCAGCCAAACAAGCCTACTTCCTGACCCTCATCAAGGCCCTCTCCTCCAATCCTCGCCGACTCTTCTCCACCTTCAACTCTCTACTCTCTCCACCCCCACCTCCACCCAGCACCTCACTCATCGCCCTTGAGATTGCCAATCACTTCAAAAACAAGATTGACACAATTCACAAGGACATTGCCGCAACTCACATGCCCTCTCAACCCGTCCCCTCTCACACAGCTACCCCATCATCCCCCCTCCCCCTCGACATTACCCGCAGGGACTTCGTCACTGCTCAAACTCCCTCCAACCCCGTTCCCCCTCACTCAGCTACCCCCTCATCACCCCTCTCCCACGGCCCCACCACTGCTCTGACCTCCACTCCCACCCCACCCTACATTCCTCATACTGAAGCTCCCCCAACACTCCACACCTTTGACCTTACTACCATCGAGGAAGTCTCCAAGATCCTCTCTGATGCCCGCCTCACCACCTGCCCCCTCGACCCTATCCCCTCACAATTCCTACGACCTCCCTCCCCCTCCATCCTACGCTCCCTCACCCACATATTTAATCTCTCCCTCTCCTCCGGCACTTTCCCCTCCCCACTGAAGCATGCTCACATCACCCCCATACTTAAAAAGCCCTCCCTGGACCCCAATGACCCGAACAACCTCAGACCCATCTCCCTGCTCCCACTTACATCTAAACTCCTCGAGCGCCTCGTCTACACCTGCCTATGCTCTCACCTCAACGACAACAACCTCCTCGATCCCCTACAGTCTGGCTTCCGCCCCCTACACTCCACCGAAACCGCCTTACTCAAACTCTCCAACGACCTTCTAACCGCCAAAGCTAATGGCCACTATTCAGTGCTCCTACTCCTTGACCTCTCTGCGGCCTTCGACACAGTTGACCACCCCCTCCTCCTCAAAATACTACACTCCCTCGGCCTCAGAGATTCTGCTCTCTCCTGGCTCTCATCCTACCTGTCACAACGCTCTTTCAGCGTTACCTATAATGCTACCACCTCCCCCTCACTCCCCCTCTCTGTTGGGGTCCCTCAAGGCTCTGTCCTTGGGCCCCTTCTCTTCTCCATCTACACCTCCTCCCTTGGCCAACTCATACACTCTCACGGCTTCAACTACCACCTCTATGCCGACGACACACAAATCTATCTCTCAACCCCCCACCTCACCCCCTCGGTCTCTGCCCAAATCACACACCTACTGAGCGACATATCAGATTGGATGTCGCTCCACTTCCTTAAACTGAATCTCTCCAAAACCGAGCTCCTTGTCTTCCCCCCAGCCCGAACCCCACCCCCCATTGACTTCTACATCACATCCAACAACGCCAATATCAAACCCGCTCTGCAGGCCAGAGTACTTGGTGTCATTCTGGACTCCAACCTATCCTTCCAGCCCCAAGTCCAATCTTTAACAAACTCGTGCAGACTCCACCTCCGCAACATCGCCAAAATCCGCACGTTCCTAACCCCAGAAACCACTAAACAGCTCATCCACTCCCTCATCATATCACGACTCGACTACTGCAACTCCCTCCTCACTGGCCTGCCTCGCCGCTGGCTATCCCCGCTTCAGTCGATCCTGAATACGGCTGCCAGACTCATTCACCTTTCCAACCGCTCCATTTCCGCCACCCCCCCTCTGCCAATCCCTCCACTGGCTTCCGATTGCGCAACGGATCAAATTTAAAATCCTAACACTGACGTACAAAGCTGTCCACCATACTGCCCCGAACTACATCACTGACCTAATATCCAAGTACCGCCCAGCACGCACACTCCGCTCCTCACAAGACCTCCTTCTCTCTAGTTCCCTGGTCTCCTCCTCCCATGCCCGCCTCCAGGATTTCTCCAGGGTGTCACCCATCCTCTGGAACTCCCTGCCCCAACCCATCAGATTATCACCTACTCTCCTCTCCTTTAGGCGCACCCTGAAAACCCATCTCTTCAGGGAAGCCTACCTCACCCCCTGCTAACTTGCTGACCTCCTCCACTCTTCCTACCACTCCATCCCCCACAGCTATCTCCTCCTGTACCACTATCCCATCCCTTCTAGATTGTAAGCTCGAAAGAGCAGGGCCCTCGATCCCCTCATGTTTTGCATTGTATTGGTATTGTTCTGTCACATGTTCTGTCCCCCTTTGTAATGTACAGCGCTGAGTGAACTATTGGCGCTTTATAAATACTGTATAATAATAATAATAATATAGCTCTCAGCGGGGATAGGAATTGGGTTTGGGTCACACATGAGTCTGTTTGTAGTTAACTGAATAAATTGGCCCTAATTGTCCAGCTTGCCCACTGAAATCTCTGGCTGCTAGAATGTAAACAAACAGCTGGGGATCCTGGGTGACGTCATTGATCAAATATGCTTATCACATCACCCAGGTTCCCCAGCTGTTAGTTTTGGTCTCATTTAATGAGGGATGTAAAGAGAGGAGACACTGTGACACAGCCAGTTGTCATTGTGGCAGGGAAACATCATGTGCTGGGTTGTTGTGATTGACAAGGATTTACATTGATGATGGATTTACATTGCTGGCCTATGTGATTGATGATGGAGTTACATATGCAAATCTATTTTCAATCATGTCATCCAGTGATGTAAATACATTGCCACCTGACGATGTTGCCCTTCTGCACTCCTATCGTTAAATGACAGATCCCAACCCTGCAGTAATATAAAGAGAGGGCAGGGATCCTGTTTTATATCATTGACCAAATATGATCATATATGGTTAATGACATCACCCAGGTTCTCCAGCGTTACAACGCTACATTAATGTAGTACCAGGGATCTGTCATTTAGCAATGGGCAGATGATGGTTCCTCATAACTGATGATGGATTTAGATAGCTGGACACTGTGAGTGGCAATGGGTTTACATTGAGGAGCATTACATTTTTTAAATAGTATTTTTATGTAATTAAATAGCTTTTTTCATGGTGTTATTGTTTATTTACATTTTATTTCTTTCTTTGAATGAGTAATAAGGGGTACTCATGTAACCTTGTAGGGGGTAGATATGCCTGAGTTCCCTTAAAGGGGACTTGCATATTCCTATAAGTCCTCACCACAAACCACCACATAATTGTTGGGGGCAGGATGTGGGCAAGAGAAAGTGCTGTTACTTGCAGAATCTCCTGGTAAATAGCTTTGCAACAGATTGCCAAAAATGGTTTGTTTATGTACCCCCTTGGGAGTTGCTAAGAGATTTGGGTCCCCCTATAGTCCTGCATAGCTAGGCCATCTGCATTCTCCACACAAGGTTGCATCCAGAGTCAGAAATCAGTCATTGAGCTTTGTTTTCCAGATTTATTAATTGGATTTAGAACTGGGATAGGGTAAGGGAGTTATAGGGTGCCCAAGGGAACTGATAACTGAGGACAAACTTCCTGGAACTATTCACAAGCTTTCTCTGCAGCACAGTCTGTTGGAGAGCTAGCCAGCATCTCCTTGATGTACCACCCCAGACCCTATATGAACTTCTCCTCTTCACCCAGCAACCTGGAGGAATCCCTGAGCGATAGATCCAGCTCCTGTCCCTTTAAAGAGGTGAACAGTCACAAGTAGGGGGCTAATCTGATTTCCCACCAGAGTGCTCCTTCCCTTATTCGCCTGGGGGTGTGTAGATGTACTCACTCAGATCCTCTCCTGTACTGCTTGTAGGTTGGCTGCTGCTACAAGGCCTTTCGGTGGGGCTGCTTTCCACCTTTCCAGCTCCAGGCTCACAGACAGGCCCCATCCCACTAAGCCTCCTGGCAGCCTCCTTCCTCACAGCCTCACATCTTCCTATCAAAGTCTCCCTCCAACTCTCCCACACTCCTGCCTCTGAGCAGGTTCCAACAATTTATAAGGGTGTTCAGCCCCTTGCCAACCTTTTGTTGGGAATTGGCTAGGACCCATCAAGAGTTCTGCCATTAAGAAAATGTATACAGTGAAAAAATGATGCTGGACATGTCCAGGGTTTAGGTGGACAGTAATGTTTTAAGATCCATGTCTAATTATATGTGTTGTACTATTTAAATTCAGCTCAGCAGTGCTGACAAAATAAACAGCATAAAGGACACTTTTTTCTTTTAACTTTTTTGATGGACAGCTTAAGAAGAGAGGAGGCTAGGTTTAGCTCTGATTGGCTGTTGCAGCTGAAGAGGACCAGCCCCTAGCAACAGGGTAAAAGGAGGACTCTGATTTTCTGGGCAGGTCAGGAGGATAGCTACTGGCCATATTTAGCCCTACTCACAGCTGGGAAAAGAGCAGGGACCCACATGGGGTACAGAGAGAGTTCAGCCAGGACCCAAAGGGGGAGTGGAGGAGCCAGAGAGGTATGAGCTCAGACTTTGCTGCCTTGAGTCCAGAGAGGGGGAGAAGGGCTTGGGGCTGACTGACAGCCAGTGTACACGGCTCAGTGCTGACCAAGAATGCTGCTGCCAAAGATAAAGCTAAATAATTATAAAGTGTCTTCTTGGCGCCTCATAATAGTCAAAAGCTTCTGCATGTGAAGGTAGCGATACCACAACTGCTGCACTCCACACTCAATAGTGATCCACCTTTGTGCAAAGATGTGCCCTCACCTCAAATCATGGACCCATAAATAAGTATAGGTCAAATGCACCTTCCCCATTCCGAGGGACTGAATGAGAGGCTCAAGGTCTCTGTCAATATCCACTTTTCCACTACTTCAATACTCAGGTGTACACCTCTTTAAGGGCCACTTAGTTACTAGAAGTAGTCTAGTAATCTCACTCAGTTAGTAGTCACCATAGTGTATTAATACAAGATGCCAGTTTGCTAAGAAAGATTGCACTCACATTTAAAAGTTGCATACAGTATAAAAGATACATCAAAATACCACAGATGTCACTCCTGACTTCCTACTCTCTGTTTATGGAATGATGTCACCCAGCTTCGCCCAACACGTTGCGTCACTTATCACATGACTTCATCAGAGGATGAAGTCATTTGACGAGTGACTACATATAGCTTTGTAATCAATAATACATTAGTAAATGTGTTAAATGCATTGAGTGAAAATGCGCATCAACTTCACTGTGCAATCACAAGCTGGGTGCTGATTGATTGACAGTGAATATTGAAGGTGAGTATTGTAGCAAAAACTGCTTTTTATTTTATATTTTACTGGGCTATTATTTCTTTTTTTATGTGGAACTAATGTTCCACTATTGTTCGTTGCAAGCAAGCAGATTTTTCTTAAAATATATATATATAAATGTTGCACTCCACTGACAATCAAATGTATGTGATATCAAAACCAAAATATTGTATATAAAAGCCTTCAGCGCAATAAATTCTCCTAAATAAATGTGCAGCTAGCATATAATGTGTTCCCACATATAATAAAATATATAGAGTGAAAAAATGCAGTGCAACGATAAATAAATAATAAATTACAATAGTGCTAACAATCTGAAACGTGCTTGTGTCAGTAGTGATAATAACTCCACTGTGCTCATGAGGGTCCACATATGCTACTCATGATATCTTCAATGCATACATATTCACTCCCATGTAGACTGCACATAACCAGTGCTGCAAACATACCATAAATAGTGCACATACATACAATACAAAAAAATCTTAATAGTGATCTGTTCCTTTAAATCCTAAATCATATCATGTGGACCTGTGTGGTATACTTTCTGTATAACGTGATACAAATACACCAATAAAAAGTGTTGATTGGATACAGTCTCTATAGTGGTGAACAGTCCTTGTAAATCCGCTGTACTTTAAGTGAACCAGTGTAATCACATTGCTGTATAAACGTGTACGGTGCTCCTGTGTCACCCCTTACTGCTTTTCCACCTCCAACACACTATTGCGCTCACCTCCAAATTTGACCCATAATGATAGGTCAAACTGCACTGTTCCCTTTAACCCAGGAGGGTATAATGATACACAGATCTCCACCTCTGTTTGCCAACACTTTTAAGCAGATACAGATCGCTCCATATCCATGTAAAACAAATTCTCAATATAGTGTAGTATTTCTGCTAAATTAGCCTTTATTAAAACAATATATGTTCAACTCACATTAAAATGTGTCCTCCTGGGACACTACAGGGTTAAAAACTCACTATACAGTGTGTTCATCCAGATGTCGATGAAGATCCCTCTTTCAAAATGGCGGCACGTGGACTTCTGGAGCACAGTGGAGTTATTATCACGTTTCAGATTGTAAGCACTATTGTAATTTATTATTTATTTATCGTTGCGTGGCATTTTTCCACTCTATATAAAAACCAAAATATTAACCAAAGCAAATAATGTATAAAGATACAATATCACTATTGCAGCAAAAAAAAATGTCCTTATTCAATCTGTGACATTACACTCCTTCAGGTGTTGTAATAAAAACGATTTGTGTGCAATCCACCAATAATGAGTTGTGATATCCACCAAATGTGCACCTTCACGGGCTGTGCTCTCACCTGGTGTATATGACCAAACCATTAAGTGAGACCATATAAGGCTTGTGTCCCTTTAATTGGACTTAAAACTGGATGGGAATGTCACTCTTCAGAGTAAGGGGTCCCCTCACTTCCTTAGGACTCTTCCTCCATGGATGTGTGTACCATAAAGAGTAATGGAAAACATAGTGCCTTATCTTCTTTTTTAAAACATTTATTAAACAAATAGTAGTGCACTCACATGTAAATACAGTATAGTTAAAATTGCTTTAAACCGCTATAAAATCAAACCACAGTATGCATATGTCTCCTTAAGCATCGTGACATCAGAGCCCCTCCCTAGGGCGGAGTGTAACATCACGGACATTTTCTTGCTGCAATAGTGATATTAAAAAAAGTGATATTGTATCTTTATACATAGTTTGCTTTGGTTAATATTTTGGTTTTGATATCACATATATCTGATTGTCAGTGGAGCGCGACACTTATATATATATTTTTGGATTTGTGATGGCACAGTAGTATGAGTATGTGTAATGTGTAGGTGACCCACTATTGTTATTTTAATTTGCTTTTGTTTCAATTAAGTTATCACATCACAGGATTTGGGTTAACACACTAAGGAATTTTTATACCATAGTAGCTCACAAGACCCCACTACTCACAAGCAGGTTTTCCTTATTGCAGAAGAGACAGACAATGTCTATTCTGCAATAAAATACACCTACCTGCCTGTTTGCAGCATTCGCTAGCATGTAAACTGAGCTTTGCATGTGCAGCTCAACTTACAGCGGCTGGCCTGAAAAGGATAAGATGCCTATGCCAAAGAGGTACAGCATCGTTGGAGGAAAGGTGAGTATAAACTGCCTTTAGTTCTGCTTTAATTTTGGCTGGAGTTCTGCTATAAACAACCCAAGGGGGTTAAAACAAGTAAACGGCTGCATGCCAAAGAAGTCACTCATATCTAATCTTTATTTAGCCAGCACAGACACACTGAGAGGCCCCACCTACAGATTGCACCTGGCTGATGCGTTTCACCCCAAGGGTTAATTTGTAGAGACTCTATATGGCTAAGTCCATAAGGGTGCAACATGTCATCATTGGTGTGTAGCCACTTACATACTTCGATATAAAACATGGAGCATACAGTAGATGGGCTTCTTTCATCCTGCACGCAATGTACTTGAAGCAGTGGAGGATTTGTGAAGTTTAAAGCAGTATCTTACTTTTGACCCTCAAGGCTTTGGCTCTGGTTTGCAAGACAGTGAAAGGAGACATGAGAACACAAGTTTGTGTTTAACTGCTCTAAACTTTACTAAAACAACTTGCAAGGTAACAATAATGTCTGAAAGTAGAACATGCAATGACAACTGCAACATATCACAACTCTGTCTCCAGCCATACTGGAAATGAGTTTTCAACAATCTCAGTCCTGCCACATCCAATATTTAGTAGGTTCTCAAAAAGGAATAAAATTGGTGGTGCAGACTGGATGTATCATGCACCCATAAGTCGGTCTACAGGACTGGCTGAACATATTATTCAACCTCCAATGCTTGCTGAAGAAACCCACCAGTAAGACTGGTACAAGAGGGTAGGGATCCTTCTTGTTTCTAGAGCAGATCAAATCAGTAGGATAGGAATACAAAGTCATGGAAATTTCCTTTAACCACTGATGAACATATCTCAGCAGATGAAACAAATAGCAGAGGTTTGTTCATCATTCCTATCCTATTTTGAAGAACCTGCATTTATTGTTCCAGTCAAATCTGGGCAAGTGCTATTGTCTTACACACAAAATCTGGGAAACAAGGTGGGAGTTTAACCTGTATATCACCATCTGTAACAGGTGTCCACAGCCCCATCAAGGCTGCTTGTTTAGGAGAGAAAAGGTTAACCTTGAAGTATGTGTGGCAAGGGAAAGTAGTGATGAAATATTGCATTCCTCTGTGCAAAGTTATCACGACCTTCCTCATCACTGCTAATTGCAGGAAATGCAGCTGTTTATCTGCACTGGGAATTTGTCTCTTTCTCTCTCTTTTGGGTAACAAAGAAGTATCAGCACAAATCTGTTTTTCTTTAATATTAAAAAAGAACAGTCAAGGCCAGGACTCATTCACAGACATTAATTGTTGAATGTTATTAACCACCATAGAAAGAAAAGTATCAAATGAGAAAATGCCATGCATTCTAAATGCACTACAGAAATCAATTATATATAATCCTGTGCATTATGGGAATAAATATACCTCTTATCATTTAAACTAAATCTGCTGGGCACCACATTGATATTTAGCATTTATGGGATCACCAGCAAGTGTAGAAACAATTATATAAATAGGTGCCGCGTTATATAAATTTCTGTGATGTACATGTATACCACATAAATTATATAATTAATAAGTGCTAAAATGTCTCTTCAAAATTATGTCCACAAGCAACATACACTATATTGCCAAAAGTATTGGGATGCCTGCCTTTACACGCACATGAACTTTAATGACATCCCAGTCTTAGTCCGTAGGGTTCAATATTGAGTTGGCCCAACCTTTGCAGCTATAACAACTTCAACTCTTCTGGGAAGGCTGTCCACAAGGTTTAGGAGTGTGTCTATGAGAATGTGTGATCATCCTTCCAAAAGTGCATTTGTGAGGTAGGGCACTGATGTCGGACGAGAAGGCCTGGCTCACAGTCTCGGTTCTAATTCATCCCAAAAGTGTTCTATCGGGTTGAGGTCAGGACTCTGTGTAGACCAGTCAAGTTCCTCCACCCAAAAGTCGCTCATCCATGTCTTTATGGACCTTGCTTTGTGCACTGGGTGCGCAGTCATGTTGGAACAATAAGAGGTCATCCTCAAACTGTTCCCACAAAGTTGGGAGAATAAAATTGTCCAAAATGTCTTGGTATGCTGACACCTTAAGAGTTCCCTTCACTGGAACTAAGGGGCCAAGCCCAACCCCTGAAAAACAACCCCACACCATAATCCCCCCTCCACCAAACTTTACATTTGGCACAGTGCAGTCAGGCAAGTACCGTTCTCCTGGAAATCGCCAAACCAAGACACGTCCATTGGATTGCCAGACAGAGAAGTGTGATTCATCACACCAGAGAACACATTTCCACTGCTCTAAAGTCCCGTGGCGGCGTACTTTACACCACTGCATCCGACGCTTTGCATTGCACTTGGTGATGTAAGGCTTGGATGCAGCTGCTCGACCATGGAAACCCATTCCATGAAGCTCTCTACGTACTGTTGTTGTGCTAATCTGAAGGCCATATGATGTTTGGAGATCTTTACCTATTGACTGCAGACAGTTGGCGACTTCTGAGCACTGTGCGCTTCAGCATATGCTGACCCCGTTCTGTCATTTTACATGGCCTACCACTTCGTGGCTGCGTTGCTGTTGTTCCCAGTTGCTTCCACTTTGTTATAATACCACTAACAGTTGACCATGGAATATTTAGTTGCAAGGAAATTTCACGGATGGACTTATTGCATAGGTGCCAACTTATCACGGTACCATGCTTGAATTCACTGAGCTCCTGAGAGCGACCCATTCTTTCACAAATGTTTGTAGAAGCAGTCTGCATGCCTAGATGCTTGATTTTATACACCTGTGGCCGTGGAGGTGATTGGAATACCTGAATCCAATAATTTGGAGGGGTATCCCAATACTTTTGACAATATAGTGTATATGAGCAAATGAATACTGAAAAACCAACGTATAGTGTCCAAACATAATATATATAGTGTCTACATGTAGTGAAATGTTTTTCTAATCTTCACCAGTAAAATCAATCAATTCAAATGTGAACTTGTAGAATTCTTGTGCTCCCAGTTGCTGATTACAGGATCTACAAGATACCTTCTCCGCATTAAAAAATGTGCTCCCAAGACTTTTGCACCAGGTGATACACTCACCAGATTTTTTGAGCCCCCACCCCCCAAAGCCAGAGTACTTGGTGTCATCCAATCTGTCCTTCCAGGCCCAGGTCCAATCGCTGACAAACTCATGTAGACTCCACCTCTGCAACATCTCCAAATTACGTCCGTTCCTAACCTCGGAAACTACTAAGCAACTCATTCACTCCCTCATCATATCACAACTTGACTACTGCAACTCTCCTCCACTCTTCCTACCACTCCATCCCCCACAGCTATCCCTCCCATACCAGTATCCCCTCCCTCCTAGATTGTAGGGCCTTCGAACTCCTCGTGTATCGCATTGTATTGTTATTGTACTGTCTCATGTATTGTCTCCCATTGTAATGTACAGCACTGAGCGAACTGTTGGCGCTTTATAAATACATTATAATAATAATTTAATAAGTAGGTCCAGAACTGCTTTTTTTCAGTATATTCCTTCAGCAGCTTTTCCCCAATTCTGCTCCACTTAAAAGTGATACTAAAGGTTTACATTATATGTTTCCAAATTAACAAACATATTACACTTTTCTCTTCACTGGCATTCTTGGCTCTTCCCCCTTCCCTGCTGAGTGCCCCCAAAGCAAGCTACTTAATCTGGGGGTACTCATGCATGATCTCTCCCTAGCCCTCCCCTCGCTCCCTCCTCACTGGCTGTGATTGCCAGCATCAGGAGCCAATAGCTCCCACTTCTGTGTCTCAGCCAATGAGAAGGGAGAGACCCGAGAGAGCCACTGCTCTCATGAACATCGCTGGATTAGGATCGGGCTCAGGTAAGTATTGGGAGGGCCATGAAGGTTAAAATCCTTAAGCCTTTAGAACTACTTTAAATAAATGCTCTGTTTCTCCAACTCCATCTTTTCTGTTCTGAAGAAACAGCTGCTTGTTTCACTATGTCCACAGGAACTGACACTTAATAAGATAACATTGCTTTATGCTTCCAAGTCAGCTCACAGGAAGTAAAGGCATTGTATTTCTGGCAAGATCAGCATGTATTTTGGGTATCTTGCTGAAAATGTTCTAAGGGCAGCTTCACACTTTAGCTAAATTGCAGCTAACCCACAGTTTTCATGCGGGTTAACTGCCATTCCCATAGACTTCTGAAACTGCACCAAAACTGCAGGACTTCATAGAAACTCCTGCATACTGTATCTTTGGTGCGATTTCTGAATCTACACCATAACCACGGAACATCATGGAAGTCTATGAAAAAGCACAGCTAACCCACACAAAACCTGCAGGTTAGCAGTGCTTTGCTCAAATTACAGTGGGACCGCACCTGGGCAGTATAAAAGTGCCTTTAGTCCCGTTATCTCCTACAATCACCACATAATCCCCTCCTTTCATACCTTCGAAATCCAGCCTTCCCTCCAGCCTGGTCCGCACCACACGTCTTTGCTCGCTGGTCTACAGCTGGTCTCACACAGACCCGACACTTGGTATGCAGGAATAAATTTAAATCCTTCGCCTCACTATGTGAATCCCATAACCTCCCTGCCTCTGAGATATTCAGGTATCTGCAGCTGAAGAATTTCTTTGCTCCGTACACAACGGCACCCAACCCAACACCTACTTTGTCACCTTTTGAGCGAGCATGCCTCAGGGACCCCCATAGACGGGGCCTCATCTCCTATTTATATTCCCTCTTCACAACTTCAACTACCTCAGCGTTCCCCTCGTATACAAATAAATGGGAAGTGGATTTAGGACGGCAAATTGACCCCTCAGATTGGGACCTTATTTGGTCCAACACCAAAGAGTCGTCGCAGAATATTGTGGCCCTGGAGACCAATTACAAAGTCTTGACCCGCTGGTACCTAGTCCTGGCTAGAATTGCGAAATATACCCCTGATTACCCCTTGGTTTGTTTCAGGGGCTGCGCAGACCTGGGTAAATTTTTTCATATTTGGTGGGATTGCTCCATCGTCCGCGCATTTTGGGTGGAGGTTTTTAAAATATTATCTACACTCAGTGCCGTAACCCTCTATCCCGATCCATTAATCGCGCTTCTTAACCTGCGACCACCTGGCATCGCTAAGGCGCATTTCAAACTCATTCTACAAGTCACCACCGCAGCCAAGCAGGTTATCGCTAAATCATGGAAATCTCCCTCGTTGAGTATGACTGCAGTTTCGAATAGGGTCACTCAGGCAATGATTCACGCAAAAATAGAAGCCACTATCCTAGATTCCATCCCTAAGTTCAAGAAGATTTGGAATCCCTGGGTAGAGCATTTCCTCCCATCCAATTTTGATGACTCCCTTCTCAATCCGTAATCTGTGTCTTTTGTTTTGACGGTACCATTCCTTAACCATACTGTGGTTTTCTCCCTTCTCCCCCTACCGTGCAGCCGTATGCCCCTTCCCATCCTTCCCCCCCCCCTCCCCATTTTGTTAGGCCTTAACTGCCATTTGATAGTCCTCTTTATTAGTGATGCCTGACCTTGTATTATTGGGTTTCTTACTGTGCAATTAATGTACACCTTCAATGACCCATACTTTTGCTTATTATTTTGTACTGTTCCATGTTAAAAAAATAAAATTATTTGAACAAGAAAAGTGCCTTTAGATTGGAAAAAGAAAATTAATTCAGCCACTACATCTAAGGACTAGTATATTACATGTTTATTCTTGGGCTTAAGTATGCTTTAAATTCATTTCTACAACAAGGGGACTGACAGGCCCTCTATGTGATATCATTTCTGTAGTCACAGTCTGCTGAACATAATACTACACAAACATTAGATGTTGCCATGGTTTAATTGCACATAACATGTAAACATTCACAGTGCAGGGAGGAAAAAGTATGTGAGGCCCTAGCTTAATGACTTCTCTCAGAGCTAATTGGAGCCAGGAGTGAGCCAACCTTGACTCCAATCAGTGTGATGATATTGGATGTGTTGCTGACAGCTGTCCTGCCCTTAAAAAACGCACACCTGTTTTGGGTTTACTGGTTTCAAGAAGCACTGTCTGATGTGAACCATGCCTCGCAGAAAAGAGCTCTCAAAAGACCTACGATCAAGAATTGTTGACTTGCATGAAGCTGAAAAGGGTTACAAAGTATCTCCAAAAGCCTTGATGTTCATGTGTCCACGGAAAGACAGACTGTCTACAAATGGAGAAAGTTTAGCACTGTTGCTACTCTCCCTAGGCGTGGTCGTCCTGTGAAAATGACTGCAAGAGCACAGCGCAGAATGCTGCATGAGGTAAAGAAGAATCCCAGAGTGTCAGCTAAAGACCTACAGAAATCTCTGGCACATGCTAACATTTTTGTTGACACATCTACAATAAGGAAAACATTAAACAAGAATGGAGTACATAAGAGGACACCACAGAGGAAGCCATTGCTGTCCAAAAAGAATATTGCAGCACGTTTGAAGTTTGCAAAAGAGCACCTGGATGTTCCACAGCACTACTGGCAAAATATACTGTGGACAGATGAAACCAAGATTGAGTTGTTTGGGAAGAACACACAACACTATGTGTGGAGAAAAAAAGGCACAGCACACCAACATCAAAACCTCATCCCCACTGTAAAACATGGCAGAGGGAGCATCATGGCTTGGGGCTGCTTTGCTGCCTCAGGGCCTGGACGGATTGTTGTCATTGATGGGAAAATGAATTCCAGAGTTTATCAAGACATTTTGCAGGAAAATGTACAACCATCTGTCCGCCAACTGAAGCTCCGCAGAGGATGGGTGATGCAACAGGACAATGATCCAAAGCATACAAGTAATTCAACAAAACAATGGCTGCAACAGCACAGAATACGCCTTCTGGAGTGGCCCAGTCAGAGTCCTGACCTCAACCCGATTGAAATGCTGTGGTATGACCTTAAGAGAGCGATTCACACCAGACATCTCAAGAATATTGCTACACTGAAACAGTTTTGTGAAGAGGAGTGGTCCAAAATTACTCCAGATCGTTGTGCAGGTCTGATCTGCAACTACAGGAAACGTTTGGTTGAGGTTATTGCTGCCAAAGGAGGGTCAACCAGTTATTAAGTCCAAAGGTTCACATACTTTTTCCTCCCTGCACTGTGAATGTTTACATGTTATGTGCAATTAAACCATGGCAACATCTAATGTTTGTGTAGTATTATGTTCAGCAGACTGTGTTCTTCTATTGTTGTGACTTAGATGACGTTCAGAGCACATTTTATGCCCAATTCATGCAAAACTCCACGTAATCCCAAGGGGTTCACAGACTTTTTCTTGCAACTGTAGATATTAGGGGTCTATTAGACCCCTAAAGCTTCTCCTGGACTGTTCCCAAGCAGATCAGGGCAATCGTCCACTATACTTTCCCAGCCACTGAGAAGAAGCGTTAGCCGCACACTGGCGGATTGATGAGTATAGTGAATATTTATTGATCCGTAGGACACATATATACAGGACTTGTTAACGTGTTTCACATGATCTTGTGCTTAGTCATAACAAAGAAAACATGAAGAATGCTGTCTTATATACCGTATTTGCCGGCGTATAAGACGACTGGGCGTATAAGACGACCCCCTACTTTTCCTGTTAAAATATAGGGTTTGAGCTATACTCGCCGTATAAGACTACCCCTCTTCCAACGCACACCAAATAAAAATGAAAAAACATCAGATTTGATTTCAATATGGTATGCTATTTCAGTATGGTATTCCAATGATGTGGCACTATTCCTCCCACTGACTCCAATGATGGGGTGCTATTCCTCCCACTGACACCAATGATGGGGCATGATTCCTCCCACTGATACCAATGATGAGGCACTACTCCTCCCACTGACACTAATGATGGGGCACTATTTCATCCACTGACACCAATGATGGGGCACTATTCCTCCCACTGATACCAATGATGGGGCACTATTCCTCCCACTGATACCAATGATGGGGCACTATTCCTCTCACTGATACCAATGATGAGACACTATTCCTCCCACTGACACCAATGATGGTCCCTTAGTCCCTTTCCAGTGCTGGCGCCCAATCACCGGTGAGGCGGAGCTGAGCGGGCGGCGGGACCATCGAGGGGCCGAACTGAAAGAAGGAGCAGCCGCGCTTCCTGGACCGGATCGTCGTGGGACCGGGACCGGAGCCAGGTAAGGTACAGCAGCCCCTCTGCCCACCCCTGTACTTAGTGTCCGTTGGAGGAGGAGGGGGGGTGGCGCCGCCCCTCGAAAAAGTGCCGCCCTGACACCGGCTCGCCGTATACTGGCGTATAAGATGACCCCCGACTTTTCAAAAGATTTTCACGGGTTGAAAAGTCGTCTTATACGCCGGCAAATACGATAGGCATTAGTTAATAAAGAACACCTGTCTTAGTCAGCATCCTGAATCCTGAGGATACGCATACTGATACATTGTGACAAGACATATGAAACCATTATATCAAAAAAAATAATATCGACAAACAAAAAAGGAAGAAAAGGAAAAAGGGAAAAAATGGAAAAAAGAGAAAAACAGAGAGAGAATAAAAAATAAAATTGAGAATGGAAAATAAAGTAAAAATACATACACAAACAATTGAATAAAAAGGAGTAAATATCCCACAGAAAAGGGGACTTTGGGGGAGAATTACTAAAACTGATTGCTCTCAGAATCATGTGCAGCTGTGCATAGTAACCAATCAGCTTCTAACGCCAGCTTGTTCAATTAAGCTATGACAATTAAACCTTGAAGCTGATTGGTTACTATGCACAGCTGCACCAGATTCTGTGTCCACCAGTTTAAGGCTAAGTTCAAACTAGCCTGCACGCTGCGGGCTGGTTGCGAATGCGGGAATCGATGCAACCACCTGCATTGCTTTTTTTGTGAGACACATGGGGTGCAATTCCCTGTGAATGGCACCCACACGAATCTAATGCCGCAGTGCAATTGTGGGTGCAGGAACCGCATGGTCAAAAAGACCATGCAGTTTCCCTGCGGATATGTTTTGGAAAGCCATAAAGCATCTTGTGCTTGTCTGACTTTAATAAAGTGAGTTGTGATTGGCTACTATGGTTTACTGCTATCTGTACTTTGCCGTTTGCACTATTTATTGAATAAGGCCATATGTGTCTAACTACAGTATGTATACATTCTGTATAAGCAGGTATAATCATATATGACCTCCTATCAGAAAATTTAATTAGACAGATTTAGAGTACTCCCACGCTATATCTTTTCTTCAGACTGAGTAATTGGATGGAAAAGTTAATGCCTCTGAACTACTGGGAATTAATGGGCCTAAAGTGTCCCTGACCCGCTGACATTGGGATGAAATGTGATATTAGTCAGATGCAGATAAGCAGCAAGAGAGGGTTATTTAATTTCCAATTATTGCTCACGCCTCACTCTAGTATATCTCCCTGCTTTCCTAGCTGCACGTCCACCCATATCAGCCCCTTCCTAAATACTGCTGTAAATGCACCTCTTCTCTCACTTCCCCCACCACCATTACATTACTTGCTGCTGTTCACATCATCCCCTCAATCACACTATAGATGTTCCCATAACAATGTCATCAAGTTTAGCTTCAGACTTTCTAAAGTTGTTGGAACCTGGTTACATTTTTCCAGAACATTCCACCTCCTTTTGAATTTTTTATAAACAGATCCACTGCTATTAACTTCTCAGTATCTAAACTTCATTTTTACAAATACAAAAATTTGCATTCTGAAAAAAAACCCCATTCGATAAGGTGTAATCCACATACAGTACTTCTGCCCAAACTCATACAAATATATTTATTCTGATGGCAGACGTGTCCACTGAGAAGTTCTTGGCAATTGCCTTTAGCTAACGGGAAATCAGGACAGTAGGCAAGTGAGTTATTAATTGGACTGCAAGACAAATTCATCTACAGGCGTACCTCGTCTTACAAATTTAATTAGTTCTGTGGGATAAAGGCATAAAGGGACATGATTAAAAAAAATGAGTAAATGCATTGAAAACTAATTAATTTATTCCAGAGGCCAGAAAAAAAGTCAAAAAAAGTTTTCTCTGTTCAAAACTCTTTATAAAGTGCACTTTAAAGGTATAAATACTGTACAGGGACATGATTAAAAATGAATTCATAAATGCATTGAAAACCAATTAATCCATTCTGGAGGTCAGAAAAAAGTAAAAAAAGCTTAATCTGTTCAAAACTCTTTATAAAGTGCACTTTAAAGACATAAAGGGACATGATTAAAAAAAATTCCTAAATGCATTGAAAACCAATGAATCCATTCCAGAGGTCAGAAAAAAGTCAAAAAAGCTTTATCTGTTCAAAACTCTTTATAAAGTGCACTTTAAAGGCATAAATACTGTACAGGGACATGATGAAAAATTAATTCATAAATGCATTGAAAACCAATTAATCCGTTTCGGAGGTCAGAAAAAAGTAAAAAAAAAGTTTTTATCTGTTCAAAACTCTTTATAAAGTGCACTTTAAAGGCATAAAGGGACATGATTTAAAAAAAATCGTAAATGCATTGAAATCCAATTAATCTGTTCTAGAGGTCAGAAAAAAGTAAAAAATAAAGTTTTATCTGTTCAAAGCTCTTTATTAAGTGTACTTTAAAGGCATAAAGGGACATGATTAAACATAAATTCGTAAATGCATTGAAAACCAATTAATCCGTTCGTATTGCGAAAAAAATTCATAAACCGAGCCATTATTTTCAATGGATTTTCATTCGTAAATCGAAAATTATGTTAACCGAGGTGTTTGTAAAGATTTTTAAACAAAAACAATATTTTCTACCTTCTGTTGTAAAACATATCCAATAAAAAAAATGTTAACACAAATCACATTTCTTCATTTATTTTGGCCAAAATGTATTCTGCTACATGTCTTTTCCAATAATCCCAATAAGTTTATACTAATCAGTTTGTGTGAAAGTGATAGCGTCTACAAACGATGGAATATATACTGGAATTTACGCATCTATAGACAATATTCTTGTAACGGAGGTGATCAGCAACTTATAGTATGACTGTGATAGTGTGGCAGCCAATCTGGCACTAACAGACACTGGCTGGGAGGGACACTAATTGACACTGATGTCACTAGTGACACTAATACAGTGATCAGATATAATACTGTACACTGTACTAATGACATTGGCTGGGATGGGGTAACATCAAGGGGCAATCAAAGGCTTACCTGTGTGCCTACAATGTGTAATATGTGTAATGTGTGCTGCCTTTACTCACAGATCTGGCTGTTTTTTCTCCCTGCTTTTTATGGAGAAGAAACAGCTATATCTCTGTTCTGTGTACACAAAGTTTTATGTGTTTGTAATGGCAGAACTCTGTGCTGTGATTGGACACAGTTTATCAGCAGGTTTCAGCTGAAATCATTGGCTGAAACCTGCTGACAAACTGCTGCTGTGTCCAATCACAGCATGGGTCAGCAGGGGGTGTGCATCTATGCCCAAAAACCAGGAAGTAAGTGGTGATGTACATGTATAGTGCCATGCCTGCATCTGCCACCCGCTCGCAGTAAATGTGGTGACCTCTCTCCTTGACTATTGTAACTCCCTCCTCATTGGCCTACCTCATCGCAGGCTATCCCCTCTTCAGTCTATCATGAACGCTGCTGCCAGACTCATCCACCTTACTAACCGTTCCATATCAGCCATCCCTCTCTGCCAATCACTCCACTGGCTTCCCATTGCCCAACGGATACAATTCAAAACATTAACAATAACATATAAAGCCATTTATAACTCTGCCCCAAATTACATCACCGATCTTGTCTCCAAATATCACCCAAACTGTCCTCTCCGCTCCTCCCGCGACCTCCTGCTCTCTAGCTTCCTTGCCTCCTCCTCCCATGCTCATCTCCAGGACTTCTCCAGAGCCTCCCCCATCCTCTGGAATTCTCTACCCCAATCTATCAGACTATCGCCTACTCTGCCCACTTTTAGGCGATCTCTGAAAACCTATCTCTTCAGGGAAGCCTATCCTGCCTTAAGCTAATAATGGAATCTTCTATTCCTTCTACCAGTCCATCCCCCACAGTTACTATCTTTTGTACCACCAGTCCCTCCCTCTTAGATTGTAAGCTCCAATGCACAGAGCCCTCCTAACCAGGGGCGGACTGACAACTCATGGGGCCCCCCAGGCAATAGGGGATCATGGGGCCCCTGTGTCCTTGCCCAAACTCAAAAAACACTATGAAAAAGGTACCAGGGGCATCTCATGGGGCCCCCTACTGACTCCGGGCCCTCGGGCACTTATATTGAACTGTATCATTGCTGTATTGTCTCCCTTTATATTGTAAAGCGCTGAGCAAACTGTCGGCACTATATAAATCCTGTATTATAATAATAATAATATGCTGTGAGAGCGCAGCAAGTGTTTTTTTTTTTAATTTTGAAAAGCATGGGAAAGGTTTAATGCTTGTCAAGTTTTGTCACTGTCATTGTCCTTGTTGTGGAGATCCCAGCAACCAAGTGTCACATTTTACATGACTTACATTTTACTCACTTTTTTCATCAAATAGAAATTCTGGATATTGATAAGATCAATGACATTGATCCCACTTGTGTAGAACAAATGGAGAAGATTATAGGTTGAAACACAGTGCCAAGTATAGTAGCCACTGAGTGACTGCATGCACTACATTTGCAATTTACACTATTATTGTTTTATGCAGATTCACACATGATAGCATAATCTTAAAATAGTATTAACCATTAGTCACCCAGCCAATGGCTGTTTGGTGGCCGGCAAAATCCTTCAGCGTTCCGGGTGGACGCCATAGGGCGTCCTCCCAGGCATGCGCAGTTTGCGCGCCTGCAGAGCCACGCAGCGGCACGATCTGTCACCAGCCGCGTACCTCGGACACGGCAGATGACAGATCTGAGTACCGGCCCTGTTGCCGGTACCATGTGACCTGCTGTGACTAAACACAGCAGGTCACATGACAGTTGTATACAATGGATGGCTTCATTCATGCCATCCATTGTATACTAGTGTGCCTAGCTGTGAATGGTCACAGCGATCACATGCACAAGCTGGGCCAATCACAGCCCAGCTGTGTCATGTGATTAGCCGTGGCCAAATCACAGCTAAGCACAAAAAAAAAAGCCCTGAATGAATTGATGTCATTCAGGTAAATGCTTGCTTATAGCAAAGTAATTCTTTGCTATAAGCAAATTGTGTAAAAAAAAAAAAAAAAAAAAAAAATACTGATCACTTCCCCAAAATAGTACAATGTTACTATGGTAACATTGTACTACTTTGGTCAAAGTGAAATATAAAAAAAAATCTAAAAAAACAGAAAAAAATGTAATAAAAATTTTAAAATAATAAACAAATAAAAAAAAATAATTTTTTTTTTTCATACTGTCACCAGTCAGTGTCCCTGATCACCGCCATGCCAGTTATATGATGACGCTGTACTGCACTGGTGACAGTATGTAAAAATAAATTGTGAAAATAATTTTTTTAATTTTTTAATTTTCCGAAAAATTATGACAAAAGAATACAACTTCAAAAAACTCGCCATGCCTCTTATGAAGTACGTCGGCCTGTCTACTCTGCAAAAAGGGGTCATTTGGGGGATATCTGTACTATTCTGACATTCTTGGACCTCAGGAAATTAGATTGGCTGTCAGTACTTCAGGATTGATCAATTTTCAGATATATCCCATAGTTTGTGAACTCTATAACTTTCCTACAAACTAAATAATACATCCTAATTTGGGTTACTTTCACCAAACACATGTAGCAGAATACATCTCGGCCTAAACTTATGAAGTACAATTATTTATTTTCAAACTTCTATAACAGAAACAATGAAAAACTTTTTTTTTTTCAAAATTTTCGGTCTTTTTTTGTTAATTTGGCAAAAAATAAAAACCCCAGTGTTGATTAAATACCACCAAAAGAAAGCTCTAGTTGTGTGAAGAAAATGATAAAATTTTAGTTTGGGTACAATGTTGTATGACCGCGCAATTGTCATTCAAAGTGTGAGAACGCTGAAACCTGAAAAATGGCCTGGGCAGGAAGGGGGTAAAAGTGCCCGATATGGAAGAGGTTAAACCCAAAACCAAAAATGTTTTATATGCAGCCTTCCAGTTTCTTAGACACAGTAGTTGTATTATTTCTCATTCTTAGACTTTGTTTCCTTTATTTTCATCTGGTGATCTGACCAGTAAATCTATTATTTTTCAACTTCCTTTAACCCCTTGCCCTCCAGAGGATATACCCCCCTTCCTGACCAGGCCATTTCTTGCGTTACGGCACTGCGTTACTTTAACTGACAATTGCGCGGTCATGCAACACTGCTACCAAATGAAATTTACATCCTTTTTTTTCCATGAATTGAGCTTTATTTTGGTGGTATTTGATCACCTCTGCGGTATTTATTTATTGCGTTATAAAAATAAGTCTGACAATTTTGAGAAAATGCTTTTTTTTTACTCTTTGCTATTAAACATGTCCAGTATGAAGATAAAAAAATCTAATTTCATCATAAATTTAGGCCAAAATGTATTCTGTTACATGTCTGCTAAATAAAATATCCCAATACGTGCAAATGAATTGGTTTGCGTGAAAGTTATAGCGTTTACAAATGGCGGTATATATACTGAGATTTTTTTTTTCAATTTTTACTAGTAATGGCGGCAATCACCGACTTATAGCGGGACTGCGGCGGGCATTCTCACACTGGGGGGAACTGACTTGGTATTACTGATATCACCAGTGACACCAATACAGTCATCAGTGCTGACATGAGGGGTGGTCAAAGGGTTAACTGTGTGCTGTTTCACTATGTGCTATGTCTATGTGCTTCACTGTAAGCACACTGCTTTGCATGGCTGAGCTATGCACAGCCATGCAAAGCAGTGTTCACAAGCTGACAGGGAGAACTGTTTTGTTTACAGTTCTCCTCCCCATTGGAGATGCTCGGCAATCACTGGGCGCCGGGACTCGGTGATTGGCAGCCGCAGCCGCAAATGTTGGCAAGGGCGCCCCCTAACCGGAAATGCAAAATCTTGTATATATACGTGATTTTGCACACCCGTGCCGCCCTGTAGCAGTATTTCTGCTATAGGGTGGTTGGGAAGCGGTTAAAAGAATAAGTTGTCCAACAAAAGTAGCAGTTAGAGGGTTGAGACAACCCATTTAACACTGACAGGGTTGCTTACATTAATTTAAAGGACACATTCCCCTTTTAGACAAAAATAATAAATGCACATTTTTTTTGCAGGTAAAAAAATGTGCATTCATTATTTTTGTCTACAGGAGCCTGGAAAGCATTGCACCATCGATCAGTAGATCACTGATGCCATGCAGGTCTGCTTGCTGTATGGAATGTATGAGCAAGCAGATATTCTGACAGTGCTGTGGTTGTTAATTGAAAACTACAAGCCCACAGCTGCTAAGGCTGTCGGGACTTGCAGTTCATTCATTCATGGCAGTCTGTGAATGAATGATACGGCCATGTGGGCGGAGCCACGCTGTTTTCAAATTTGACAGATAGTACTGGGAGACTTCTCACCATACTATCTGTCAGAGGGGTGAGTGGTGGCTGCAGCTAAGGGAATATGTTACATGTTCCACCCTAAAAACGGGTGGAACATGTAACATGTTCCCAAAGGTGAACTTATCCTTTAACCTCTTGGAGCTAACCTAAAGCAAATGTGCGGCCTCCCGGTGTCTGGGCCTAGACGCCGAGTGGCCGCACATTTGCGTTCTATTAAAAAAAACATATGTGCTGAGAGCGCGCTCCCAGCACACACGTTCGGTACTCACGGAAAGGTCCCAATCTCCTCTTTTGATCGGGACCTTTTTCGATCATGTGACTGCCGTAACAGCGAATCACGGTGGTCACATGACCCTAAAACCCCGCCTCCCGGCTTCTGGAACCCTTAAAGGGCAGGGAGGCGCAGGCGCCAAGGGGTTAAGTAAAACTTTAAAACCAAAAGGAAACAAAACTGTTGTTGTAACTGCTTAAAGACTGTTAGCTGGAGTTTGGCTTTAATTTGTTAGTGAGGTCGATCTAACACTAACCTCTCCCCAGACTGACAAAGCTGCTATCCAAGGGTAGCTCTGTTGCTCCTACAGTGGAGTGACAAGAAGTTTTCTACTGGCTGGATCACCAAGTGAAAATAAATGAAAAGGGGAGTATAAAATAGAAAACTAATACAGCCACCACATCTAAGCAATGGTGAGCTGCAACATATAACATCGGGGGGTTTCTTTTCAGTTTATTAACACCTTAATAGAATAGGAGTTTACTTCTTTCATCTTGCACAAATTCTGCAACTGAACGTTCTTTACTAATGGAACAATATCTTGCCCAAATAAATAAGTGGAAAATACAGTCTGGCTCTGGCAATGTGCACATTTGGGGGCAGCAGACTGAAGCTTGCACTGTCCACAGTCTTTAAAGAAAAGTCATCAAGCTGCTTGCCAGCTTCAATCTGGACCTGCCAAGACTTGGAGTGACATACACTCAAGACAGCCAGTAACTTTGGTTATTATTCACACACTGGGCCAAGACAAACACAGGTAAAGTGAAGCAGGCTGTGTGTGTGCATAAAGCAATTGTACTATTACTTCTTATCATTATTACTGGCTGTATTCAAAGGGAAATATTACGATTGGGAAGAGTCATGTCAATCTCAGTTATATGGATAGGGTGCAATCAGCAAATAAAATCCAGACAACATTGCAACTCTGCTTGATGCAAACCTTTCATGCATGACCTACCAACAGCATTTACATGAAAATACCATATACCAATATCTAGAGCTGATATCTGAGCATGCTCCAATGACCCGAACAACCTCAGACCCATCTCCCTGCTCCCATTTACATCTAAACTCCTCGAGCGCCTAGTCTACACCCGCCTAAGCTCTCACCTCAACGACAACAACCTCCTCGATCCCCTACAGTCTGGCTTCAGTCCCCTACACTCCACCGAAACTGCCTTACTCAAACTCTCCAACGACCTGCTAACCACCAAAGCTAATGGCCACTATTCAGTGCTCCTACTCCTTGACCTCTCTGCGGCCTTCGACACAGTCGACCACCCCCTCCTCCTCAAAAAAACTACACTCCCTCGGCCTCAGAGATTCTGCTCTCTCCTGGCTCTCATCCTACCTGTCACAACGCTCTTTCAGCATTACCTATAATGCTACCACCTCCCCCTCACTCCCCCTCTCTGTTGGGGTCCCTAAAGGCTCTGTCCTCGGGCCCCTTCTCTTCTCCATCTACACCTCCTCCCTTGGCCAACTCATACACTCTCACGGCTTCAACTACCACCTCTATGCCGACGACACACAAATCTATCTCTCAACCCCCCACCTCACCCCCTCGGTCTCCGCCCGAATCACACACCTACTGAGCGACATATCAGACTGGATGTCGCTCCACTTCCTTAAACTGAACCTCTCCAAAACCAAGTTTCTTGTCTTCCCCCCAGCCCAGACACCACCCCCCATTGACTTCTCCGTCACATCCAACAACGCCACCATCAAACCCGCTCTGCGGGCCAGAGTACTTGGTGTCATTCTGGACTCCAACCTATCCTTCCAGCCCCAAGTCCAATCTTTAACAAACTCGTGCAGACTCCACCTCCGCAACATCGCCAAAATATGCACGTTCCTAACCCCAGAAACCACTCCCTCATCATATCACGACTCGACTACTGCAACTCCCTCCTCACTGGCCTGCCTCGCCACTGGCTATCCCCGCTTCAGTCGATCCTGAATATGGCTGCCAGACTCATTCACCTTTCCAATCGCTCCATTTCCGCCACCCCCCTCTGCCAATCCCTCCACTGGCTTCCTATTGCGCAACGGATCAAATTCAAAATCCTAATGCTGACGTACAAAGTTGTCCACCATACTGCCCCGTACTACATCACTGACCTAATATCCAAGTACCGCCCAGCACGCACACTCCGCTCCTCACAAGACCTCCTTCTCTCTAGTTCCCTGGTCTCTTCCTCCCATGCTTGCCTCCAGGACTTCTCCAGGGTGTCACCCATCCTCTGGAACTCCCTGCCCCAACCCATCAGATTATCACCTACTCTCCTCTCCTTTAGGCGCACCCTGAAAACCCATCTCTTCAGGGAAGCCTACCCCACCCCCTGCTAACTTGCCGACCTCCTCCACTCTTCCTACCACCCCATCCCCCACAGCTATCTCCTCCTGTGCCACCATCCCCTCCCTCCTAGATTGTTAGCTCGAAAGATTAGGGCCCTCGATCCCCTCATGTTTTGCATTGTATTGTTATTGTTCTGTCACATGTTCTGTCCCCCTTTGTAATGTACAGTGCTGAGCGAACTATTGGCGCTTTATAAATACTGTATAATAATAATAATAATAATAATGCTCCATATCCAAATTGTCCTTCCACACAATTTCTAAAAAATTGATTGCAACCAAAAATTTGTTCTAAACCTAATGACCGTGGTTGGGCACTCCCTATCAATCATACAGTCAACCTGCTAGTTCTCTTAATTGCACTCACCAGATTTTCAGCACACTCTGTACTTGCACTCCGGATAGAGGTGCACTCTATACTTGCAATCCAGACGGACATGCACGTGCACTTTATGCTTCCGCTCCAGACAGACGTGCAGGCGCACTCTATACTTGTGCTCCAGACAGACGTGCACATGCACTCTATACTTGTACTCCAGACAGACGTGCACATGCACTCTATACTTGCACTCTAGACAGATCTGCGCGTGCACTCTATACTTACACTCTAGACAGAAGTGCACGTGCACTCTATACTTACACTCCAGACAGACGTGCACTCTATACTTGTACTCCAGACAGACGTGCACATGCACTCTATACTTGCACTCTAGACAGACGTGCATGGGCACTCTATACTTGCACTCCAGACAGACGTGCACATGCACTCTATACTTGTACTCCAGACAGACGTGCACATGCACTCTATACTTGCACTCTAGACAGATGTGCGCGTGCACTCTATACTTACACTCTAGACAGAAGTGCACGTGCACTCTATACTTACACTCCAGACAGACGTGCACTCTATACTTGTACTCCAGACAGACGTGCACATGCACTCTATACTTGCACTCTAGACAGACGTGCATGGGCACTCTATACTTGCACTCCAGACAGACATGCACATGCACTCTATACTTTCACTCCAGACAGACGTGCATGGGTACTCTATACTTGCACTCCAGACAGACGTGCACATGCACTCTATACTTCCACTCCAGACAGACGTGCACGTGCACTCTATACTTACACTCCAGACAGACATGCACTGTATACTTGCACTCCAGAGAGATGTGCACGTGCACTCTATACTTGCACTCTAGACAGACGTGCATGGGCACTCTATACTTGCACTCCAGACAGACGTGCACATGCACTCTATACTTGCACTCCAGACAGACGTGCACGTGCACTCTATACTTACACTCCAGACAGACGTGCACTCTATACTTGCACTCCAGACAGACGTGTATGTGCACTCTATACTTGCACTCTAGACAGACGTGCATGTGCACTCTATACTTGCACTCCAGACAGACGTGCACTCTATACTTGCACTCCAGACAGACGTGCACGTGCACTCTATACTTGCACTCTAGACAGACGTGCATGGGCACTCTATACTTGCACTCCAGACAGACGTGCACGTGCACTCTATACTTGCACTCCAGACAGACATGCACTCTATACTTGCACTCCAGACAGACATGCACTCTATACTTGCACTCCAGACAGACGTGCACGTGCACTCTATACTTGCACTCCAGACAGACATGCACTCTATACTTGCACTCCAGACAGACGTGCACGTGCACTCTATACTTGTTCTCCAGACAGACTTGCACATGCACTCTATACTTGCACTCCAGACAGCCAGAGCTAGAGAATGACTAAATGCAGGCTGGGGAGGGGAGGGTGCAAATCTTGGAAACTGGCTCTGGGGACAGCCCAAAAATTAGGATTTTATGTCACTTAGAAAGAAATAGAGAGAAATAATCTCCCTAATGGGGGTGGAGACAACAGTGAAACCTAATGGGTGTTAATTCCTCTCCACTCTATCCAAAACTGAAAAAAGTTTTGCCTTTAGTTTTAATTTAGATTATTTGTAAGTCTCAACTTTTCTGGCTTGTGACAGGCTGATTTTAAAGTGATTGTAAAAAAAACAAAGATGTTATATTTACTTCTTAAAATGAGGGGCAATACTCTCTACATCTGGGCACCAGCCTGGGCAATAGAGGGTGTTGTTACTCTGCATATCCAAATTCTATGCCCTCCACACAGCATGTACATTTGGCAAGCGGTACCTCTAAGGGCTCCCACCCTTTCCATGGCTTCAGCCGGGAAGTGCTGAAAGAACTGGTCTAGAAGTCAGTAAAAATAAATTAAAAACTATAGTATATACAGTAGTAGCAATAATAGTGACCATTACAATATTTTATATGATGACATACATAATTGTTAGAACTCCTGCACACTCTATAATCCTAATACAAGTTTCTGTTTTCTTTTGCAGAACTGCAAACTGCTGACGGGACACTCTAGAATTGTTATGGCCTGAGGTAAACCATGTTAGACATGCAGGGTTAATTTCAGTGCTGGCCAGGATGACCAGAAGATCTGAGGGCAGTATATCTATAATATATCTATACAAATAAGCCATCTAAACCAATTCTCCCTACCGCACAGCCTGCAAAGGGGTCTATGACTAGCAATGATGAAATCTCCTCTTGTCCACCTGACGTCAGCTCTTCTGGGCTAGAAATGTCACAAGAGGTCAGGGGCGGACTGACAACTCATGGGGCCCCCGGGCAATAGGGGATCATGGGGCCCCTGTGTCCTTGCCCAAACTCAAAAAAGCCTATGAAAAAGGTACCAGGGGCATCTCATGGGGCCCCCTACTGACCCCGGGCCCTCGGGCAGTGCTTGAGTTTCCAAATGGTCAGTCCGCCCCTGCAAGAGGTACAGGGTCAATATCAACAACCTCTGTAATTCCTTATAATAACAGTGATGGATATGTGGTATCTTCACACGTACACACATTTTTGTATGTTTAAATTGCCTCAACAGCCTCCCTAATAGGGCCCTCTTCCACCCTCAGTCCCCATGGAAGAGTGATCTTTGCAGTTCTTTTTCTTTCTTCCCTCCTCGGGAGAAGAAGTCCTCTCCCTCCTCCCCTTCTGCTTGTTGGCATCCTCCCCCCCCCCCCCCCCCTCCATTGGCACATTTGGCACTTTTTGGGGGAAGCGGATAACTGGTTTTGACAGGTACCCCTTCCCACTTTTGGCTGAGTTCACCGTGGCAATCTCCGCCCCCTCCTCTTTACCCCTGCAGCCTTCTGGGATCTATGATGTGACACGTCACAGGTCCTAGAAGACTGCGGAACCAATCACAAACCGCAGTGCCACTCGCCCACATTTTATAATTCATTTATAAAATGATGACCATGGTGAGAAGCCTGCCGTGTCTTACAGAGGGCTCTGTGCATAACATGATAGAAGAAAAGCCACATCAAATTACTCTGACAGGTCAGATGGCCAGGCTCCCCACCTCCAGGCACTTTTTTAAAGTTGTTTACTGTTCATTGCAATTAGTGGGGCTTTATCTGCTTCAGGGCTAAGAATGTTTGTGAAGCACATGGTTGTTCTTTATAAATGTGCCTTTTTAAAGTAAGGCCATACCACTGCTTTATAACTGGGATCCCTAGAGTGACAGTTTTGCAACCCAACCACTGACTTGAAAAACCCTTGCACCAGATCAAGTTAAAGAAAGGAAAGATCAAGATGACATCTGCAAAGCATTCACCTTTTGAAAAGAATCAGAAATGATGGCTCCCTGTTTCCTAACCTGACACCAACACTTAAGGTTTTACTAAACCCAGGACCCTGCATTCACTATATCTGGTCTTCCACAGTACACAGAACATGGAAATTCAGTTATTTTAGTAACTATAAACTGCTAAATACCTTTTCTCATCAGCAGTTACAGCAGTCTTGTGACTTCTATTAGTGCCCAGCAGAGCACTTGTTAACACTTACAGGAGGAGTTTTCATTTTGCTCTAGGAGGATGCAGAACCCCTGACCTCTGTCTGGGCAGTGTTTATTGGCTCTGTGCTGATCACATGCACTCTCCCAAGAAAAAAAAAAAACCTCTCTAGCAATACACACCAAACTAAGCATGTGCAGAGTCACTCCACACAATATGTCTTATCAGGAGATAAGAGGGGGAAACTGGAAGAAGAGGAGGATCAGAGAAGACAGGTAAAAAACAGCCTTTTCACACATGCTTTACTGCATGTACAGATAGATTTTACTGTTGTGGGTTTAGTAACACTTTAATACAATCTTCTCCCTAACCATTAGCCCAAAACTAAACCTCTATTCCTAAAACCGACTTAACTTTTACACTTAACTTAAACCTACACTTGATCTTAGCCAAAAGGCCGAGAAGCGATACTTAACTTAAACCTAAACCTAAATGCACTTTGCACCAGCACCCAGACCTACAGGAGCAGATACTAACTTTTATGGCTCAACAAGTTTAGGGGCACACATATTTTTTCTACAATGGCCTACCATGGTTACCACTGCCAAACTCTCCCTCTGTATCACTGATGTCACTTGAAGCCAATATAAACTGGATCAGCTGCCAAGACTAAAATAGCCCCATTCTGATGTGTTTGCTTGCTAGAAGAAACTTTCATGCTCATAAATGTTATTTTGTTTGAGGCACTTGCATGTTTGTTGCATGTTAATGTTAAAAAAGCAACATCTCCATTGGCGCACATTGGCGTTGAAGCATTTGACTGTATGTATGGAAGGATAATTAGGTAAGGTCTACCTACAAGATGGTCTAGCATGTGTGTGTGCTATTAAAAATGCAGGAATGTAAAAAAATTATTTTCAAATAAGCAAAAATAGCACCACATGTAGTATTACTGTGTACTTTTGAGTAAACCTATTCCTAGAGTGTAACCGTTAGATTTGATATATTTCTTGATGTATTATTAATATATTATAATATACCACAATTTCTTAACCATTTTTCCATAACAGGTTAATATAAAATCATATCATCACTCAATAGCACTGAGATAGCAGACAGAATTCTCTAAATGTCACCAGCACAACTAATCATGCCAGGCTGGTCTGAGAGATACGAGTGAGTACAGTGAAAAGATAAGACATCCACCTTGTCTCTCCTTTCCGCGATTCACACGGGAGGCTGACAAAAACAGCCTGTGGGAACCACATCGTCCCCATCTGCTAATTTGACCATAAAGCAGCCAAGAGTGCTGTAAATGCCAAGACTTTCTTTAGGTTGTTTTGGTTAAAGGAGAGCCACGTAGGCGACATTTATCAGAGATTCTGGCGGAGCCAAGAGTAAGAATTCTCACCGAAGAAGCTGTTCCTCCTATCACTTACACATTGTTCCTATAACAAGGCTGCTGATTTGGAAGCATTGCTCAAATAATTCCTATTAACCCTACCAACCCAAACAATATACAGTTTATAGTTCTAATATATGTAGCCTTCAAAAATGTTATGGCAACATGGAGCAGCAAGACAGCTATATTATTAACAATTATTGCTTGTACTACATAGGCCTTGGGTTCAAATCTGATAAGGTCATTAATCTCTATGAAGTCTAAGTTTCTTTTAGGTTCTCCAGTTTCCTGCCACCTTTAAAAAAACAGGTACATTTCTGGCAAAACTGGTTCTAAAATCTGTGGTTATATAACTGTTGAATGAATGGCCAGCTTCAGGACTTGTGCGCATGGGTGTTGACTGCTGTGCACCAACTAAGGCTCCATGGGTAGGGCACTCCATTCATTCCAATAGACTACCCTACTTGCAGAAACGCTGGGGAAAAAGTCCTGGACTTTTTTTTTTAATCACAACTAGAGATGAGCGAAGAAATGAAAAATTCGATTCGACTGATTCGGCGAATTCGTGGACAATATTCGATTCGAGTCGAATAAATTCGCTGTGAATTTAACTTAAAAAAGGGTGTTTCTAGGCTTCAGAGAGACTTAATATTAGTGCAGAACACTGTACCTTTAATTTAAATGCCCTTGGAGTCTGCTGGGGAAGAGAAATAATACTGTCAGTCAGTATGACATGCAGATGAGTGCCGTCGATCTTAGAATCACCGCACACTTCACTCATTTGGGCAGTCACGGGGCCAAAACCAGAGTGTGGAGCCACAGTGTGGCGGTGGAGGCAGCAGCAATGGGAGGCCATACAGCACCCTATGACAAAAATGGAAACCACCAGCAGTGTGAGGAGACCTGAAAGTGGCACATGGCAGAGTGTGGCGATAGAGACAGCAGCAATGGGAGGCCGTACAGGGACCCATGACACACTCTGGACCTGGCAGCAGCATGAGGAGGCGGTACAGGGGCCCATGACAGATTACGGGCCTGGCAGCAGCATGAGGAGTCGGTACAGGGGCCCATGGCAGATTACGGGCCTGGCAGCAGCAATGGGAGGCCGTACAGGGACCCATGACACACTCTGGACCTGGCAGCAGCATGGGGAGGCGGTACAGGGGCCCATGACAGATTACGGGCCTGGCAGCAGCATGAGGAGTCGGTACGGGGGCCCATGACACACTCTGGACCTGGCAGCAGCATGAGGAGGCGGTACAGGGGCGCATGACAGATTACGAGCCTGGCAGCAGCAACTTGGACAGGAGGACGTTCAGCTTCTGCACCGTCGGGTGCGTGCTCGCAAACTGTTGTCTCTTGGAAACGGATTCCAAGAAAGACTGCTGACGGAATCCGTGAAGAGGAGTAGCAGGAGAAGGAGCATCTGAACGAGCGGAATATGCCAACAAGCGACAACAGTGGCCCATGACAGATTACGGGCCTGGCAGCAGCATGAGGAGTCGGTACGGGGGCCCATGGCAGATTAGGGGCCTGGCAGCAGCTATGGGAGGCCCGTAATCTGCCAGCACCCTATGACAAAAAATGGAACCCACCAGCAGTGTGAGGAGACCTGAAAGTGGCACATGGCAGAGTGTGGCGATGGAGACAGCAGCAATGGGAGGCCGTACAGGGACCCATGAGAGACTCTGGACCTGGCAGCAGCATGAGGAGGCGGTATAGGGGCCCATGGCAGATTAGGGGCCTGGCAGCAGCTATGGGAGGCCCGTAATCTGCCAGCACCCTATGACAAAAAATGGAACACACCAGCAGTGTGAGGAGACCTGAAAGTGGCACATGGCAGAGTGTGGCGATGGAGGCAGCAGCAATGGGAGGCCGTACAGGGACCCATGAGAGACTCTGGACTTGGCAGCAGCATGAGGAGGCGGTATAGGGGCCCATGGCAGATTAGGGGCCTGGCAGCAGCTATGGGAGGCCCGTAATCTGCCAGCACCCTATGACAAAAAATGGAACACACCAGCAGTGTGAGGAGACCTGAAAGTGGCACATGTTTGGGGCATGATTCATGGCGGATTTAGTCAGTTGTGTCAGGAACTGGTGGTTTGAAATCCAGACTAATCCACGCCTGATTCATTTTCACAAACGTCAGTCTCTCCACACTTTGGGTGGACAGTCGTGTCCTCCGCGGAGTTGCAATACCTCCTGCCGCACTAAACACGCGCTCCGATGCCACGCTACTGGCCGGGCATGACAGCCTTTCAAGGGCAAATTCAGCTAGTTGGGGCCAAAGGTCAAGTTTCGTTGCCCAGTAGTCAAGGGGATTGTCTACCTCGGTTGGCAGGGTGCTGTCCAAGTAGGCCTAAGCCTGTTGTTTGAGGTCCTGCTCCAGGTCCACCTGATGCTGCTGCTGCTGCTGCGGCTGGTTAGTAGTTTCCTCACTGCGCTGGTGAAGAAAGCTACTCATCATCGACTGCAGACTGAGGCAGCCGCTGCTGGTGGAGCTGCCACTGCTCCTACCACCCCACCCCTCCCCTGCTGCCATGGCAGCGGAACACGAGCGCACAGGGCCCACAGTGTCTGAGGATGGACGTTGGCGCAGACAGGCAGAGACCAGCTGACTACATAGGTGTTTTTTATAGTACGTTATTTTGGCCTCCCTCTCAGCAGGTGTGAAAAAGGCCACCATTTTTGAACGGTAGCGAGGGTCCAACAAGGTGGACAGCCAAAAGTCATCCCTCTGTCTGATGGTTATTATTCGGCTGTCGCTACGCAAGCAACCGAGCATGCTATGGGCCATTTGTGCCAAGGAATGCGAGGGACTCCCTGCCTCCATCTCCACAGCATACTGCCACGGTGCGTCTAGGTCCTCTGTCTCCTCTTCCTCCTCCTCTACCAGATGCTCCTGCTCCTCCACTCCTGTCCGCTGAGTGGAAAAACCACCCATTTCACTCAATAATTCCTGAGCACCAATGTCCTCCTCTACCTCCTCCTCTTCTTCCAGTCCTGCCCCCACAGGGGCCATGTGGCGTTGAGATCTGTGCGCCACGTCTACCGCACCCTGACCAGCCATTGTTAACAGCATTTGTTCCAGGACGTGCAACAGAGGAATGACGTCGTTCATCCCATAGTCCTGCCGACTCACGAATAGCGTGGCCTCCTCAAAGGGCCTGAGCAAGCGCAGGTGTCACGCATGAGCTGCCAATGGCTGACATCTAAGTTACACAGGGAGTACCTTTATCTGCTTTTAACATCAGGAAATCTGTGATGGCCTTTTGCTGTTCGTAAAGGCGGTCTAACATATGTAGGGTTGAATTCCACCTTGTTGCAACGTCACAGCATGAGGAGTCGGTATAGGGGCCCATGGCAGATTAGGGGCCTGGCAGCAGTTATGGGAGGCCCATAATCTGCCAGCACCCTATGACAAAAAATGGAACACACCAGCAGTGTGAGGAGACCTGAAAGTGGCACATGGCAGAGTGTGGCGATGGAGACAGCAGCAATGGGAGGCCGTACAGGGACCCATGAGAGACTCTGGACCTGGCAGCAGCAGGAGGAGGTGGTATATAGGGGCCCATGGCAGATTAGGGGCCTGGCAGCAGCTATGTGAGGCCCGTAATCTGCCTGCACCCTATGTCAAAAAATTTAACACACCAGCAGTGTGAAGAGACCTGAAAGTGGCACATGGCAGCAGAGTGTGGCGATGGAGACAGCAGCAATGGGAGGCCGTACAGGGACCATGACAGACTCTGGACTTGGCAGCAGCATGAGGAGGCGGTATATAGGGGCCCATGGCAGATTAGGGGCCTGGCAGCAGCTATGTGAGGCCCGTTATCTTGCAGCACCCTATGTCAAAAAATTTAACACACCAGCAGTGTGAAGAGACCTGAAAGTGGCACATGGCAGCAGAGTGTGGCGATGGAGACAGCAGCAATGGGAGGCCGTACAGGGACCCATGAGAGACTCTGGACCTGGCAGCAGCAGGAGGAGGCGGTATATAGGGGCCCATGGCAGATTAGGGGCCTGGCAGCAGCTATGTGAGGCCCGTAATCTGCCTGCACCCTATGTCAAAAAATTTAACACACCAGCAGTGTGAAGAGACCTGAAAGTGGCACATGGCAGCAGAGTGTGGCGATGGAGACAGCAGCAATGGGAGGCCGTACAGGGACCCATGACAGACTCTGAACTTGGCAGCAGCATGAGGAGGCGGTATATAGGGGCCCATGGCAGATTAGGGGCCTGGCAGCAGCTATAGGAGGCCCGTAATCTGCCAGCACCCTATGTCAAAAAATTTAACACACCAGCAGTGTGAAGAGACCTGAAAGTGGCACATGGCAGCAGAGTGTGGCGATGGAGACAGCAGCAATGGGAGGCCGTACAGGGACCCATGAGAGACTCTAGACTTGGCAGCAGCATGAGGAGGCGGTATATAGGGGCCCATGGCAGATTAGGGGCCTGGCAGCAGCTATGTGAGGCCCGTAATCTGCCTGCACCCTATGTCAAAAAATTAAACACACCAGCAGTGTGAAGAGACCTGAAAGTGGCACATGGCATGAGAGACTCTGGACCTGGCAGCAGCAGGAGGAGGTGGTATATAGGGGCCCATGGCAGATTAGGGGCCTGGCAGCAGCTATGTGAGGCCCGTAATCTGCCTGCACCCTATGTCAAAAAATTTAACACACCAGCAGTGTGAAGAGACCTGAAAGTGGCACATGGCAGCAGAGTGTGGCGATGGAGACAGCAGCAATGGGAGGCCGTACAGGGACCATGACAGACTCTGGACTTGGCAGCAGCATGAGGAGGCGGTATATAGGGGCCCATGGCAGATTAGGGGCCTGGCAGCAGCTATGTGAGGCCCGTTATCTTGCAGCACCCTATGTCAAAAAATTTAACACACCAGCAGTGTGAAGAGACCTGAAAGTGGCACATGGCAGCAGAGTGTGGCGATGGAGACAGCAGCAATGGGAGGCCGTACAGGGACCCATGAGAGACTCTGGACCTGGCAGCAGCAGGAGGAGGTGGTATATAGGGGCCCATGGCAGATTAGGGGCCTGGCAGCAGCTATGTGAGGCCCGTAATCTGCCTGCACCCTATGTCAAAAAATTTAACACACCAGCAGTGTGAAGAGACCTGAAAGTGGCACATGGCAGCAGAGTGTGGCGATGGAGACAGCAGCAATGGGAGGCCGTACAGGGACCATGACAGACTCTGGACTTGGCAGCAGCATGAGGAGGCGGTATATAGGGGCCCATGGCAGATTAGGGGCCTGGCAGCAGCTATGTGAGGCCCGTTATCTTGCAGCACCCTATGTCAAAAAATTTAACACACCAGCAGTGTGAAGAGACCTGAAAGTGGCACATGGCAGCAGAGTGTGGCGATGGAGACAGCAGCAATGGGAGGCCGTACAGGGACCCATGAGAGACTCTGGACCTGGCAGCAGCAGGAGGAGGTGGTATATAGGGGCCCATGGCAGATTAGGGGCCTGGCAGCAGCTATGTGAGGCCCGTAATCTGCCTGCACCCTATGTCAAAAAATTTAACACACCAGCAGTGTGAAGAGACCTGAAAGTGGCACATGGCAGCAGAGTGTGGCGATGGAGACAGCAGCAATGGGAGGCCGTACAGGGACCATGACAGACTCTGGACTTGGCAGCAGCATGAGGAGGCGGTATATAGGGGCCCATGGCAGATTAGGGGCCTGGCAGCAGCTATGTGAGGCCCGTAATCTGCCTGCACCCTATGTCAAAAAATTTAACACACCAGCAGTGTGAAGAGACCTGAAAGTGGCACATGGCAGCAGAGTGTGGCGATGGAGACAGCAGCAATGGGAGGCCGTACAGGGACCATGACAGACTCTGGACTTGGCAGCAGCATGAGGAGGCGGTATATAGGGGCCCATGGCAGATTAGGGGCCTGGCAGCAGCTATGTGAGGCCCGTTATCTTGCAGCACCCTATGTCAAAAAATTTAACACACCAGCAGTGTGAAGAGACCTGAAAGTGGCACATGGCAGCAGAGTGTGGCGATGGAGACAGCAGCAATGGGAGGCCGTACAGGGACCCATGACAGACTCTGGACTTGGCAGCAGCATGAGGAGGCGGTATATAGGGGCCCATGGCAGATTAGGGGCCTGGCAGCAGCTATGTGAGGCCCGTAATCTGCCTGCACCCTATGTCAAAAAATTTAACACACCAGCAGTGTGAAGAGACCTGAAAGTGGCACATGGCAGCAGAGTGTGGCGATGGAGACAGCAGCAATGGGAGGCCGTACAGGGACCATGACAGACTCTGGACTTGGCAGCAGCATGAGGAGGCGGTATATAGGGGCCCATGGCAGATTAGGGGCCTGGCAGCAGCTATGTGAGGCCCGTTATCTTGCAGCACCCTATGTCAAAAAATTTAACACACCAGCAGTGTGAAGAGACCTGAAAGTGGCACATGGCAGCAGAGTGTGGCGATGGAGACAGCAGCAATGGGAGGCCGTACAGGGACCCATGAGAGACTCTGGACCTGGCAGCAGCAGGAGGAGGTGGTATATAGGGGCCCATGGCAGATTAGGGGCCTGGCAGCAGCTATGTGAGGCCCGTAATCTGCCTGCACCCTATGTCAAAAAATTTAACACACCAGCAGTGTGAAGAGACCTGAAAGTGGCACATGGCAGCAGAGTGTGGCGATGGAGACAGCAGCAATGGGAGGCCGTACAGGGACCATGACAGACTCTGGACTTGGCAGCAGCATGAGGAGGCGGTATATAGGGGCCCATGGCAGATTAGGGGCCTGGCAGCAGCTATGTGAGGCCCGTAATCTGCCTGCACCCTATGTCAAAAAATTTAACACACCAGCAGTGTGAAGAGACCTGAAAGTGGCACATGGCAGCAGAGTGTGGCGATGGAGACAGCAGCAATGGGAGGCCGTACAGGGACCATGACAGACTCTGGACTTGGCAGCAGCATGAGGAGGCGGTATATAGGGGCCCATGGCAGATTAGGGGCCTGGCAGCAGCTATGTGAGGCCCGTTATCTTGCAGCACCCTATGTCAAAAAATTTAACACACCAGCAGTGTGAAGAGACCTGAAAGTGGCACATGGCAGCAGAGTGTGGCGATGGAGACAGCAGCAATGGGAGGCCGTACAGGGACCCATGAGAGACTCTGGACCTGGCAGCAGCAGGAGGAGGTGGTATATAGGGGCCCATGGCAGATTAGGGGCCTGGCAGCAGCTATGTGAGGCCCGTAATCTGCCTGCACCCTATGTCAAAAAATTTAACACACCAGCAGTGTGAAGAGACCTGAAAGTGGCACATGGCAGCAGAGTGTGGCGATGGAGACAGCAGCAATGGGAGGCCGTACAGGGACCATGACAGACTCTGGACTTGGCAGCAGCATGAGGAGGCGGTATATAGGGGCCCATGGCAGATTAGGGGCCTGGCAGCAGCTATGTGAGGCCCGTTATCTTGCAGCACCCTATGTCAAAAAATTTAACACACCAGCAGTGTGAAGAGACCTGAAAGTGGCACATGGCAGCAGAGTGTGGCGATGGAGACAGCAGCAATGGGAGGCCGTACAGGGACCCATGAGAGACTCTGGACCTGGCAGCAGCAGGAGGAGGTGGTATATAGGGGCCCATGGCAGATTAGGGGCCTGGCAGCAGCTATGTGAGGCCCGTAATCTGCCTGCACCCTATGTCAAAAAATTTAACACACCAGCAGTGTGAAGAGACCTGAAAGTGGCACATGGCAGCAGAGTGTGGCGATGGAGACAGCAGCAATGGGAGGCCGTACAGGGACCCATGAGAGACTCTGGACCTGGCAGCAGCAGGAGGAGGCGGTATATAGGGGCCTATGGCAGATTAGGGGCCTGGCAGCAGCTATAGGAGGCCCGTAATCTGCCAGCACCCTATGTCAAAAAATTCAACACACCAGCAGTGTGAGGAGACCTGAAAGTGGCACATGTTTGAGGCATGATTCATGGCGGATTTAGTCAGTTGTGTCAGGAACTGGTGGTTTGAAATCCAGACTAATCCACGCCTGATTCATTTTCACAAACGTGAGTCTCTCCACACTTTGGGTGGACAGTCGTGTCCTCCGCGGAGTTACAATACCTCCTGCCGCACTAAACACGCGCTCCGATGCCACGCTACTGGCCGGGCATGACAGCCTTTCAAGGGCAAATTCAGCTAGTTGGGGCCAAAGGTCAAGTTTCGTTGCCCAGTAGTCAAGGGGATTGTCTACCTCGGTTGGCAGGGTGCTGTCCAAGTAGGCCCAAGCCTGTTGTTTGAGCTCCTGCTCCAGGTCCACCTGATGCTGCTGCTGCTGCTGCGGCTGGTTAGTAGTTTCCTCACTGCGCTGGTGAAGAAAGCTACTCATCATCGACTGCAGACTGAGGCAGCCGCTGCTGGTGGAGCTGCCACTGCTCCTACCACCCCACCCCTCCCCTGCTGCCATGCCAGCGGAACGCGAGCGCACAGGGCCCACAGTGTCTGAGGATGGACGTTGGCGCACAAAGGCAGAGACCAACTGACTACATAGGTGGTTTTTATAGTACGTAATTTTGGCCTCCCTCTCAGCAGGTGTGAAAAAGGCCACCATTTTGGACCGGTAGCGAGGGTCCAACAAGGTGGACAGCCAAAAGTCATCCCTCTGTCTGATGGTTATTATTCGGCTGTCGCTACGCAAGCAACCGAGCATGCTATGGGCCATTTGTGCCAAGGAATGCGAGGGACTCCCTGCCTCCATCTCCACAGCATACTGCCACGGTGCGTCTGGGTCCTCTGTCTCCTCCTCCTCCTCCTCTACCAGATGCTCCTGCTCCTCCACTCCTGTCCGCTGAGTGGAAAAACCACCCATTTCACTCAATAATTCCTGAGCACAAATGTCCTCCTCTACCTCCTCCTCTTCTTCCTGTCCTGCCCCCACAGGGGTCATGTGGCGTTGAGATCTGTGCGCCACGTCTACCGCACCCTGACCAGCCATTGTTAACAGCATTTGTTCCAGGACGTGCAACAGAGGAATGACGTCGTTCATCCCATAGTCCTGCCGACTCACGAATAGCGTGGCCTCCTCAAAGGGCCTGAGCAAGCGGCAGGTGTCACGCATGAGCTGCCAATGGCTGACATCTAAGTTACACAGGGGAGTACCTTTATCCGCTTGTAACATCAGGAAATCGGTGATGGCCTTTCGCTGCTCGTAAAGGCGGTCTAACATGTGTAGGGTTGAATTCCACCTTGTTGCAACGTCGCAGATCAGGCGATGCTGTGGAATTCCGTTCTGCCGCTGCAGCTCAATGAGGGTGTTCTTTGCGGTGTAGGAATGGCTGAAATGCATGCACAGTTTACGTGACATTTTAAGGATGTCTTGCAGTGGGATGGTGGATTTTAGGAACCGCTTGACAACCAGATTGAACACGTGAGCCATGCATGGCGCATGGCACAACCTTCCTTGACGCAGAGCAGACACCATGTTCTTTCCGTTGTCAGTCAACATGGTTCCGATTTTTAGTTTGCGCGGAGACAGCCATCTGTCGATTTCTCTGTTCATTACACTCAGCAGTTCCTCCCCTGTGTGACTACGTTCGCCAAGGCATACCAGGTGCAGCACAGCGTGACACCGTTGCGCCCTGCACATGTGATATGCCGGTCGGGTAATGGGACTTGGCACGGGGGTGGCGGCTGAGGACACGGCGGAAAAAGAGGTGGTAGAGGCGGACATGCTTGCTGGACCAAGGACGTGCAAACGTGGAGGCAAAAGCGTCGTGACCTGTCCAAGTTGCTGGTGCGGCTGTGCCGGCACCACGTTCACCCAGTGGGCCGTAAATGACATGTACTGTCCCTGACCGTAGTTACAGCTCCACACGTCGGCGCTGCCGTGCACTTTGGCAGAGACCGACATGCTCAAAGACTGGCCCACCATCTCTTCTACATGTGAATGCAGGGCTGGCACTGCCTTTTGGGCAAAGAAATGACGGCTTGGCACTCTCCACCGCGGCGCGGCACAAGCCATCATTTCTCGGAAAGGTGCTGAGTCCACCAGTTGGAAAGGGAGGGACTGCAGCACCAGCAACTTGGACAGGAGGACGTTCAGCTTTTGCACCGTCGGGTGCGTGCTCGCAAACTGTTGTCTCTTGGATACGGATTCCAAGAAAGACTGTTGACGGAATCCGAGAAGAGGAGTAGCAGGAGAAGGAGCATCTGAACGAGCGGAAGATGCCAACGAGCGACAACTCCCCTCAGCAGAGGTGTTGGAGCCTTGACTGGCTGATAGAGGGCGATTGACGACGTCGGGTGACGGAGCAAGTAACGGAGCGGGTGATGGAGCGGGGGCTGGGGCAGGCAGAACCGCCGTATGTTTATCACGGTTTTCCCAGGCCACCGAATGGTGACGCTGCATATGCTGACGCAACGCTGTAGTCCCAACATGGGCCCCCTGGCCACGCTTGCATTTCTGGCCACATAGTCGACATACGGCTACGTTTACTTCCTCGGGCGGCTTGAGGAAAAATTGCCACACCACCGAGTAGGAAACTTTGCCCCCGCTACTCTTCACTGGCTGACTGCTACTTCCTCCGTGCGCACCGGCACCACTACTGGCCGTGGTGGTAGGCTGCAGTGGAGCTGGTGCTCTACTCCGTGGACGTTTGGCTCCACTGACACTGATGCGACCCTGCTGCTGTCTCCTGGGCAACCCACCGACTGTTTTGCTCGCTGCCAAGCTGCCACCCTCTTCTCCTGATGATGCGGAAGAAATTGCCTGATGACGACGAGGCTGCCAAGTGCGATCAACCTCCTCATCATCAAGTAGGGTCTCCGCCTCACTACTAGCCCCCTCGGCTGCGTCTGGGTCAGGAGACAGACCTGTCTCTAGACCGGCTACCGAGCCACTCTCCTCGCCAGTACTTGTTCGCTTGGCTGCTGAAAAGGCCGATGTCTCCCCCCGTTCCTGACCGCCCTCTGTTAGCTCTTCCTCACTGTACAGTGGGGCTGAGCCCACAGCATGCGATACTTCGCTTGGTGAGGGAACAGCAAAGGACAGGGGCAGGTAGAGGACACGTGATTTCAGTGGGCTTGGTCCCGGGCCATGCCAACTAACGGTTGTGTCTGACGTACCCACCGACCGTTGGCTGTAGGTGTCAGAGGTGACCTGGGAAGAGGAAGACGACCGAGCCAACCAATCAATGACGGCAGGGTTGTCGGTGGAGACACGACCGCTGGATGACACCGGGAGCACTGGCCTCTGGCTGCGAATACTGCTGCCTCGACCCCTTCCTCTGCTGCCACGTCTGCTCGCTCCTAAAACATTGCCTCCTCTGCCACTCCTCTGCATGTTGTCTGACATACTATTTAATTCAACGATTAGGTGTCCCTGAGTAACAATTCTCTGGCACTCAGTAACAATTCTGTCTGTCCCTGAGTATGAATTCTGTGGCCCTGAGTAACAATTGTGTGTCTGTGCAAGTAACAATTCTGTGTCTGTGCAAGTAACAATTTTGTGTCTGTGAGAGTAACAATTCTCTGGCACTCAGTAACAATTCTGTCTGTCCCTGAGTAACAATTCTCTGGCACTCAGTAACAATTCTGTCTGTCCCTGAGTAACAATTCTGTCTGTCCCTGAGTATGAATTCTGTGGCCCTGAGTAAGAATTCTCTGGCACTCAGTAACAATTCTGTCTGTCCCTGAGTATGAATTCTGTGGCCCTGAGTAACAATTGTGTGTCTGTGCAAGTAACAATTCTGTGTCTGTGCAAGTAACAATTTTGTGTCTGTGAGAGTAACAATTCTCTGGCACTCAGTAACAATTCTGTCTGTCCCTGAGTAACAATTCTCTGGCACTCAGTAACAATTCTGTCTGTCCCTGAGTATGAATTCTGTGGCCCTGAGTAACAATTCTGTCTCTGTGCGAGTAACAATTCTGTGTCTGTGCAAGTAACAATTTTGTGTCTGTGAGAGTAACAATTCTCTGGCACTCAGTAACAATTCTGTCTGTCCCTGAGTAACAATTCTCTGGCACTCAGTAACAATTCTGTCTGTCCCTGAGTAACAATTCTCTGGCACTCAGTAACAATTCTGTCTGTCCCTGAGTAACAATTCTCTGGCACTCAGTAACAATTGTGTGTCTGTGCAAGTAACAATTCTGTGTCTGTGCAAGTAACAATTTTGTGTCTGTGAGAGTAACAATTCTCTGGCACTCAGTAACAATTCTGTCTGTCCCTGAGTAACAATTCTCTGGCACTCAGTAACAATTCTGTCTGTCCCTGAGTATGAATTCTGTGGCCCTGAGTAACAATTCTGTCTCTGTGCGAGTAACAATTCTGTGTCTGTGCAAGTAACAATTTTGTGTCTGTGAGAGTAACAATTCTCTGGCACTCAGTAACAATTCTGTCTGTCCCTGAGTAACAATTCTCTGGCACTCAGTAACAATTCTGTCTGTCCCTGAGTAACAATTCTCTGGCACTCAGTAACAATTCTGTCTGTCCCTGAGTAACAATTCTCTGGCACTCAGTAACAATTGTGTGTCTGTGCAAGTAACAATTCTGTGTCTGTGCAAGTAACAATTTTGTGTCTGTGAGAGTAACAATTCTCTGGCACTCAGTAACAATTCTGTCTGTCCCTGAGTAACAATTCTCTGGCACTCAGTAACAATTCTGTCTGTCCCTGAGTATGAATTCTGTGGCCCTGAGTAACAATTCTGTCTCTGTGCGAGTAACAATTCTGTGTCTGTGCAAGTAACAATTTTGTGTCTGTGAGAGTAACAATTCTCTGGCACTCAGTAACAATTCTGTCTGTCCCTGAGTAACAATTCTATGGCACTCAGTAACAATTCTGTCTTCCCTGAGTAACAATTCTCTGGCACTCAGTAACAATTCTGTCTGTCCCTGAGTATGAATTCTGTGGCCCTGAGTAACAATTCTGTCTCTGTGCGAGTAACAATTCTGTGTCTGTGCAAGTAACAATTTTGTGTCTGTGAGAGTAACAATTCTCTGGCACTCAGTAACAATTCTGTCTGTCCCTGAGTAACAATTCTCTGGCACTCAGTAACAATTCTGTCTGTCCCTGAGTATGAATTCTGTGGCCCTGAGTAACAATTGTGTGTCTGTGCAAGTAACAATTCTGTGTCTGTGCAAGTAACAATTTTGTGTCTGTGAGAGTAACAATTCTCTGGCACTCAGTAACAATTCTGTCTGTCCCTGAGTAACAATTCTCTGGCACTCAGTAACAATTCTGTCTGTCCCTGAGTAACAATTCTGTCTGTCCCTGAGTATGAATTCTGTGGCCCTGAGTAAGAATTCTCTGGCACTCAGTAACAATTCTGTCTGTCCCTGAGTATGAATTCTGTGGCCCTGAGTAACAATTGTGTGTCTGTGCAAGTAACAATTCTGTGTCTGTGCAAGTAACAATTTTGTGTCTGTGAGAGTAACAATTCTCTGGCACTCAGTAACAATTCTGTCTGTCCCTGAGTAACAATTCTCTGGCACTCAGTAACAATTCTGTCTGTCCCTGAGTAACAATTCTCTGGCACTCAGTAACAATTCTGTCTGTCCCTGAGTATGAATTCTGTGGCCCTGAGTAACAATTCTGTCTCTGTGCGAGTAACAATTCTGTGTCTGTGCAAGTAACAATTTTGTGTCTGTGAGAGTAACAATTCTCTGGCACTCAGTAACAATTCTGTCTGTCCCTGAGTAACAATTCTCTGGCACTCAGTAACAATTCTGTCTGTCCCTGAGTAACAATTCTCTGGCACTCAGTAACAATTCTGTCTGTCCCTGAGTAACAATTCTCTGGCACTCAGTAACAATTGTGTGTCTGTGCAAGTAACAATTCTGTGTCTGTGCAAGTAACAATTTTGTGTCTGTGAGAGTAACAATTCTCTGGCACTCAGTAACAATTCTGTCTGTCCCTGAGTAACAATTCTCTGGCACTCAGTAACAATTCTGTCTGTCCCTGAGTATGAATTCTGTGGCCCTGAGTAACAATTCTGTCTCTGTGCGAGTAACAATTCTGTGTCTGTGCAAGTAACAATTTTGTGTCTGTGAGAGTAACAATTCTCTGGCACTCAGTAACAATTCTGTCTGTCCCTGAGTAACAATTCTCTGGCACTCAGTAACAATTCTGTCTGTCCCTGAGTAACAATTCTCTGGCACTCAGTAACAATTCTGTCTGTCCCTGAGTAACAATTCTCTGGCACTCAGTAACAATTGTGTGTCTGTGCAAGTAACAATTCTGTGTCTGTGCAAGTAACAATTTTGTGTCTGTGAGAGTAACAATTCTCTGGCACTCAGTAACAATTCTGTCTGTCCCTGAGTAACAATTCTCTGGCACTCAGTAACAATTCTGTCTGTCCCTGAGTATGAATTCTGTGGCCCTGAGTAACAATTCTGTCTCTGTGCGAGTAACAATTCTGTGTCTGTGCAAGTAACAATTTTGTGTCTGTGAGAGTAACAATTCTCTGGCACTCAGTAACAATTCTGTCTGTCCCTGAGTAACAATTCTCTGGCACTCAGTAACAATTCTGTCTGTCCCTGAGTAACAATTCTCTGGCACTCAGTAACAATTCTGTCTGTCCCTGAGTAACAATTCTCTGGCACTCAGTAACAATTGTGTGTCTGTGCAAGTAACAATTCTGTGTCTGTGCAAGTAACAATTTTGTGTCTGTGAGAGTAACAATTCTCTGGCACTCAGTAACAATTCTGTCTGTCCCTGAGTAACAATTCTCTGGCACTCAGTAACAATTCTGTCTGTCCCTGAGTATGAATTCTGTGGCCCTGAGTAACAATTCTGTCTCTGTGCGAGTAACAATTCTGTGTCTGTGCAAGTAACAATTTTGTGTCTGTGAGAGTAACAATTCTCTGGCACTCAGTAACAATTCTGTCTGTCCCTGAGTAACAATTCTATGGCACTCAGTAACAATTCTGTCTTCCCTGAGTAACAATTCTCTGGCACTCAGTAACAATTCTGTCTGTCCCTGAGTATGAATTCTGTGGCCCTGAGTAACAATTCTGTCTCTGTGCGAGTAACAATTCTGTGTCTGTGCAAGTAACAATTTTGTGTCTGTGAGAGTAACAATTCTCTGGCACTCAGTAACAATTCTGTCTGTCCCTGAGTAACAATTCTCTGGCACTCAGTAACAATTCTGTCTGTCCCTGAGTATGAATTCTGTGGCCCTGAGTAACAATTGTGTGTCTGTGCAAGTAACAATTCTGTGTCTGTGCAAGTAACAATTTTGTGTCTGTGAGAGTAACAATTCTCTGGCACTCAGTAACAATTCTGTCTGTCCCTGAGTAACAATTCTCTGGCACTCAGTAACAATTCTGTCTGTCCCTGAGTAACAATTCTGTCTGTCCCTGAGTATGAATTCTGTGGCCCTGAGTAAGAATTCTCTGGCACTCAGTAACAATTCTGTCTGTCCCTGAGTATGAATTCTGTGGCCCTGAGTAACAATTGTGTGTCTGTGCAAGTAACAATTCTGTGTCTGTGCAAGTAACAATTTTGTGTCTGTGAGAGTAACAATTCTCTGGCACTCAGTAACAATTCTGTCTGTCCCTGAGTAACAATTCTCTGGCACTCAGTAACAATTCTGTCTGTCCCTGAGTAACAATTCTCTGGCACTCAGTAACAATTCTGTCTGTCCCTGAGTAACAATTCTGTCTGTCCCTGAGAATGAATTCTGTGGCCCTGAGTAAGAATTCTCTGGCACTCAGTAACAATTCTGTCTGTCCCTGAGTAACAATTCTCTGGCACTCAGTAACAATTCTGTCTGTCCCTGAGTAAAAATTCTGTGGCCCTAATAACGTTTCTGTGGCCCTAAGTAACAATTCTCTGGCACTGAGTAACAATTCTGTCTGTCCCTGAGTATGAATTCTGTGGCCCTAACTAGCGTTTCTTTGTCCCTAAATAACGATTCTGTGGCCCTCATTAACAAGTCTGTGTCCCTGAGTAATGGTTCTCTGTCCCTAAGTAACTTCTCTCTGTCCCCAATTCTCGTTTCTGTGGCCCTAACTCTGTCCCTGTCCCTAGTACAGAGCGGTCTGCCTCTGTTCAATGACTGCAGGCAAATGAAGATTTCCAAAATGGCCGCTATATATACCTCGACCATTACACAGTGCTGGCTGGCTGGCTGCTGATTGGCTGATGCGATCACATGTCGTTGAGGAATGCATTATGGGGCAGCGCGCCTTGTCTGCGCGCCTTCCCCGACATCCCCGCTCCGTCGCCGCACATGTCAGCCGCCATTTTCGGAAAAATTTCGATTCGCGCGTCCGAATTAGGCTGTTTTTCGGATTCGGCACGAATCGAAATTTTTCCGAAATTCGACTCGAATTCCACTTCGGATACTTCGATTCGCTCATCTCTAATCACAACACTCAGAACCGCAAAACGTGGGAGTTTGCCCATGCATAGGGGTATTATTAAGAATTAATGGCAATCTTGTGGGTCTGCCAAAGAGCAGCACGTTTCTCTTGCGTGTCAGGAATGTGTGCAATTGTGTGCATGTTCCTTACATGTTATAATGTGAAGCTAGCCTTGGGTTAGCTATTTTTGTAGGAGGAGGAGACTGGTAGATAACACAAAACTCTACCAAAAAGCACCAAAGATGCATGTATATGGAATTTTCATGCATTTCTGATGTGTATCAATTTTATTTTTTCAGGTACTTGTATAGCGCCATCAATTTATTCAGCGCTTTACATATAAATTGTACATTCACATCAGTCCCTAACCCTCAAGGGGCGTACAATCTAAGGTCCCTAACTTACATTCATACATACACACACTAGGGCCAATTTAGACAGGATCCAATTAACCCACCAGCATGTCTTTGGAAAGTGGGAGGAAACCCATGCAGGCACAGGGAGAACATGCAAACTCCAGGGAGATGGTGCCGTGACTGGGATTTGAACCAACAACCCTAGGTGGAAGGGCTAACCATTTAACCACTGTGCTGCCCAAAGACCAAACATGCACCATCCTGCATGTAAAAAGGTCCATGTACCTTTCCAAAAAAAAACACTGCAGTAAACTGCATAAATATGAACAGGACCTATAAGAAATATTGTTAAATGGAATGTAGTGTGTTTCTGCACTTCAGTAAACGCATTACAATATATACTGTATAGATGTGAACCTAGGTTTAGTGTGTATTCATATCTGCAAATGCACCTGTACCCTGGTTAGATCCCCCCCCCCAGTGGGAGGTCCTGCCATTAGCTGCAAGAGGCAGCCCCATTGAAAGCAATCGGAGGCTTATGGCTCCCGCAGCTAATTGTGACCACTTGCACTGTAATCTCTGCATGGGAGATTATATGCGAGTGACTACAAATAGTTGCGGGAGCCAGTAGACTCACATTACTTGCAATAGGAGTTCCTCCTGCAGCTAATCGCTGGAACCCCCCAGGGGTATTCGCATCTAATCTGAGTTTAGCTGCATTCGCAGTTGTGAATGTACCCAAGCTCATAGCTGATAAGGCCTACATAACAGCTCCCCTTCCCCTATTCTTTCAACAGAATCTGCAAAGTATACACATGAATGCTCTAATTCATCCCAGTGAATGCAGGAAAACATTACAGTGTACATTACCGAGATGGGTGACAGTGTTGACCTTATTTCATTCTTCATATGAATGAACATATATAAATATATATGGAAACAAGGACTTGGTTTACATATCACTGTTCACACACTGTTTTGCCATTTTTAGATGTGTGATAGCTGTACATTTCCTAAGGTCACATTTATACCAAAATTGAGAATTAAAATAAATATTTTTCTTTTAAATGTAGATTGTGTTGGACTTTGAGTCCTGATATAATGATATACCGTATCCTTTGAAAATATATACAGTGGGATTAATTTACCAGAAGGAAGGATGTTCAGTTTGAAAGGTTAATGTAAATGAATAAAGTGAGCCTATCTTGGTTTCAAATACTCAATCACATGAAGGAATTGACACAAAAAAACGATATTTGCCAGGACACTGTTGGTTGACTGATGTAAATGCAGCTTCACCTAATTTACTAAGCTGCTGTTTTCTAACAGCCTCCACACCTTTAATAAATCAGCCCCAATGTCTTGCCTATTTTTTTACATTTACATTTTGCAGAATAACAACCTGAAATTAAAAGGAAATATTAGGGATTTTTGTACCGATTTACATGAAATAGTCCATAATCTCCAATCAGGGAAAACATTCTACATACAGTTGTTATCCTAATTATTTACAAATTAAAAAACTAAAAGTCTTAAAATAAAAGTATTCACAACCATCACTGTGAACCTGCTAAAGCTTTTGTGCAAACAATTGCCTTCACAAATCACATAATAGATTGAATGGAGACCACATGTATGCTATGAATGTGCCACTTGAGCTGAAAAGGCACAAACCTGTTATTGGAATGCCTGAGCATTTGTTATAGAATATACTGTATACTGTAAACTTCTCCATGAAGATCAGAAAGGTAAATTAACCAAGTCAACAATAGCAACCAGTCAGGTTTAGGTTATCTCAAAATTTAAATATCAGTATTAGAGATGAGCGAATCGAAGTATCCGAAGTGGAATTCGAGTCGAATTTCGGAAAAATTTCGATTCGTGCCGAATCCGAAAAACAGCCTAATTCGGACGCGCGAATCGAAATTTTTCCGAAAATGGCGGCTGACATGTGCGGCGACGGAGCGGGGATGTCGGGGAAGGCGCGCAGACAAGGCGCGCTGCCCCATAATGCATTCCTCAACGACATGTGATCGCATCAGCCAATCAGCAGCCAGCCAGCCAGCACTGTGTAATGGTCGAGGTATATATAGCGGCCATTTTGGAAATCTTCATTTGCCTGCAGTCATTGAACAGAGGCAGACCGCTCTGTACTAGGGACAGGGACAGAGTTAGGGCCACAGAAACGAGAATTGGGGACAGAGAGAAGTTACTTAGGGACAGAGAACCATTACTCAGGGACACAGACTTGTTAATGAGGGCCACAGAATCGTTATTTAGGGACAAAGAAACGCTAGTTAGGGCCACAGAATTCATACTCAGGGACAGACAGAATTGTTACTCAGTGCCAGAGAATTGTTACTTAGGGCCACAGAAACGTTATTAGGGCCACAGAATTTTTACTCAGGGACAGACAGAATTGTTACTGAGTGCCAGAGAATTGTTACTCAGGGACAGACAGAATTGTTACTGAGTGCCAGAGAATTCTTACTCAGGGCCACAGAATTCATTCTCAGGGACAGACAGAATTGTTACTCAGGGACAGACAGAATTGTTACTGAGTGCCAGAGAATTGTTACTCAGGGACAGACAGAATTGTTACTGAGTGCCAGAGAATTGTTACTCAGGGACAGACAGAATTGTTACTGAGTGCCAGAGAATTGTTACTCTCACAGACACAAAATTGTTACTTGCACAGACACAGAATTGTTACTTGCACAGACACACAATTGTTACTCAGGGCCACAGAATTCATACTCAGGGACAGACAGAATTGTTACTGAGTGCCAGAGAATTCTTACTCAGGGCCACAGAATTCATACTCAGGGACAGACAGAATTGTTACTCAGGGACAGACAGAATTGTTACTGAGTGCCAGAGAATTGTTACTCAGGGACAGACAGAATTGTTACTGAGTGCCAGAGAATTGTTACTCTCACAGACACAAAATTGTTACTTGCACAGACACAGAATTGTTACTTGCACAGACACACAATTGTTACTCAGGGCCACAGAATTCATACTCAGGGACAGACAGAATTGTTACTGAGTGCCAGAGAATTGTTACTCAGGGACAGACAGAATTGTTACTGAGTGCCAGAGAATTGTTACTCTCACAGACACAAAATTGTTACTTGCACAGACACAGAATTGTTACTCGCACAGAGACAGAATTGTTACTCAGGGCCACAGAATTCATACTCAGGGACAGACAGAATTGTTACTGAGTGCCAGAGAATTGTTACTCAGGGAAGACAGAATTGTTACTGAGTGCCATAGAATTGTTACTCAGGGACAGACAGAATTGTTACTGAGTGCCAGAGAATTGTTACTCTCACAGACACAAAATTGTTACTTGCACAGACACAGAATTGTTACTCGCACAGAGACAGAATTGTTACTCAGGGCCACAGAATTCATACTCAGGGACAGACAGAATTGTTACTGAGTGCCAGAGAATTGTTACTCAGGGACAGACAGAATTGTTACTGAGTGCCAGAGAATTGTTACTCTCACAGACACAAAATTGTTACTTGCACAGACACAGAATTGTTACTTGCACAGACACACAATTGTTACTGAGTGCCAGAGAATTGTTACTCAGGGACAGACAGAATTGTTACTGAGTGCCAGAGAATTGTTACTCAGGGACAGACAGAATTGTTACTGAGTGCCAGAGAATTGTTACTCAGGGACAGACAGAATTGTTACTGAGTGCCAGAGAATTGTTACTCTCACAGACACAAAATTGTTACTTGCACAGACACAGAATTGTTACTCGCACAGAGACAGAATTGTTACTCAGGGCCACAGAATTCATACTCAGGGACAGACAGAATTGTTACTGAGTGCCAGAGAATTGTTACTCAGGGACAGACAGAATTGTTACTGAGTGCCAGAGAATTGTTACTCTCACAGACACAAAATTGTTACTTGCACAGACACAGAATTGTTACTTGCACAGACACACAATTGTTACTGAGTGCCAGAGAATTGTTACTCAGGGACAGACAGAATTGTTACTGAGTGCCAGAGAATTGTTACTCAGGGACAGACAGAATTGTTACTGAGTGCCAGAGAATTGTTACTCAGGGACAGACAGAATTGTTACTGAGTGCCAGAGAATTGTTACTCTCACAGACACAAAATTGTTACTTGCACAGACACAGAATTGTTACTCGCACAGAGACAGAATTGTTACTCAGGGCCACAGAATTCATACTCAGGGACAGACAGAATTGTTACTGAGTGCCAGAGAATTGTTACTCAGGGACAGACAGAATTGTTACTGAGTGCCAGAGAATTGTTACTCTCACAGACACAAAATTGTTACTTGCACAGACACAGAATTGTTACTTGCACAGACACACAATTGTTACTGAGTGCCAGAGAATTGTTACTCAGGGACAGACAGAATTGTTACTGAGTGCCAGAGAATTGTTACTCAGGGACAGACAGAATTGTTACTGAGTGCCAGAGAATTGTTACTCAGGGACAGACAGAATTGTTACTGAGTGCCAGAGAATTGTTACTCTCACAGACACAAAATTGTTACTTGCACAGACACAGAATTGTTACTCGCACAGAGACAGAATTGTTACTCAGGGCCACAGAATTCATACTCAGGGACAGACAGAATTGTTACTGAGTGCCAGAGAATTGTTACTCAGGGACAGACAGAATTGTTACTGAGTGCCAGAGAATTGTTACTCAGGGACAGACAGAATTGTTACTGAGTGCCAGAGAATTGTTACTCTCACAGACACAAAATTGTTACTTGCACAGACACAGAATTGTTACTTGCACAGACACACAATTGTTACTCAGGGCCACAGAATTCATACTCAGGGACAGACAGAATTGTTACTGAGTGCCAGAGAATTCTTACTCAGGGCCACAGAATTCATACTCAGGGACAGACAGAATTGTTACTCAGGGACAGACAGAATTGTTACTGAGTGCCAGAGAATTGTTACTCAGGGACAGACAGAATTGTTACTGAGTGCCAGAGAATTGTTACTCTCACAGACACAAAATTGTTACTTGCACAGACACAGAATTGTTACTTGCACAGACACACAATTGTTACTCAGGGCCACAGAATTCATACTCAGGGACAGACAGAATTGTTACTGAGTGCCAGAGAATTGTTACTCAGGGACAGACAGAATTGTTACTGAGTGCCAGAGAATTGTTACTCTCACAGACACAAAATTGTTACTTGCACAGACACAGAATTGTTACTCGCACAGAGACAGAATTGTTACTCAGGGCCACAGAATTCATACTCAGGGACAGACAGAATTGTTACTGAGTGCCAGAGAATTGTTACTCAGGGAAGACAGAATTGTTACTGAGTGCCATAGAATTGTTACTCAGGGACAGACAGAATTGTTACTGAGTGCCAGAGAATTGTTACTCTCACAGACACAAAATTGTTACTTGCACAGACACAGAATTGTTACTCGCACAGAGACAGAATTGTTACTCAGGGCCACAGAATTCATACTCAGGGACAGACAGAATTGTTACTGAGTGCCAGAGAATTGTTACTCAGGGACAGACAGAATTGTTACTGAGTGCCAGAGAATTGTTACTCTCACAGACACAAAATTGTTACTTGCACAGACACAGAATTGTTACTTGCACAGACACACAATTGTTACTGAGTGCCAGAGAATTGTTACTCAGGGACAGACAGAATTGTTACTGAGTGCCAGAGAATTGTTACTCAGGGACAGACAGAATTGTTACTGAGTGCCAGAGAATTGTTACTCAGGGACAGACAGAATTGTTACTGAGTGCCAGAGAATTGTTACTCTCACAGACACAAAATTGTTACTTGCACAGACACAGAATTGTTACTCGCACAGAGACAGAATTGTTACTCAGGGCCACAGAATTCATACTCAGGGACAGACAGAATTGTTACTGAGTGCCAGAGAATTGTTACTCAGGGACAGACAGAATTGTTACTGAGTGCCAGAGAATTGTTACTCTCACAGACACAAAATTGTTACTTGCACAGACACAGAATTGTTACTTGCACAGACACACAATTGTTACTGAGTGCCAGAGAATTGTTACTCAGGGACAGACAGAATTGTTACTGAGTGCCAGAGAATTGTTACTCAGGGACAGACAGAATTGTTACTGAGTGCCAGAGAATTGTTACTCAGGGACAGACAGAATTGTTACTGAGTGCCAGAGAATTGTTACTCTCACAGACACAAAATTGTTACTTGCACAGACACAGAATTGTTACTCGCACAGAGACAGAATTGTTACTCAGGGCCACAGAATTCATACTCAGGGACAGACAGAATTGTTACTGAGTGCCAGAGAATTGTTACTCAGGGACAGACAGAATTGTTACTGAGTGCCAGAGAATTGTTACTCTCACAGACACAAAATTGTTACTTGCACAGACACAGAATTGTTACTTGCACAGACACACAATTGTTACTCAGGGCCACAGAATTCATACTCAGGGACAGACAGAATTGTTACTGAGTGCCAGAGAATTCTTACTCAGGGCCACAGAATTCATACTCAGGGACAGACAGAATTGTTACTCAGGGACAGACAGAATTGTTACTGAGTGCCAGAGAATTGTTACTCAGGGACAGACAGAATTGTTACTGAGTGCCAGAGAATTGTTACTCTCACAGACACAAAATTGTTACTTGCACAGACACAGAATTGTTACTTGCACAGACACACAATTGTTACTCAGGGCCACAGAATTCATACTCAGGGACAGACAGAATTGTTACTGAGTGCCAGAGAATTGTTACTCAGGGACACCTAATCGTTGAATTAAATAGTATGTCAGACAACATGCAGAGGAGTGGCAGAGGAGGCAATGTTTTAGGAGCGAGCAGACGTGGCAGCAGAGGAAGGGGTCGAGGCAGCAGTATTCGCAGCCAGAGGCCAGTGCTCCCGGTGTCATCCAGCGGTCGTGTCTCCACCGACAACCCTGCCGTCATTGATTGGTTGGCTCGGTCGTCTTCCTCTTCCCAGGTCACCTCTGACACCTACAGCCAACGGTCGGTGGGTACGTCAGACACAACCGTTAGTTGGCATGGCCCGGGACCAAGCCCACTGAAATCACGTGTCCTCTACCTGCCCCTGTCCTTTGCTGTTCCCTCACCAAGCGAAGTATCGCATGCTGTGGGCTCAGCCCCACTGTACAGTGAGGAAGAGCTAACAGAGGGCGGTCAGGAACGGGGGGAGACATCGGCCTTTTCAGCAGCCAAGCGAACAAGTACTGGCGAGGAGAGTGGCTCGGTAGCCGGTCTAGAGACAGGTCTGTCTCCTGACCCAGACGCAGCCGAGGGGGCTAGTAGTGAGGCGGAGACCCTACTTGATGATGAGGAGGTTGATCGCACTTGGCAGCCTCGTCGTCATCAGGCAATTTCTTCCGCATCATCAGGAGAAGAGGGTGGCAGCTTGGCAGCGAGCAAAACAGTCGGTGGGTTGCCCAGGAGACAGCAGCAGGGTCGCATCAGTGTCAGTGGAGCCAAACGTCCACGGAGTAGAGCACCAGCTCCACTGCAGCCTACCACCACGGCCAGTAGTGGTGCCGGTGCGCACGGAGGAAGTAGCAGTCAGCCAGTGAAGAGTAGCGGGGGCAAAGTTTCCTACTCGGTGGTGTGGCAATTTTTCCTCAAGCCGCCCGAGGAAGTAAACGTAGCCGTATGTCGACTATGTGGCCAGAAATGCAAGCGTGGCCAGGGGGCCCATGTTGGGACTACAGCGTTGCGTCAGCATATGCAGCGTCACCATTCGGTGGCCTGGGAAAACCGTGATAAACATACGGCGGTTCTGCCTGCCCCAGCCCCCGCTCCATCACCCGCTCCGTTACTTGCTCCGTCACCCGACGTCGTCAATCGCCCTCTATCAGCCAGTCAAGGCTCCAACACCTCTGCTGAGGGGAGTTGTCGCTCGTTGGCATCTTCCGCTCGTTCAGATGCTCCTTCTCCTGCTACTCCTCTTCTCGGATTCCGTCAACAGTCTTTCTTGGAATCCGTATCCAAGAGACAACAGTTTGCGAGCACGCACCCGACGGTGCAAAAGCTGAACGTCCTCCTGTCCAAGTTGCTGGTGCTGCAGTCCCTCCCTTTCCAACTGGTGGACTCAGCACCTTTCCGAGAAATGATGGCTTGTGCCGCGCCGCGGTGGAGAGTGCCAAGCCGTCATTTCTTTGCCCAAAAGGCAGTGCCAGCCCTGCATTCACATGTAGAAGAGATGGTGGGCCAGTCTTTGAGCATGTCGGTCTCTGCCAAAGTGCACGGCAGCGCCGACGTGTGGAGCTGTAACTACGGTCAGGGACAGTACATGTCATTTACGGCCCACTGGGTGAACGTGGTGCCGGCACAGCCGCACCAGCAACTTGGACAGGTCACGACGCTTTTGCCTCCACGTTTGCACGTCCTTGGTCCAGCAAGCATGTCCGCCTCTACCACCTCTTTTTCCGCCGTGTCCTCAGCCGCCACCCCCGTGCCAAGTCCCATTACCCGACCGGCATATCACATGTGCAGGGCGCAACGGTGTCACGCTGTGCTGCACCTGGTATGCCTTGGCGAACGTAGTCACACAGGGGAGGAACTGCTGAGTGTAATGAACAGAGAAATCGACAGATGGCTGTCTCCGCGCAAACTAAAAATCGGAACCATGTTGACTGACAACGGAAAGAACATGGTGTCTGCTCTGCGTCAAGGAAGGTTGTGCCATGCGCCATGCATGGCTCACGTGTTCAATCTGGTTGTCAAGCGGTTCCTAAAATCCACCATCCCACTGCAAGACATCCTTAAAATGTCACGTAAACTGTGCATGCATTTCAGCCATTCCTACACCGCAAAGAACACCCTCATTGAGCTGCAGCGGCAGAACGGAATTCCACAGCATCGCCTGATCTGCGACGTTGCAACAAGGTGGAATTCAACCCTACACATGTTAGACCGCCTTTACGAGCAGCGAAAGGCCATCACCGATTTCCTGATGTTACAAGCGGATAAAGGTACTCCCCTGTGTAACTTAGATGTCAGCCATTGGCAGCTCATGCGTGACACCTGCCGCTTGCTCAGGCCCTTTGAGGAGGCCACGCTATTCGTGAGTCGGCAGGACTATGGGATGAACGACGTCATTCCTCTGTTGCACGTCCTGGAACAAATGCTGTTAACAATGGCTGGTCAGGGTGCGGTAGACGTGGCGCACAGATCTCAACGCCACATGACCCCTGTGGGGGCAGGACAGGAAGAAGAGGAGGAGGTAGAGGAGGACATTTGTGCTCAGGAATTATTGAGTGAAATGGGTGGTTTTTCCACTCAGCGGACAGGAGTGGAGGAGCAGGAGCATCTGGTAGAGGAGGAGGAGGAGGAGACAGAGGACCCAGACGCACCGTGGCAGTATGCTGTGGAGATGGAGGCAGGGAGTCCCTCGCATTCCTTGGCACAAATGGCCCATAGCATGCTCGGTTGCTTGCGTAGCGACAGCCGAATAATAACCATCAGACAGAGGGATGACTTTTGGCTGTCCACCTTGTTGGACCCTCGCTACCGGTCCAAAATGGTGGCCTTTTTCACACCTGCTGAGAGGGAGGCCAAAATTACGTACTATAAAAACCACCTATGTAGTCAGTTGGTCTCTGCCTTTGTGCGCCAACGTCCATCCTCAGACACTGTGGGCCCTGTGCGCTCGCGTTCCGCTGGCATGGCAGCAGGGGAGGGGTGGGGTGGTAGGAGCAGTGGCAGCTCCACCAGCAGCGGCTGCCTCAGTCTGCAGTCGATGATGAGTAGCTTTCTTCACCAGCGCAGTGAGGAAACTACTAACCAGCCGCAGCAGCAGCAGCAGCATCAGGTGGACCTGGAGCAGGAGCTCAAACAACAGGCTTGGGCCTACTTGGACAGCACCCTGCCAACCGAGGTAGACAATCCCCTTGACTACTGGGCAACGAAACTTGACCTTTGGCCCCAACTAGCTGAATTTGCCCTTGAAAGGCTGTCATGCCCGGCCAGTAGCGTGGCATCGGAGCGCGTGTTTAGTGCGGCAGGAGGTATTGTAACTCCGCGGAGGACACGACTGTCCACCCAAAGTGTGGAGAGACTCACGTTTGTGAAAATGAATCAGGCGTGGATTAGTCTGGATTTCAAACCACCAGTTCCTGACACAACTGACTAAATCCGCCATGAATCATGCCTCAAACATGTGCCACTTTCAGGTCTCCTCACACTGCTGGTGTGTTGAATTTTTTGACATAGGGTGCTGGCAGATTACGGGCCTCCTATAGCTGCTGCCAGGCCCCTAATCTGCCATAGGCCCCTATATACCGCCTCCTCCTGCTGCTGCCAGGTCCAGAGTCTCTCATGGGTCCCTGTACGGCCTCCCATTGCTGCTGTCTCCATCGCCACACTCTGCTGCCATGTGCCACTTTCAGGTCTCTTCACACTGCTGGTGTGTTAAATTTTTTGACATAGGGTGCAGGCAGATTACGGGCCTCACATAGCTGCTGCCAGGCCCCTAATCTGCCATGGGCCCCTATATACCACCTCCTCCTGCTGCTGCCAGGTCCAGAGTCTCTCATGGGTCCCTGTACGGCCTCCCATTGCTGCTGTCTCCATCGCCACACTCTGCTGCCATGTGCCACTTTCAGGTCTCTTCACACTGCTGGTGTGTTAAATTTTTTGACATAGGGTGCTGCAAGATAACGGGCCTCACATAGCTGCTGCCAGGCCCCTAATCTGCCATGGGCCCCTATATACCGCCTCCTCATGCTGCTGCCAAGTCCAGAGTCTGTCATGGTCCCTGTACGGCCTCCCATTGCTGCTGTCTCCATCGCCACACTCTGCTGCCATGTGCCACTTTCAGGTCTCTTCACACTGCTGGTGTGTTAAATTTTTTGACATAGGGTGCAGGCAGATTACGGGCCTCACATAGCTGCTGCCAGGCCCCTAATCTGCCATGGGCCCCTATATACCACCTCCTCCTGCTGCTGCCAGGTCCAGAGTCTCTCATGGGTCCCTGTACGGCCTCCCATTGCTGCTGTCTCCATCGCCACACTCTGCTGCCATGTGCCACTTTCAGGTCTCTTCACACTGCTGGTGTGTTAAATTTTTTGACATAGGGTGCTGCAAGATAACGGGCCTCACATAGCTGCTGCCAGGCCCCTAATCTGCCATGGGCCCCTATATACCGCCTCCTCATGCTGCTGCCAAGTCCAGAGTCTGTCATGGTCCCTGTACGGCCTCCCATTGCTGCTGTCTCCATCGCCACACTCTGCTGCCATGTGCCACTTTCAGGTCTCTTCACACTGCTGGTGTGTTAAATTTTTTGACATAGGGTGCAGGCAGATTACGGGCCTCACATAGCTGCTGCCAGGCCCCTAATCTGCCATGGGCCCCTATATACCGCCTCCTCATGCTGCTGCCAAGTCCAGAGTCTGTCATGGTCCCTGTACGGCCTCCCATTGCTGCTGTCTCCATCGCCACACTCTGCTGCCATGTGCCACTTTCAGGTCTCTTCACACTGCTGGTGTGTTAAATTTTTTGACATAGGGTGCAGGCAGATTACGGGCCTCACATAGCTGCTGCCAGGCCCCTAATCTGCCATGGGCCCCTATATACCACCTCCTCCTGCTGCTGCCAGGTCCAGAGTCTCTCATGGGTCCCTGTACGGCCTCCCATTGCTGCTGTCTCCATCGCCACACTCTGCTGCCATGTGCCACTTTCAGGTCTCTTCACACTGCTGGTGTGTTAAATTTTTTGACATAGGGTGCTGCAAGATAACGGGCCTCACATAGCTGCTGCCAGGCCCCTAATCTGCCATGGGCCCCTATATACCGCCTCCTCATGCTGCTGCCAAGTCCAGAGTCTGTCATGGTCCCTGTACGGCCTCCCATTGCTGCTGTCTCCATCGCCACACTCTGCTGCCATGTGCCACTTTCAGGTCTCTTCACACTGCTGGTGTGTTAAATTTTTTGACATAGGGTGCAGGCAGATTACGGGCCTCACATAGCTGCTGCCAGGCCCCTAATCTGCCATGGGCCCCTATATACCGCCTCCTCATGCTGCTGCCAAGTCCAGAGTCTGTCATGGGTCCCTGTACGGCCTCCCATTGCTGCTGTCTCCATCGCCACACTCTGCTGCCATGTGCCACTTTCAGGTCTCTTCACACTGCTGGTGTGTTAAATTTTTTGACATAGGGTGCTGCAAGATAACGGGCCTCACATAGCTGCTGCCAGGCCCCTAATCTGCCATGGGCCCCTATATACCGCCTCCTCATGCTGCTGCCAAGTCCAGAGTCTGTCATGGTCCCTGTACGGCCTCCCATTGCTGCTGTCTCCATCGCCACACTCTGCTGCCATGTGCCACTTTCAGGTCTCTTCACACTGCTGGTGTGTTAAATTTTTTGACATAGGGTGCAGGCAGATTACGGGCCTCACATAGCTGCTGCCAGGCCCCTAATCTGCCATGGGCCCCTATATACCGCCTCCTCATGCTGCTGCCAAGTCCAGAGTCTGTCATGGTCCCTGTACGGCCTCCCATTGCTGCTGTCTCCATCGCCACACTCTGCTGCCATGTGCCACTTTCAGGTCTCTTCACACTGCTGGTGTGTTAAATTTTTTGACATAGGGTGCAGGCAGATTACGGGCCTCACATAGCTGCTGCCAGGCCCCTAATCTGCCATGGGCCCCTATATACCACCTCCTCCTGCTGCTGCCAGGTCCAGAGTCTCTCATGGGTCCCTGTACGGCCTCCCATTGCTGCTGTCTCCATCGCCACACTCTGCTGCCATGTGCCACTTTCAGGTCTCTTCACACTGCTGGTGTGTTAAATTTTTTGACATAGGGTGCTGCAAGATAACGGGCCTCACATAGCTGCTGCCAGGCCCCTAATCTGCCATGGGCCCCTATATACCGCCTCCTCATGCTGCTGCCAAGTCCAGAGTCTGTCATGGTCCCTGTACGGCCTCCCATTGCTGCTGTCTCCATCGCCACACTCTGCTGCCATGTGCCACTTTCAGGTCTCTTCACACTGCTGGTGTGTTAAATTTTTTGACATAGGGTGCAGGCAGATTACGGGCCTCACATAGCTGCTGCCAGGCCCCTAATCTGCCATGGGCCCCTATATACCACCTCCTCCTGCTGCTGCCAGGTCCAGAGTCTCTCATGGGTCCCTGTACGGCCTCCCATTGCTGCTGTCTCCATCGCCACACTCTGCTGCCATGTGCCACTTTCAGGTCTCTTCACACTGCTGGTGTGTTAAATTTTTTGACATAGGGTGCTGCAAGATAACGGGCCTCACATAGCTGCTGCCAGGCCCCTAATCTGCCATGGGCCCCTATATACCGCCTCCTCATGCTGCTGCCAAGTCCAGAGTCTGTCATGGTCCCTGTACGGCCTCCCATTGCTGCTGTCTCCATCGCCACACTCTGCTGCCATGTGCCACTTTCAGGTCTCTTCACACTGCTGGTGTGTTAAATTTTTTGACATAGGGTGCAGGCAGATTACGGGCCTCACATAGCTGCTGCCAGGCCCCTAATCTGCCATGGGCCCCTATATACCACCTCCTCCTGCTGCTGCCAGGTCCAGAGTCTCTCATGCCATGTGCCACTTTCAGGTCTCTTCACACTGCTGGTGTGTTTAATTTTTTGACATAGGGTGCAGGCAGATTACGGGCCTCACATAGCTGCTGCCAGGCCCCTAATCTGCCATGGGCCCCTATATACCGCCTCCTCATGCTGCTGCCAAGTCTAGAGTCTCTCATGGGTCCCTGTACGGCCTCCCATTGCTGCTGTCTCCATCGCCACACTCTGCTGCCATGTGCCACTTTCAGGTCTCTTCACACTGCTGGTGTGTTAAATTTTTTGACATAGGGTGCTGGCAGATTACGGGCCTCCTATAGCTGCTGCCAGGCCCCTAATCTGCCATGGGCCCCTATATACCGCCTCCTCATGCTGCTGCCAAGTTCAGAGTCTGTCATGGGTCCCTGTACGGCCTCCCATTGCTGCTGTCTCCATCGCCACACTCTGCTGCCATGTGCCACTTTCAGGTCTCTTCACACTGCTGGTGTGTTAAATTTTTTGACATAGGGTGCAGGCAGATTACGGGCCTCACATAGCTGCTGCCAGGCCCCTAATCTGCCATGGGCCCCTATATACCGCCTCCTCCTGCTGCTGCCAGGTCCAGAGTCTCTCATGGGTCCCTGTACGGCCTCCCATTGCTGCTGTCTCCATCGCCACACTCTGCTGCCATGTGCCACTTTCAGGTCTCTTCACACTGCTGGTGTGTTAAATTTTTTGACATAGGGTGCTGCAAGATAACGGGCCTCACATAGCTGCTGCCAGGCCCCTAATCTGCCATGGGCCCCTATATACCGCCTCCTCATGCTGCTGCCAAGTCCAGAGTCTGTCATGGTCCCTGTACGGCCTCCCATTGCTGCTGTCTCCATCGCCACACTCTGCTGCCATGTGCCACTTTCAGGTCTCTTCACACTGCTGGTGTGTTAAATTTTTTGACATAGGGTGCAGGCAGATTACGGGCCTCACATAGCTGCTGCCAGGCCCCTAATCTGCCATGGGCCCCTATATACCACCTCCTCCTGCTGCTGCCAGGTCCAGAGTCTCTCATGGGTCCCTGTACGGCCTCCCATTGCTGCTGTCTCCATCGCCACACTCTGCCATGTGCCACTTTCAGGTCTCCTCACACTGCTGGTGTGTTCCATTTTTTGTCATAGGGTGCTGGCAGATTATGGGCCTCCCATAACTGCTGCCAGGCCCCTAATCTGCCATGGGCCCCTATACCGACTCCTCATGCTGTGACGTTGCAACAAGGTGGAATTCAACCCTACATATGTTAGACCGCCTTTACGAACAGCAAAAGGCCATCACAGATTTCCTGATGTTAAAAGCAGATAAAGGTACTCCCTGTGTAACTTAGATGTCAGCCATTGGCAGCTCATGCGTGACACCTGCGCTTGCTCAGGCCCTTTGAGGAGGCCACGCTATTCGTGAGTCGGCAGGACTATGGGATGAACGACGTCATTCCTCTGTTGCACGTCCTGGAACAAATGCTGTTAACAATGGCTGGTCAGGGTGCGGTAGACGTGGCGCACAGATCTCAACGCCACATGGCCCCTGTGGGGGCAGGACTGGAAGAAGAGGAGGAGGTAGAGGAGGACATTGGTGCTCAGGAATTATTGAGTGAAATGGGTGGTTTTTCCACTCAGCGGACAGGAGTGGAGGAGCAGGAGCATCTGGTAGAGGAGGAGGAAGAGGAGACAGAGGACCTAGACGCACCGTGGCAGTATGCTGTGGAGATGGAGGCAGGGAGTCCCTCGCATTCCTTGGCACAAATGGCCCATAGCATGCTCGGTTGCTTGCGTAGCGACAGCCGAATAATAACCATCAGACAGAGGGATGACTTTTGGCTGTCCACCTTGTTGGACCCTCGCTACCGTTCAAAAATGGTGGCCTTTTTCACACCTGCTGAGAGGGAGGCCAAAATAACGTACTATAAAAAACACCTATGTAGTCAGCTGGTCTCTGCCTGTCTGCGCCAACGTCCATCCTCAGACACTGTGGGCCCTGTGCGCTCGTGTTCCGCTGCCATGGCAGCAGGGGAGGGGTGGGGTGGTAGGAGCAGTGGCAGCTCCACCAGCAGCGGCTGCCTCAGTCTGCAGTCGATGATGAGTAGCTTTCTTCACCAGCGCAGTGAGGAAACTACTAACCAGCCGCAGCAGCAGCAGCAGCATCAGGTGGACCTGGAGCAGGACCTCAAACAACAGGCTTAGGCCTACTTGGACAGCACCCTGCCAACCGAGGTAGACAATCCCCTTGACTACTGGGCAACGAAACTTGACCTTTGGCCCCAACTAGCTGAATTTGCCCTTGAAAGGCTGTCATGCCCGGCCAGTAGCGTGGCATCGGAGCGCGTGTTTAGTGCGGCAGGAGGTATTGCAACTCCGCGGAGGACACGACTGTCCACCCAAAGTGTGGAGAGACTGACGTTTGTGAAAATGAATCAGGCGTGGATTAGTCTGGATTTCAAACCACCAGTTCCTGACACAACTGACTAAATCCGCCATGAATCATGCCCCAAACATGTGCCACTTTCAGGTCTCCTCACACTGCTGGTGTGTTCCATTTTTTGTCATAGGGTGCTGGCAGATTACGGGCCTCCCATAGCTGCTGCCAGGCCCCTAATCTGCCATGGGCCCCTATACCGCCTCCTCATGCTGCTGCCAAGTCCAGAGTCTCTCATGGGTCCCTGTACGGCCTCCCATTGCTGCTGCCTCCATCGCCACACTCTGCCATGTGCCACTTTCAGGTCTCCTCACACTGCTGGTGTGTTCCATTTTTTGTCATAGGGTGCTGGCAGATTACGGGCCTCCCATAGCTGCTGCCAGGCCCCTAATCTGCCATGGGCCCCTATACCGCCTCCTCATGCTGCTGCCAGGTCCAGAGTCTCTCATGGGTCCCTGTACGGCCTCCCATTGCTGCTGTCTCCATCGCCACACTCTGCCATGTGCCACTTTCAGGTCTCCTCACACTGCTGGTGGGTTCCATTTTTTGTCATAGGGTGCTGGCAGATTACGGGCCTCCCATAGCTGCTGCCAGGCCCCTAATCTGCCATGGGCCCCCGTACCGACTCCTCATGCTGCTGCCAGGCCCGTAATCTGTCATGGGCCACTGTTGTCGCTTGTTGGCATATTCCGCTCGTTCAGATGCTCCTTCTCCTGCTACTCCTCTTCACGGATTCCGTCAGCAGTCTTTCTTGGAATCCGTTTCCAAGAGACAACAGTTTGCGAGCACGCACCCGACGGTGCAGAAGCTGAACGTCCTCCTGTCCAAGTTGCTGCTGCCAGGCTCGTAATCTGTCATGCGCCCCTGTACCGCCTCCTCATGCTGCTGCCAGGTCCAGAGTGTGTCATGGGCCCCCGTACCGACTCCTCATGCTGCTGCCAGGCCCGTAATCTGTCATGGGCCCCTGTACCGCCTCCCCATGCTGCTGCCAGGTCCAGAGTGTGTCATGGGTCCCTGTACGGCCTCCCATTGCTGCTGCCAGGCCCGTAATCTGCCATGGGCCCCTGTACCGACTCCTCATGCTGCTGCCAGGCCCGTAATCTGTCATGGGCCCCTGTACCGCCTCCTCATGCTGCTGCCAGGTCCAGAGTGTGTCATGGGTCCCTGTACGGCCTCCCATTGCTGCTGTCTCTATCGCCACACTCTGCCATGTGCCACTTTCAGGTCTCCTCACACTGCTGGTGGTTTCCATTTTTGTCATAGGGTGCTGTATGGCCTCCCATTGCTGCTGCCTCCACCGCCACACTGTGGCTCCACACTCTGGTTTTGGCCCCGTGACTGCCCAAATGAGTGAAGTGTGCGGTGATTCTAAGATCGACGGCACTCATCTGCATGTCATACTGACTGACAGTATTATTTCTCTTCCCCAGCAGACTCCAAGGGCATTTAAATTAAAGGTACAGTGTTCTGCACTAATATTAAGTCTCTCTGAAGCCTAGAAACACCCTTTTTTAAGTTAAATTCACAGCGAATTTATTCGACTCGAATCGAATATTGTCCACGAATTCGCCGAATCAGTCGAATCGAATTTTTCATTTCTTCGCTCATCTCTAATCAGTATAGATAAGTTCATTACTAGAAAATTTAATGAATATGGTACAACATAGATTGGGTAGGAAGTCCACCATCCAGCTAAACTGGAATGGTGTGAAAACAAGAACGTGAATGTCTTAAAATGGCACAATCAAAGCCAAACCTCCAATCCATTTATCTGTGAAGAGCCCTGAATATTTCTGTTCATCAAATCTCCCCTCAAACTTGAGAATGCTAGAGCAATTCAGTCAAGAAGAATACGGCCAGAAACATTTGCCATATCCAGATGTGCAGAGCTGGTTAAATTTTGCGCCATTGACTCACAGATGTGATTGCAGCCAAAGGGTTCCACTAACAAGTGGAAGAGGAAATATCAAATGTTGGCATGTTGTGTCAAGTCAAGTAGAAAAAAGTTGTAACACTAGAAAATGAAAAGTCCAAAGAGGGGTTGAATATCATGCATTGTGCTGTAAGTGGCAACTGTACAATCCCATAAAATTTGTTGGCAACAGACAAGGCTTGAGTCAGTAACCTGGGGTGTTAAGACTGGACTGTTCTGCTCCTGCAAAAGGGTCACATGACTAGAAGTAAATGAATGGTCTTTTACAGTACACCTAACTAGGATGGTTGTCTATAGAATAACTAGTGTTAGTCTTTTGACAAAAGACTTTAAAGAATGTCTACTGAACAATACAGATGAGTATTTATGGGGTGGCATTGCTGACCTTTCCCCTGAAAATGCTATTTATTTGGCTGTCAAGCCTCAAGATATGATTTTGTATGGCTTCACTTGTTTGTGAAAGACTCAGAAAGTAATGAAGTCATTGGATTAGCTCGACAACCAGGCAACAAACATTTTTCAGTAATTGAAGACTTTGTATTTCTTTTAGCACAAATTTCTTTTAACAACGAACCTCCACTGTACTTATCATGATTTTATGATTCAGTGCTGGAATGGAAACACAAAGCAAACTAATTCCATTGAATTGGCTTCCACTGTCCAAGTGTGGAAATTATGTAAAAAAACATCTAATCGGGATGTTCTTTTGGCGGACCTGATTTCTGCAGCTGTGTCCTAGTTGGGGGATATTAAACATTTTGTAATTATTCTGCAAAGCAAATTAGCTGAGAAAAAACATTTCCTCAGTGTGGTCTTATCTAGTCGGTAGAGTCAACATAGGGATTTTTCTATGAGAAAGTCTCTGGCCCGCTATTCATAGAATGCCTATGTAAGCCATTTCTACAAAATGGCAATGGAAAAGAACAAATAAGGCATTAGCGTCATTCTTAACGGAATCCAGTACTAAGATCAATATATAGGCTACCAAGACATCTTTCTGAAGATATAATTTGACTGGTTGTGATGCTGATCCTCTGACTTCAGTAGTTAGTGAATCACTGACCAGGAACATGCCTGCAGATAAAGAGTTCTTAATTTGACCTGACTTTAATTTCAGCTGGTTTGTTCCAATGTTATTATCATTTCCCAATGTCCATGAATTTAAATTGTATCCAAATCCAGGAACATAAATATACTTCTGTATATTGAAGATTATTATTCTTTTCTCTCTTTTTGCCAGTAACACAACTCCTATCTGAGGGTGGCAACACTCACTCACCATACTGTGTCTATTGATCAGTGTTGTCACCACAGGACAGGAAGTGTGTTAAGACTACAGAACTCTTCTTCTCTTTACCATAGTGGGGATGCATTCTGTAGTCCACAGAGAGCGTTGGAAACAATACTAACTAATAACAGTCAGAAGTGGCAGAGAGCACAAGAAGTTAAAAGCTCAGATTCCTGGCAGGATCACAGGTATTATGTTGCACATATTATATACAGTAGATATCAAAAAAAACTTTCACTGATATATTTAACAGATCAAAAGGGAGCAAATAAGAGAAGTTCATTGTTAGAGTTTACATATAGTTTATTATGGTTATTACTAAATCTATTGTTATATGGAAGCTAAATCACTAGATTCATTATTTATATAAAGAGTATTTTATTTTTTCTGGTTGGCATGTGCTGAAGCAAAACATGTAGATTATCTCAGTATTATGTATTTTAGCTTTTACATTCAAGAAAAGAATGATTGAAAAAAATTATACTGCAAAATGCAGAGGAAAAAAAGCAGGAAACATTTCGGTTAGCCATTGAAACACAGGCATTTGCATTTTAATACTAAACGCAGCAGTTTACAAGAAGGCTTGTTGACAAAAGCCCTCAAACTGACCATACATATATAGACATCTAACAAATTCCTCCATCCATGCTAAAAGCACAGATAGACAAATCTTAGGCAGCAAGCTATTGTTTTCTGACAGCCGCCACCACCACCACCACCAGCTGTTACGTTATCTGAACAGTACCTGCCTCCGATTGGATGTACTGTAGGTGTTGTTTGACTGACAATTTCTCACCTGGCTTCTTCAACAAACGATTGAAAAATTTACTTTTACCCCATCTTGATTAGCAAAATTTATACTGGATTATAACTCTCAGTGTTTTCGAGGCTGCTCTTTAGAGGGTACGATGCTCCACATTCGGTGGACCTGTCCAGTGGCCCACCGCCTGTGGATTAGAGTTTATAATCTTATCTATTCATCCATTCATCTTAAAAAGGATCCTATTGAGGCCTTACTTTTTAAGCCACTTCATGGCCTCCCTCGTGGACCACACTCACTGGTTAATTTTTTTTTCATGGCTACTAACCAGACTATCGCTGGTTCTTGGAAATCCCCTACTCTTCAATTTGAGGAGGTCAGGTCCAGAATTCAAGGTTTCTTTATCAATGAATACTGATGGCGGTATTGGAGGACAAACTTCTTTCTGTTTGGCAATCGTGGTTGGATTACCAACCATTTCTCGTTTCACCACAAAATTTATTAATCTATGATGTGCTGAGTTTTGCCCCTCCATTCCCCTTGTGTGGGGATTGTGTCTCCCGGCTCTCCCCCCCAGGCGAACGTCTCTTCTTTGCTGGTCTGTCTCTTTTTCTCTCTGCCTTTTTTTTTTTCTTCCGTTTTCCTGTTTTCTCTTTCCTCTTCTGTATGGTTTGTGTATACTTGACCGAGTGCCTCTCAGTTCTTATTGTTATTCTGCAGGTCTATGATTTTACGGGACTACTGTCCCTCATGAGAACGTGGCTCTTTATGTGTTTTCTTTTTTGTCATAATTTTGTATGTAACCTTTATATTTTTGTAGGTGGTTGCAGGCCTTATGGCCCTTTGCCTTCCATAGTGTTATCTAGACCCCAGAGGGGGTCTTGTATGTGTATCTCTGCGTTTGTTGTGTGATGTTTCCTTGCCCTTTATTGTTTGTTGTTGCCTTGTAACATTGGATTTGTTACGGTTTGTATGTTTTTTTCATATGCTTAATAAAATCTTTGGTAAAAGAAAAATTTACTTTTGTCATTCTGTATGTTCCCAACAACCCATGAAGTGAATTTCAACTGATTCAGCATGAATCAGACTAAATTCGATGCATGTATGGCCAGCTTTAGGCTTCACGTGGATCCTTCAGACCATTGGACCTCAACTTCTGTTCTTATCAAGATAAGCCCCAGTCCCTCTATGTTCTGAGCCCTATTCATTGCTACAGCTGTGAAATTACAGAGCTTTTACTATCAACTGTACTGCAGCCTACTGACAATCCCACATTTATGGTAGTTTTGTTTTGTCCCATTTTATGAAATAATTTCTTTCCTGTTTATGGTAATCGTATGTGGTCTCCATTGCTCAATCAAGCAAGTGTAGAAGAATTAAAATAAATCAGAACGTGTGTGTGTGCACTACTCCTCTGCAGCATGTTACAGCCTATAAAGTCTAAAACTGGTAAAATATCTGTGCTGTCAATCTATAATATAGTAGAATGGCTGGGCACACTATCTAAGACCATTATCCAAGTTCCTAGCCTGCATATTAATAATGTATTTATAACACTATAACAGCTGTTCATTTTAATAAAATGGCTGATCTTCCATTAGATAAGAGTGAGATTAGAGTTACATTAGAGTTCTTTAACTACAAAAAGCAATAATTTTACAATGCAATGAAATTGCTTTGAACGACTGAAAAGAAAATGAGGAACAGAACTGAAATACTTCAAGGTTTTACTTCTTGTTTGTAACCATGTCCTACATTCATGACCTAACCTGATCACACTGCCAAATTCCTACATGAAGCTTCCTTAGGAGAAAAAACACACATGAGCAAAGGATGCATATCATAGTGAACTTAATGGAATTGAAGCACTAGTACAGCTGTGGGTGAACAGCAGATTTACAGGCAAAGACTATGCTGAACACTGTGCCAGAACTAATGGAGATTTGGGGCAGAGTGACCCAAGAGCATCTCACCCTGCACCCCTCTCTGCACCCTCCCTGACCTACACCGCTCATAGAACTCCTTTTTCCGTTGCACCACCAACACTCTCTTGAGGGCAATCTTGTTTATCAAAAGAAAATGACATAGATCAAAAATCAAATAAATGTGTTAAAAAGGAATGTTTGCGTAATCCTCCCTCGGTGTAATTAAGAATAGTAAATGTTTCTGTGATATTCTTCTGGTGAAAATCTATCACACTGTCAAGCCCTGAATTCATACTAGAGAAAAGTATAAAAAATAAACAGAACTATACTGAGAAAAGCCATTTATTATCACAATAAATCTGCTTTTTGATTAAATGGTGACATTGGACCCTGAATCCCTGCACTGTAAACTACCCACATTCTTATACAATTATGTAACAAGCCTCATGTTATTAAATGCCATTATAAGGTGGGAGTGCCATCATCCCAAATGACTGTTAAAGAAAATAATTAAAGGGGGGAAAAAAAAAACAAAAAGAGAATGGACTATCTTGGCATCGAAAGGACAACACAATCATAAAAACAATATATTTGTATTCATAAACAAATAATTTTTTGATCAGACATGTACATGAATCTGTTCTAAAATCACATGGATTCAACAGCATGATCTCATAATTCGCAAAGGTCATTATTGTTACAACTCCACCCGTAATAGGGGATAATGTTGACTCCTCTACATGTTTTGTGGAATTAATCCGCTTCTTCAGGAGGGAAAGTCAAAGAATACTCTGAAATAGAATCATAACAGTCAAAATACAACATCTCACAGAATTGCATATAATATATGTTACATATGTTAAAATCTCAAAATCCACAAATAAGTTACTTACCAATGTGAACTCATGCCAAATAGAAGGGGCCAAATGGGGGCACCAGTCTATCTCCCCCATGGCAGACATGGAGGGCAAAATAACGGGCACAAAGACAGGTGAACCACCTGTGCGACTAGAAAACATCAAAATAAGCATATTAGAAGAGAGAAAAAAAAAATGTTTTTTTGTCAACTATATACTAACTTTAAAAACAAGATAGCAATATCTCAGCTGAGAAAGGAAATACTGAATTGTGGTCTACCTTGAATGAATAGAGAGTGAAACTTCCCCTCCTGGCAACATCCGCAACAAGGGGCCTAACCAACTCCGGTCAGCTCCATACTATTCTTTCTAATCATTGACATCTCCTTACAGACCATCACATTCTCAAAAAATATGTAAGACTGAGTCTTGAATTGGTCTTTCGTCGTGCCACTTCCTTGAAAGAACATTTGACGAGTAGTCATGATTTACATGAACCTCGGGACTCTCCTGGTCCCCGAAGCACTTTTTGTTGTGGCTCTTGTACACGTTGCCCCTGGATCCAGAAGGGTTTTAACACCAAACGTCCTAATGATTAATTATTTTCTCCACGCACTTTTACGGATTGTGGTACCAGAGGGGTAATTTATTTGATGACCTGTATTTGCCGTGCATTTTATGTTGGCATAAATATCAGAGAACTTCACCAAGGTATAGGTGATCACCTTTATTATTCACCTAACGGTAAACCCACTACTGTGGGATGCCATATAGGTTTATTCGAATGGATTTGACTGTGCAGTGGTTAAGTACATGATGCTGGAGGTAATACCTGAAAATCCACATGGTGGCGATTGGGATTGTCTAATTCTACAGTGTGAAGCCCTGTTTATAGAGAGACTGAATACCACCATCCCCCCAGGTCTCAATGAAGTATTAACTTACAAACCCTTCTTATGAAATGCTATGTCATCTAGGTGGCAAATATGATTTTCTGTGCTGGCTTTGCTCAACGTCCCTTGCTGTTTTTTGCTTATCTATATTGAGTATTTGGGTTAGATTCCCTTTCTTCCCCTTTTTTCCTCTTTATTGTGTTGTTTTATATATTTGTTTATACATTGCTGTGATTGACTATATTGTACATTGTTGCCTCTGTGGACTCATTGCTATTTGGCCACTGGTTGGCGCCTTTGCGCTTCCCCATGGCGAACATGTGATTCTGGGAGAGAGGAGGTATTTCCCCTGCCGTGGTGGTCCTGCCTCCTTCTGAGCCTACTCACAGTCTCCAAGTTGGTTGCTACCACGAATGTGTGAGTGTCTTCGCATGCGCACTTTGGGGGATCTGGTCTGGTGGTCAACATGTCCACACGCGCTGGCTTGGGTGTATAAATGGTGACCCAGTTAGTCCCCTTGTTGCTCATGATGCCAGGAGAGGACGTTTTACTCTTGCTTCATTCAAAGTAGACTATAATTCAATATTTCCTTACTCACTGGTACATAACTCTATTTGACTTCATACTTGGGAGACTTTGATTACTATTATTATACTATTTAGGCTTTATTGTATATGGGAAATTGTATGTAATGGGGACTCCCTTGTTTATCTTTAATTATTGGTCTTTTTTGGCTCATTTATTTGGGCTGGATATATACCTCATTAGAATCATTTCTTATATGCTTGTAGGTTTTTTTTATGGGGTCTTATCTATGTTTGGTCAGCATGGACATCTTTAACGTCTTGTTCGGGGTCTCCTTACATCTCGAGTTATGACCTGATATCATCTTTTTGGGTATCTTTAATTCCCTCCTAGCTGAGCTATTGCTATCTTGTTTTTAAGGTTAGTATATAGTTGAAAAAAAATTTATTTTCCTCTCTTCTGATATGGTTATTTTGATGTTTTATGGTCGCACGGGTGGTTCACCTGTCGCTGTGCCCATTATTTTTTCCCCCGTGTCCGCCGTAGGGGGGATATGCTGGCGCCCCCATTTGTCCCCTTTCTATTTGGCAAGAGTTACATTGGTAAGCAATTTATTCGTGGATTTTGAGATTTTAATGTGTAACGTGTTATATCAATTCTATGAGATATTGTATTTTGACTGTTATGATTCTATTTCAGAGTATTCTTTGACTTTCCCTCCTGAAGAAGTGGATTAATTCCACGAAACATGTAGAGGAGTCAACATTATCCCCTATTTGGGGTAGAGTTGTAGCAATTATGACCTTTGTGAATTATGAGATCATGCTGTTAAATCCATGTGATTTTAGAACAGATTCATGTACATGTCTGATCAAAAAAATTATTTGTGTATGAATAAAACTATATTGTTTTTATGACTATGTTGTCCTTTGGGTGCCTAGATAGTCCATTCTCTTTTTGGAGTTGTTTTCCCCTTTAATTGTTTTATACACATTCTTATACAAAAGGATTAATCCAAAAAGTAAAAGTGATATTAAAGAGTGTTTAGTCATTTTCATATATCCTAATTTTTTTATGCACAGGATTAAAAATATGATTTCAAAATTGCTTTATTTTATTTAGTTTGCCAAATATAAAGTATTGCATGTGATTATTTCATATTTATATCTTCAGCCACCATGTAGAACTTTTGTGTATTTAAGAGGTTTTGCTATCTAACAAAAGCCGCTTTGTTGAAAAAAAAAATCAACATAGTTTACAGACCTCAATAGCTCAAGCTCTGATTATGCACAACCCACTTCTCTCCTGCTACCTGGCTGCTCTGTTCAGATACACCATATACTGATTTCAACACAGAGAGAGTCTGAAAGCAAACACCTACTGCTGTGCCTTCTATTTACAAACCCCACAATGCCGTGTGACACAAGTGACAGGAATAGACCCTGATTTAAATGTTTGCTTGTAAAATAATTTTTTTTTGTAAAAAGCAAACAAGACATAACAAGCCAGGGCTGGCAAGACAGTACCACATTAGCAGGCAGAGACAGTAACAGGCTGGGTCAGGAACTTGTGGGCAGCAAGATTCAGAGCAACAGGCAGGAACTGTATGCAGTGAACAGTCGATACATAAACAGATAAGGCTGACAGAGAGGTCAAGAAACAAGTTGGGTCAGCAGAAGGAATCACAGAATCAACTCACGGCTGAAGACCTTTTAATAATAAGGCCTGGCAGGATTATAAATTGCCCACTTGACTCTATTTCTAGCAATGACCATGTACTACATAACCGTGCAGAGTGTTATATGCAGAACCATGAGCAGGTGCACATGCTGAAATCAGGCTATGCGGGCTGGCAAGATATTTCTAACAAAAAAAACAAAACTAATTTAAAACCATTAACATAAAAAACATAATTTAACATAAAAAAAATGATTAACATAAAAAAAATGTAAGCACTAACTAAAGTACGTTTTCATCATATGCAACTGCCATGTTTTTATTTAATAAAATACAATTTTTTTTACCTTTTTTATTTATATATATATATATATATATATATATATATATATATATATATATATATTATTTATTTATTTTGTACCTGAGTGCTACTGATCCCCTACAGCCTCTTTCAATCACTTCCTGTCTACATGCACTTCCTGGTGCACGTCTCCAAACTGCCTTTATCAGGCCCTTGGGGCTCTGTTCTTATCACTGATGTGAGGAAATATTCCTCTCACTGATACGAAGCACTATTCCTCCCACTGACACCAATGATGAGGGACCATTCCTTCCATTGAGACCAATGATGGGGCACTAGTCCTCCTACTGATACCAATGATGGAGCACTATTCTGTCCACCAACAGCAGCTATACGGCACAATTCCTTCCACTGACACCAACAATAGGACACAGTACCTCCCACTGATATAAACAATTGGGTGTTATTTCTCCCACTGATACCAATGATGGGCACTATTCCTTCTACTGATACCAATGATGGGGCACCATTCCTCCTACTGATACCAATGATGGGGAACTATTCCTCCTCCTCATACCAATGATGATGCTCTATTATTTCCACTAACACCAGCAATGGGGCTCTATTTCTTCCACAGGCACCAACAACAGGACAAAATTCCTTCCACTATAAACAGTTGAGCACTATTTCTCCCACTGATACCAATGATGGAACACTATTCCTCCCACTAAAAGTAATAATGGAGCACTGTTCCATTTCCTACTGACCATCGGTGGTATGTAATCTTTTCACTCCCACTGACCATCAAGCCTGAGATGTTATTTCCATCAAGCCTGAGATGTTATTTACTCCCATTGATGGAGCATTTTTTTAATGGCCCCGTTCCGACCCCCCTAAAGTCCGAAGGACAGTAAACTGCTCTTTATTTGGAAAGTTTGGAAACCCCTTCTCTATAAGTTAAGCCATGGCAGACCCACTCAACACCAACAAGGTCAAGCACTACCTCACCCGTACACTACAAATCATTGTGACATTGTATGATGCTATATAAACTACCTACCAACTGAGCTCTTTTACAGTGTTCTGAAGCTCTCTCGCATTCTTGGGGTGTCGTATTTTCACCAACTTGGAGACACTAATACATTTGAGTTTAAGAAAGGACTAACCCCTTAACCGCTATTGCATATTAAGTGTATCTGGGATTTCCTGACAGATAAATGTACAGTGGGATTTGTAAGGTGAAAGCCTCGGGGTTTAACGTCAGCTGATCTAGATTCTCTCTGTATTTTTCTTACAGATTTTATCTAAAGAAGAAACACATGACTGCAAATTGAGCAGCGTCAGAGAACGGCTCAGGTTGTTAGTGTTTCAGGGAGAGGAGATAATGGATCCTGACCTCATTAGCACTAATCTTTATCAACAAGTCAAGGTTTTAAAGATTTCACTTGTAAAAAGAAACATTTGAGTCTGCACCTCATACAGTTCAAAAACAGCAAGCACTCAGAAAGATCCGATCTTTAGTGTGAAAGAATGGAAAAAAAATTCCAGCAAGATTTATTGTTTGCTGTAAACACAACCCATACTGTTCTACATAACATATTGGCAAAAGGATTTCTCTTTCCATGTGACTTGAACTGGGCATACATGCAGAGATCGATCGATGATACACAAATGATCCAATCCAAAAAAATCTCAATTGACTTTACCATCTCATCCATTAACATAAGGAATTTAGGAAAACAGCATCAGGCAAACTTCCTATTTCTGTGCCAATAATGGGGAATGCTGCTAAGCACTACACATCTGTATCATAAGAAAAGACTAAAAGCAAACACCAGGGAAATAACCCGCCTTCCTATTTCTTAACCAAATACAGAGTGACTGTCATCAAGCTGGTTGTATTACATACCTCCCAACTTTTTGAGATGGGAACAAGAGACACCTATTAGCAAATGTATGTAGGCATAGGACACACCCCCTGCCGCACCCCCTTAAAAGCGAATTATACAAAAAAGATTAGGTAAACCCATAAGTGCTTTTTATAACCACTATTATCCCTTTATACTGGCTTTTGAAGTTTACAAATGCAACAATTTTGAAATCAGATGAAAGGTTTAGCACTGTGAAACACTTTTTGAAAGATAAACAGTGCAGTTTATATACAATTATATAGATCTGACCAAAACGAGGGAAAATGAGGAGGAAAGAGGGACAGTCTCTCCAAATCATGGACAGTTAGGAGGTATGGCATTATATCACATCATCTGTAAATTGCTGCTTTTAAACTAGTATATCCCCACTTCTGATCCATTCTGATAAGCATAGTGTATTTTTGTATTTACAGCTTGTTTTTATTTTTACAGTGTTCACCTTATAGTAACTTTTTATTTCTTAAACATTTTTCAATGCTAGATTTTTCAATCTGTGTAATTGTACTGAATATAGAAGTTCATAAATGAATCAATAGAAGGAGCACTATGTGTATTTGTTATTTAACCACTTCAATACCAGCACTTATACCCCCTTCCTGCCCATGCCAATTTTCAGGTTTCAGTACTGTCGCACTTTGAATGACAATTGCGCGGTCATGCAACAATGTACTCATATGAAATTTTTATAATTTTTTTTCATGCATATAGAGCTTTCTTTTGGTGGTATTAAATCACCACTGAGTTTTTTATTTTTTGCTAAATAAAACAAAAAACACCTGAAACTTTTGAAAAAAAAACGCACTTTTTTTCATTTCTGTTATAGAATTTTGCAAATAAATACCATTTCTTCATAAATTTAGGTCAAAATGTATTCTGCTACATTTCTTTGGTGAAAATAATAATAATTGAATTTGTATTTTTTTTTTTGAATGTTTCTTTACTTTTTTTTATTTTTTATTACATTTAATTTTTTTTCTTACTATCTTATTTGTCAGCACACTGTGACCAAAGCAATACAATGTTACCATAGTAACATCGAACTACTCTGGATAAGGGATCAGGATTTTTTTTTAACACATTATGATTGCTAATACCAATGTATTTCATTGATATTTGCAATCATTGTTACTGAATGAAACTGATTCAGTCTTTTTGTTGTGATTAGCTGTGATAGGGCAAAGCTCAACACATGATACAGATGGGCTGTGATTGGCCCTGTCTGTATCATGTGACTGCCTTGACCAGTCACAGCTAACAACATAATTGTATACAATGGATGGCATGACAGGAAGCCATCCATTGTATACAATTGACATGTGATCTGCTGTGATTGGTCACACGGTCACATGACACTGGCAACAGGGTGGTGTAGTGATATGTCATTGGCTGTGTCCCTTGGACACAGCCGGTGACAGATCGTGCCGCTGCGTGGCCCCGCGGCCCGCATGAGCAGCTTGTTTTGATAGGACATCATATGATGCCCAGTCACAATGGCGAGTGTCCCGCCTGGCTGTCAATCTGCTATAGACCTGGTGGGAAGGTGTTAACCTTTCTACCCCAACACATTGATTGCATTGTTTTCAGTGAGTCACCCAACTCATCAACTTGCATTGTGAAAGGAAGCAATAAAACACAATCACTATGAAACAATACAAAACAGGAAGTAGAAGCTGCATATGTAATAAGCGAATATGGGGGCTCCCACTTATATACAGAATTTCACACTACAAGTAGATGCAATGGGGGGATTTACTAAAACTGCAGCAGACAGAATCCAGAGCAGCTGTGCATAGCACTTCTATCTTCAGTGTGTTAAACAGCAACTCCGCTTTTGTTGAAAACAAAACAAAACAAAGAAATCCTTTCTGGGAGATCAATGTACACCATTAACAAACTGTGCAGGAGATTCCTACCATTTTGATGTGAAGACACAGCTCTTTGTTTCACCAGACTGGTCACATTCTCATTCTGGATGGGAGTGACTGCTTCATTATAATCAGCTGATGCACTTTCTATGTTCTAATGAGGAAAGCTGCAGTGCCTGCATTCCTTTAGTAGAGAATAAACCTTAGTAAGTATCTCACCAATATGTACACTTCTATTGCAGAAGATGCCTAATATCTGACTTGTATCTTGGTGCAGACTTCTAGGAAAATCAGAAAGCCGATTAAACAATTAATAAATTACATTTTTCGAGGTGTTCTGTATACCAGTTGTCATATTGCATTGATTTATTTATTTTTAATTCCAGCACTTCAGATTGAAAAAGAAAGCTATTTGTAATAACATTAAACTACAGCATGGCTTGTATGTCAATTGTACTGTATATGTTATTTATATATATATATATTGCTATATTATATTTCCACAGGAGTGGAGTTACCCTTTAAGCTATAAAAATGAATGAAAAGCTGTGTAATTGGCCCTAGTACGTGTGTCTCTTAGATTGTAAGCTCCAAGGAGCAGGGCCCTCCTTTCCCTCTTGTATTGAACTGTATTGTTGCTGTATTGTCTCCCTTATATTGTAAAGTGCTGAGCAAACTGTTGGCGCTAAATAAATCCTGTATTATAATAATAATAATAAATTAATGTAAATTAGGGACCTTAGATTGTAATCTCCTTGAAGGTCAGAGACTGATGTGAATGTACAATATATATATATATGTAAAGCATTGCTTAAATTGACTTTGTTATAGAAGTACCTGCTGTAATAAATAAATAATAATAGCTGATTGGAAGCCATGCACAGACTCACCAGATTCTGTTGCCTCCAGTCTTAGTAAATTCCCCTGAATGTTTTTAAAAACACAAATTAATAATCTTTTATATAATGGCATATATATAAAATAAAAAAAAAGAATATATTTACTTTAACCACTTAGCTACCACCCCCCGCAATGTATTGAGGATTGATGGCTGCTGTAGGCAAAGCGACGTACCCATATGTTGCTGCCTACTTCCAGGTTTTCTGACAAGAGCATGCGCGTCCCCTGGCTGGCACCCACTGTGATTGTACACAGCAGGAGCTTGTAAGCAAGTCCCGGCCAATGATTCACGGCTGTGACCTGCTGATCGGCTGTGTACAATCACAGCACAGAGCTCTGTGTTCCCATTCAATATAGAGCTCTGTACACAGGGAACGACCTCTGTGTTTCTCATCCCTGCAAAGCAGGGATGAGAAGCTTAGAGATCCCTTAACAAAAACAACACACTGTACACATATTACACATAGTTAGGCACACATTTAACTCCTTGAAAGCCCTCGATGTCAACCCCTTTCCATCCAGTGTCATTAGAAAAGTGACAGTGTATAATAGTATCATTAATACATATTAATGTCACTGGTGATGTCAGTGGCAGTTAGTCAGTTTCACCCAGAGTCAGTGTCAGATTGCCTGCCACACGCAATCCCGTTATAAGTCACTGATCACCGCCATTAGCAGTATAGAAAAAAAATAAATTCCAGTATATATATATATACTGTATATATCATAGTTTGTTGACACTATAACTTTCATGCAAACCAATCAATATACACTTATTTTCATTTTAATCAGATATGTAGCAGAATACATTTTGTCCAAAATTTATGAAGACTTTTTTTTGGATATGTTTGATAGCAGAATAATGTTTTTTTTTTCAAAATGTGTGGTCTTTTTTAGTTTATATCACAAAAAATAAAAAAAACTCAGTGGTTATCAAATACCAACAAAATAAAGCTGTTTGTGTGAAAAAAATTCTATAGACTTTTTTTGGGTACAACACTGCATGACCGTGCAATTAATAGTTAAAGTAGCACAGCACGGTATAGCAAAAAATGGCCTAGTCATGAAGGGAGTAAAATCTTCTGGAGCTCAAGCAGTTAATAGGAATCAGATTAACACACACTAAATGTGTCTTGACTGTGGTGATTACCTTGACTTTTTTTTTCACAGGAAAATACACAGAAAGGATCACTCCAGTCAGTGTTGGCAAAGGTTCTTTAGGTGAGCTTCAGATTGCACAAGGACTGATGCTAGAATAAAAGGTATCTTTTGGCAGCTTATTGTGTCAGTTGACTACTAAGGCTTTTGGTGTATATCTCATGAATTCACTTGAAGGAGGAACTCCAGTCTGAACACAAACTGCTTGGCTCTCTACATTTAACCTACTAAGAATTTTGAATTATTTTCTGAAGCTGAGAGGGCTACCAAAATGCACATTATAAAAAACGAAAGCATTTTTTGTTAGGAAGCAATCAATATAATGTGTGCCTGCACTGGAGCTTTGGGAACCAGTGGAAGGAGTGTTGTGTCTGTGCCTTCCTCCATTACTGACAGCTACAAAATGTTGAGGGGGAGGATCTTTCCCTTCATTTCCTATCTTGGAGACACAACAGAAAGTGAGTGTAAATATCCTCAAATGAAGAGGAATGCCACCACTGGAAGATTTCCCCTCATCTCTTGACCATAGCTCTGAGGAAGGAGGTACGCCTCCAAAACGCGTAAGATTGCCAGTCCAGCTGGGTTGCATGGGCACACGTGATTCCCCTTGCTGTGGCATCTTGAGATTTTGTATGCAATTTTACTTTCCATTTGGCATCTATGTTTTGTGAACAATAAATCGTTGGTAATGCACTAGGCGTTTGCGTCCTCCTGATTGTTCTTTTTGTATTTTTCACAAGACTTCCCAGGTTGAGGAGGACAGCATCTACTACACATTCCTTGCAATGTTCATGATCCATTGTATATCATACATCATTTGTGGTCATCTTATTTTTTGTTAGGAAGCAATCAATATAATGTGTGCCTGCACTGGAGCATTGGGAACCAGTGGAAGGAGTGTTGTGTCTGTGCCTTCTCCCATTACTGACAGCTACAAAATGTTGAGGGGGAGGATCTTTCCCTTCATTTCCTATCTTGGAGACACAACAGAAAGTGAGTGTAAATATCCTCAAATGAAGAGGAATGCCACCACTGGAAGATTTCCCCTCATCTCTTGACCATAGCTCTGAGGAAGGAGGTACGCCTCCAAAACGCGTAAGCTTGCCAGTCCAGCTGGGTTGCATGGGCACACATGATTCCCCTTGCTGTGGCATCTTTAGATTTTTTATGCAATTTTACTTTCCATTTGGCATCTATGTTTTGTGAACAATAAATCGTTGGTAATGCACTAGGCGTTTGCGTCCTCCTGATTGTTCTTTTTGTATTTTTCATAAGACTTCCCAGGTTGAGGAGGACAGCATCTACTACACATTCCTGGCAATGTTCATGATCCATTGTATATCATACATCATTTGTGGTCATCTTCCTCTTCAGTAGACATCTGAGCGTTGAAATTTACAGAGTTTTTCATGAGAGTTCATCTTCTAGTTTAGGGACATCCTTCAACCTAAATGGATCTTCTGTATAACTTCTGTTATATATTGGCATTGTAAGCCCTAGAAAGCTAATTTTATTAGATACACTGGAACAGGGTGGTGATGCTGGCTTTGTAGGAAGAATCTTTCAGCCCACACAAAATGAAGATCCAACAGATAATGTAAATTCTGACGAATCTACTACTTTAAAACATGTAGGAGATATTTGGAACTGATCAGAGCATAAAGAGAGGAAGAGATAAGGATAGAAATAAGCGTCCTTATAGTAGCTAGTAGGTAGAGAAGGAGAAGGGAGTGAAGAAGAAAAATAGTACAATTAAATAGTGGAACAGATGGAAAAGATAAAGAAATAGGAATTATCAGGAGACGACAGGGGGAGGTAATACATAAAATTTGTTATGGAAACTGTGATTGTAATGTTTTGAAAAATGTGTTGCATTTATAATGTAAAATTAATAAAAATTAATAATGTAAAAACAATTAATAATGACTACCTATGTCAACTAAGTATTCTGAGCAAAATCATGTTTAGGAGCTTATTATATAACTCATTAAAGAAAACCTTTACAGAGGAAAATACATAGCCTGAAACTGTTAAATTCTGATTCAATGACTTTATAATTGTATAATATAATTTCAATTATTTCAGCATAACTGACTCAGAACAAGTATGCACATTGGGAGCCCACTCTTTTCACTTACTGCATGCATTTTCTCTGCTCAGCGACTAAAGCTGGCCATACGAGAATTTTCATTTCAAAAATATTGATTTCATTTTCTAATCAGTAATGGGGGTCAAATCGATGTTCATTTTCAAGAGCAGTGACAGGAAATATCGAGGGGTAGGAAGGAAAACGTTTCTTGATCAAATGAAATTTTGATCAGTTTATGTGGTTATCGTTCAGAAATTACATTCATTTTAAAATCAAATGTTAAAAGTAAAAGACAATTTTTGAACTAAATTCATTCATTCATCAAATGTTCAAAGAATTTTTGTACGACTTTTTCTTAGGAATATTCTTGTCCAAAAATCTACACGTATATGGCCAGCTTTAGAAAGTATAGAAACAAGAATCATCAAGGCAACTAGCTCTTTTTCGGAAATCAGCAATGTCGCCTTCTGTATTTCTTTTAGTAAAGGTCTCCTTTAACACAGTATGCATTTTAAAAGTAAAGCGAAAAAAAACCTGAGCAACATTTCTTCATATTTTTGTCATTAAAACTAAACCCAAGAAAATAGCTACACACAGTTAAAATACATACATAAGAGCTGTTTTAACTGCCAAAGATGTATCTCTTTCCAGACAGCCCTGAGTCCTGCCATGCAGCACAGCCAGATTGGTGACCGACTTTTCTCTACTACAGGTAAGCAGTACAAGTTGGTCACCTTCCTGCCCTCAGTCTTTGAATTAACAATTTTTGTCCCATTGAGAGGTCACTCCCTATTATAGTCTGATGTCTGGTACAGGGGCAGTAAAAGGCTAATATCAAATTATATTTCGGAGCAGGGCCCTCTTAACCCTGTTGTATTGAACTTGTTGCTGTATTGTCTCCCTTTATATTGTAAAGCAATATAAAGCAAACTGTTGGTGCTATATAACTCCTGTATAATCATAATAATAATTTTTAAACCTGTTACAAGTTGGACAGGAAAATACAAATAATGATTCTGAATGCATACATAACAGCAATTATTTGTTTCTTTTTTTTTTATATTTTCCTGGAGTCAGTGATTTTATTCATTTTGGGTTTTATTTTGGAGTAGTAGCGGTTTAGTTTTTCCATTCGGACAGTGTCTGTCAGACACAGGGGGGGACTGACCATTTGGAAACTTGGGCACTGCCCGAGGGCCTAGGGTCAGTAGGGGGCCCCATGAGATGCCCCTGGTACCTTTTTCATAGTGTTTTTTGAGTTTGGGCAAGGACACAGGGGCCCCATGATCCCCTATTGCCCGGGGGGCCCCATGATTTGTCAGTCCACCCCTGGTCAGACAGCTGAGAGTTGGATTGCAGTGCAAGTCCTAGGCCCAGGGAAATCTTGTATGACTCTGGGCATGGGTGCACTTGTTTGGCTAAGGAGGAACAACTTCAATGAGAACTGCTAGTGTAGTGAGTATATGGTTTGTGAAGTGGCAGTGCTTTGCTGATGTTAAACGACAGATGAATATGTACTCACATAGACTTATATTGCAGAGAATGGGAAGAGGTGTGTCAGATCAGTTTTTTTTACTGCACTGATTGGTGAGTCCAACACTGGTACCTATTGGACTGTCATATTAAAGGATAAGTTCACCTTTTAGAAAAAAATAATAAATGCACATTTATTTGCAGGTAAAAAAATGTGCATTTATTATTTTTGTCTGCAGGAGCCTGTAGACCATTGTGCTAACGATCAGCAGATTACTGGTGCCATGCAGGTCTCCTGCACATCTGTCAGTATATCTGCTTGCCCGTACAGGATGTACAAGCAAGCAGGCATACTGACAGGAAGTATGAATGAACATACCACAGCATCGTGGTAGTTCATTGAGAAATACAAGCCGAAAGCCCATAAGGCTGTCGGGACTTGTAACCTCTCATTCACAGATGACTGTGAATGAGTAATGCGGCTGTGTGGGCGGAGCCTCACACTGACAATTTTTTTTTACTTTGATAGCTAGCAAGGGGGGGAGAAGATCCCCCTCTAGCTGTCAAAGTGGGGATTGGGGGGGGGGCGGGGGGACGGTCTGATCGTAACATGTTACATGTCACACCCTGAATATGGATGTAACATGTAACATATTTTACGAAAGGTGAACTTATCCTTTAAGACACCCAGTACAATTGCTGTAACAGGACAGCAGAAGTAAGACTCTGAAAATAGATGTTAGCATGTTATCTATCAAAATGAATTAATATTTCTGTGACTTCAGCTGAGCTTTGATAAACGTTTAGCTCATAGTAATGTAACCCTCTTGCAGCATAGTCTCCCTGTTTAGTAGCACAGACAATTAGATTTTATAAACTTGTAGTTATTTACATGTGTAGCACCCTTGTATTAAACAGGGGTTACCATTAAATTTAGCTGTGCTAGGTTGCTGTTAACCTGATGATTTGTAGTCTTTGTGAGCATTGGGGTTATCCCCTAAGCTCAGTATAGCTGTAGTTCCTCCCTTTGCCAGTAGGTGTCACTGGTACCTTTGGCATTGGTATGATGAGCTGCTGTGAAACTGAATATGCATACTTCTCTCAGCCAATCAGTAGGAGTTGCATGGCCACTGAGCATGCTGGGAGAGAGTATAAATATTCAGGGAGGTCAAGCAATCGGGGTCTTCCCACCCAGACCTTGGCCTGGTGTGGGTGTGTGAGGAATTGCTGTTCTGGGTAGGCCTGAAGCCTAAGGCCTAGCCATGTACTTGAGGCTCTGCCTGAGAGAGCAGGTTTGTTGTCTGGAAGCAAAGGGTGTAGACCTGAGATGAAGTACCAGAAGTTACTCTGCCATAGACTGAGGAACTGTGAGAGCTGGCCTCATCCAGAGAATTCCTGCATTTTTCCTTGCTATAGGAGGCTGTTGCTACAAAAATACAGATTGCTGGTCACAGCTTAAAGGTTCTTTTCCTGTACTGCTATCTACCTCTTCTTCTATTTTTTTTGTTTAAGGAGTCTGCTAGTCTGCTGCTTTATTTGACTTAGGGTGACTTGTGCCCTTCCCCTCTCTCCCTGAATTGTTGTTGTTCGGAGCAATAAACTAATTTTTGTTCAGTATAGTGAGCAAGAGACTGGCACCCATTTTTCTACACTGTCCACCACCCACCATGCCTACCAACCTACACCCTGAGGTGAAATGTCAGCCCACTCTGTCTCTGGAGGGCTCCACCATTCCTCTGGAAATCAGGAGGTGGCGCTACACATGCTTTAAAAGGAAAGGTAATTGGCTAAATGATCAGTCACAGAGTAATCATAACTTGCAGTTTACTTTATAGGTGCAACATTAAAAGCAATAAAACAGGTTCAGGATGGCAAAGAGCATACATACACTGCAGAATAAAATAAAATAGAGTATGAAACCTGCACAAACATGGCCTCTTAACAGCAATGTCTCTGTGGCTCAATCAGGGTAACATCTGGCTGCACAGCATAGACTCTCTATGACTCCATAACAACAGAGAGTTTATATTTAATCTTTATTTGATTATTTTCACATATTAACATAAAAAAAAAACAAAAAGGAAAAAACAAACAATTACAGATTTGTTATATCATCAAATTATTATAGGTTATAGTACATAGACCAATTACTGCATAACAGTTCTAATTTTTTTCATTCAAAATCAATAAGGTTCATCAGAATATTTATTTTAAAAGCTTGTTGGCATAAATACCCAAGAGTCCCATGAAAGGCCCTTACAATTAATGGATATAATTAAGCCAAATTACTAGTAAGCATTAGAACATGTATTTTTAAAAACCACATATTAACCTATAACCCAGGAATAATTCAATTAAAAAACAAAACAATATCCTAAAAGAGGACAAAAAACACCCAAAACTATGTCCACATTCTGTCCATGAACACCCCCCCCCCCCAGACCAGTTAACAGACTATATATAAGAAAAAATAAAGAGGGAGGGGAGGGTGAGGATATACCATCTTAAAATGTAACTAAAGTTCGAGAATGTTCTGATTGCAGCCACTCAGCTGGGAATCCTTTCCTAAGTCTCCCTTCAGTATGGATCATCTGTTCCATTGCCCGAATCTCGTTCATTTTGCACATCCATTTTGCTATTGAAGGGCAGACTGCCTTTCGCCAATTGCAAGCTACAACAGTCCATGCTGCATTGAGTATATGATGTAAGATGCCTTTTCTTATATGTTTAATAGAGCCTGGGATGATTGATAGTAAAGTAATGTGAATATCTAATTGAAGAGAAGAATCTGTAATTTCATGAAAAATGCGAACCATGTTTGACCAAAATGGGAAGTTGAGAGGACACTGATGACAAATATGAGACATCGTACCCCGTGCATTTAAAGATCTCCAACAGGTCTACAACAGAGAGTTTAGACCAGAATCACTACTTTAGGAAAACAGTTCAAAGCACAAGCAGTTACTTGAGATTATCCTCATGAACAGGATCCCTCTCAGTAAAGTGCAATGTAGCTCTGGTAACATAAGTGAACAACTGGAGGGATCCAAGCCCTAAGGACATAGAGCCACCAAACTTGAACTGGAGCATTCTGGTTACTATTGGGGAGAGGGCCCCCACAGAAGTTAAATCTTTTGAAGAATCTGCATGGTATTGAGCTCTGGCTCAACAGTCTGCATGCCAGTTTCGTGTGAAGGGCCGTTCACCTGGCTGCAGATCAGGTGTGGTCACTCCCAACTGTTGAGGGAAGTAAGCTAATGAACCTTTCTTTCCTCGGTGTGTTTAGCAACCCAGGAAGTTGTGTGAAATGAAGTTAAAGCGGCCTGTGCCTGAATCTAAGCATGCGAGTAAATGGGCTCTTCACTACACTCCACCCTACTTGAACATACTGTCCCTGGCAAGTCTGACAACCATTCAGATTCAGCCTGTGCAAAGTGTATAGGGGGTCTAGCTACTTTAGTTCCATGTTCGGGAACAAGGGGTGATGCATCTGTCTTCAGGTGCTTCAGTGAATTGTGAATCACTAGACTCCACAACTGGAGCATGAACCTGAGATGCGTGACCATTAGGTTGTTTAATAATTTCAGTATCCATGGCTTCTCCTAGGGGGCTTGGATATAATGGTTGAAAAGCAGTAGGCAGCCACCACTGAACCCTTGGTGGGAAAGATGTTTATGACTCACAAATTTTAACAGGTTCTTCAAAAAATCCCCATATCGGCCTCTTTGTGAGCCTCAATGGGTTTGCATTTACAGTCTAGGTGTCTTAGCTTTTCCTGGGTTCCCTCTCTCTGTAATCTTAGACCAGTGTTTCTCAATCTTTTTTTATTCCAGGCACCCTTTAAAATTATGGACAGTACCGAGGCACCCTTTAAAATTATGGGCAGTCTTGAGTCACCCCCCATTGTAAAATGTGAAAATCTATTCTAATAGATTTATATAACACAGCATCATCTACAGATGTAGGACACTTGACATTAGAGGTGATTTATTCTTCCAAAGGAAATACACTTTTGCACACTCGTACTGATTAGTATTCCATTGGTTCTCTTCTGGAAGTGTTTCTCTTCTCTTTTCTCAATCACTAAGCTAATGTGACCTCAGCACTGATGGAGAGGGACAGGGGAAGGTCAAACTAGGATGCTCTGCAGGCAGCTAACAACCTCCTTATCAACTGATGATGTCATTGGTTGTCAGGATGCTGGTGTGTAGAGGGTCATAATGGTGCATAATGAAAACCTGTGGCTTTGTGTAACTAAAATGCAGGCTTGTTCCACCCACTGGCCTGGTCAATTTTTAGACATTTTACCAAGGCACCCCTGAAGAAAACTCAAGGCACCCCAGGGTGCCTGGGCTCCATGGTTGAGAAAGGCTGCCTTAGGCTGACAGTTGGAATGGGCTGCTGTAGGAAAACCTCTTTCTATAGTGTTTGCTAAAGGAATAGAGATGGTTTCCTTTGCAAAGTGAAAGTTTACTGAGTTCAACAAACAAGCTGAAACTGTGTTCACTTCAATATATCAATCATGTACCAGAAAATTTTCTGTTCCCTTGAACTCGATTGGGTTTTCAAAGTGAACACAGATTTACCTTTTTAACTAAGATTAACTTAGTAAAGTAAACATACAACACACCAAGTAAATATTTTACATTGTTCAGGGAACAAGCCTCTACTCCTGGCCTAAACCAACCTCTATAGTTTCCTTTAACTTTGGGGTCTGAAGAATTTAAAATGGATTGCTGAATTTTGCCAACACAGCTTTTTATAGCCATTTTTAAACACGGCTTTGTATAGCCATTTTTGATATTTCTAAAGAAGACAAAACATAATATTACAGAATATTTGCTTGCTGGATTGCTATACAGTACAATGCTATAGAAACTGTGTGACTAGTTACTTGTTATACAGACCTTTGCCTCTACTATGTTTCACTTCAGCAGAAAATGTTTACAATTTCAAATACGACTGTTTTTTCTATTGAGTTTGTAAAATAATCTGCTTCCATTTAGTGTTTTTAAAGCAGACCATTTGCCTGTTTTCCAGTTTGCCGTTATGTAGGTCCCAGCTCCATAAATATTTCAGAAAGTGGCCAATGAATTAGATAACAATGAAGATACACAAAGCTCAACTTCTGTATAAATAAGCCCCCATGTCTTTTTCAGCTCTACATACTGTAATTCTAGAGTTTGGTCAGACAAAGCAGTTTCCTGTTCAAGTTACCTGTGATCTTCAGCCTTGTGTAGTTCCTAAATATTGTAGTTCTACAAAATAGGAAAGAAAAAGGAACAAGAAAAGAACAAAAGGATTTTTTTTTATAAATCTCATGCTCAGAACATCCTTGATTTTACTGACAATGTTAAAAAATTGTTGACTAACCATAGGAAATAGCATTAATTGCCATTCTAAATTGAGATTATATCACAATGTGCCCAAATATAGTTTATAATTTCTACAAAAAGGATGAGCAGCTTTGATATGGAAAATGTCCCTGAAAGCTAATAGGAATGCAGAAAAGCACATGGCACAGATGGTTATAATATGTCCTTGGAAATGAACGCATTGCAATTTTTTTCATTAACACACAAAAAAAAATTAAAGGTAGATTTGAGTCTATTGTTTCATGGAATGCCATGTGCCCATCTGGTTAGTACACAGCACAGTGTTATCAATATACAACCACAGCAGCTAAAAGGACATAGAAAGAAAGGGCAAGTCCTATATGTGTCACTAGAGTTAATGTGTAGATAAGAGGTCTGTCACTGCGCACAGCAGATATTCACACATGGTTTACATTTGTGTTTAATTCAGAGGTTGTTAACCTTTATCGGTCAGGGACCTGGATTAAGCCTGGCATTTTGCTTTGGGACTTTAGGTCTTGAATTAATAATGTATTTTATTTTTAAAAACTTTACTGTTAGCTGCATATTTTCCTCAGTATTTTCGTAAGTGTGAAGAAACAAGATACTGTTGCAATTTGAGAGTAAAGATTGTAAAGCTGGATTATTTTTAATATACATTTATGTGGCTCATAAAATGTACTTTTTCAGGCACTGAACAATATATTCCATTGATAAAAAAAGAAGACACAGCAGTTGTCAAAGTTGACAGACCAAAATAAAACTGGAAGAGCAATAAACATGGAGATTGCAATTGAAGACCTGCTTCTGAAAATGCTAGTTGCCTAGCACTATGCTTATCAATGATCTTGATAGGAAAGAATATTCCATTTGCAAGTGTATATTCATTTGGCTTAGTACATAATGAATGGCAGTGTTCAAGTTAAATACTGAATTATGTGCAAGAAACAGAAGAAGAAAAAATGGAGTATTGCATGCACATAACTTGATGACTGGAGAAGTAAATACAGTTTCACCTTATTCAAAAGTCAATGTAAAGTATACAAGAAAACACTCCACACTCCACTGGTAAATCAACCACGTGGAATCTTATTGAAATAGTTTAGCATCACTGCTACAATAATGGTGTGGTTAAAAAAATAATTAGAGCACAGTGATGTGCTTTACAAATTTTCTCTTGACTCTACATCTCCAGGACTATGAAAGTACTGAAACACAAAATGAATGAGTGTTGTAAAGAGAAAAAAAAAATCCGGGTGGAGAGCCTGATCATATGACTTTGAAAAGTCACATGACATGGCTCTCCTCTTTTTTTTTTGCTTTTTTTGTGCTCTCCTCCAATCACAAAATTCTCTCTGCGCCTTTGATCAGAGAAAAAACTCTGCAAGGCTTCACCAGCTATACAGTCCGATTTTCATGGGATGGGTAATAGTGTGCACGGCGCAGTTGTGCATAACAGCAAGCGTAGAAATATAAAAATAGACACATAAAGAGCATTGTAAACAATTCCTGGATCAAGAAAGAAAAATTATATGCAGGTTAAGCTAAATAGAATTCAAATGGAAACAAACATTTCTGGGTTTAGATCTCCTAAGTTTCCTGCAGCATTCAATGGTTCCTTCTTCTAATCTCTATGTTCTTACAGGAGGACTTATTAGTGATATATATACCAGAGGGTGGAACCATTGAACACTGAGGGAGACCATGGGGATTGACACTCCCTGAAGTGTCAGTCTCCCCTCAACCTTGAGCTGGAGATTTCTTGGGAACAGAGTGTGTCCACTTGATGTGTGAGCCTCAGTAAATCAGGCCCAATGTTTTGTAAAGTGCAGCTGATCTTTGCCACATGTATAACTAAAAATATACACTGAAAATGCAAAATATTATCTTTATTTGAAGCCCATCTCCAGACAACATTAGAAATACATATATGGTTACCAGGGGCAGGCTGACCATTTGAAAACTTGGGCACTGCCCGAGGGCCTGGGGTCAGTAGGGGGCCCCATGAGATGCCCCTGGTATCTTTTTCATAGGCTTTTTTGAGTTTGGGCAAGGACACAGGGGCCCCATGGTCCCCTATTGCCGGGGTGCCCCATGAGTTGTCAGTCCGCCCCTGATGGTAACTATTTGCTAAAGTTAAAGGATTTCTATTATGTTTAGCTTTCTAGTACCCAGGCTGCACAGCCTAGTTCTCAACCTCCACTTCATCAACAGTGGAATTTGCCCAAATATAAAACACCAGCCTGCTGAGTAAACAGAAAGGGGAGTAGCAACACACTGATGAGATTATATGTCTGCTCACTCTGATCTCTCCTCCTCTCAGCACATATACTCTGAAGCAGAGCTTGATTGGCTCCTGAAGCTGACCCTTCATGTGAGAGTGCTACTCTGCAGGGTACTACAGGAGTCTAATATCTAAACAAATGTAGGTGCTTACAGCAACAATATTTAAAAAAAGTTTTTGTATGTTTGGCTGCATTAATCTGGAATGCAGTTTTTTTTAAATAATTTGGCATCAGAATTTGCCAGGGAAAATTGACCATAGATGGACAAAATGGGTGATAACATTTGGCTGGTTCAACATTGTCTTTTATAGTTACTGTAGAGATAGGAGTGGCCTTGCAGTTCATCCCAGTGCACTGATTAGATGAAGAATCAAGTCAGATCTAATGTGTTACTGTCATGCTTTGTGTGCTGCATAGATCATCTTGTAGATGGAGATTAACTGGAGCAGATTGGTGTTCAGTATCCTATGACATGTCCTCTTTTGTGGTCTCTTCCCTTTGAAAGTTACAATTTAACAAATAAAAGTGCTTGTGAAGACATTATTTTCACAGGGGATGTGTGCCTTGTTCTTTGCATTCACCGTCCCAGGCTGCTGCGTCATCTGCTCGTACTCAGTGCTTTCGAAATCACTGCCATGAATAGTTATTTACAGCGGACACTTCATAACAGCTGACACTGGTGGGGTTAATCTGGTGGTGCAGAGAGGACACATGAAGAACATTGCAAACAATCCTTCACCAAAGAAAGAAACTTTATATACAGGTTGAGTTGAAAGGAATGTAGAGTGATTTTGTACATATATTCTTTGTCCAAGATGTATATAGTTTATATATATATATATATATATATGCCAGATAAATATGAAATATATTAATGTTAGGTAGTCGTCTATCCAGCCGTCAAATGGATCTGTAGTCTAATTTTCTTTTTTTTTTTTTAAATCCTTTTATTGTCAAAGAAAATTAAAAATGGGAACAATGCTTACAGAATATTGAAGAAAAGAAAATACAATCAGCATAGTATACAGTGTTAAATCTTGGATGCGCAGATCCAGTGACATATGAAAACCAGAAGTATTAAACAGATATAGCATTGAAATATAAGGAGCCATAACTACTTTGACAATACACATAGAAACCATGAATAAATGAATAGATCACCTGGGACACTGTGAATAGGTCTATGGGTGTCCGTGATCACTTACTGAGGGATATATGGCGTTATCGGCATTAGATTAGGGTATCACACCTGCAAGAGCCTGTCTACTAATAATTGAGAAGGGGCAAGCCCAGGTACATCTAGTCAGCCTTGCCACACATTCTGAAATTTGTAGTCTAATTTTCATAGTGGGGTTGATTTATTAAACCGGGAGAGTGCAAAATCTGGTGCAGCTGTGTATTGTAGCCAATCAGCTTCTAACTTCAGCTTGTTCAATTAAACTTTGTAAAAAAAAAACCCAAAACCTGGAAGCTGATTGGTTTCTATGCGGAGATGCACCAGATTTTGCACTCTCCAGTTTTAGTAAATCAACCCTACTCTCTCACTCTCAGCTATGTAGGCAGAAGAATATTGTTTAAAGAAACAAGTATGCATCTAACAAATTAGCAATAAAATGAGACAAATGAGATCACATCATATATCAATACTTTTTTTTAGCATATTTGCCTTCACTGCACTTGCAATCCTGGGCAGCCAATCAAGACAAATTTGCACAGGTTTGCGACCCAATTAACACTGGAGATGATACATATTTTTAACAAAATGGGACAAATTTTCACTCAAAGTAAATGCACAATTTAGATGTAGCCAGGTGCAAGTTTCATTCTGTGGGAGTGCTACTTTAGAGCATTTGTTATTTAGACATTTATTTACTTTTGCAAGTATAGCAATCTGTGTAGTAAAAGTGCCAGTGACATGGTTTGGGGAGAAAAATATACAGGGAACATATTTTAAACAAATAGTTTAAAAGAGCATTTCGGCCAAAAAAAATGTATTCTTAAATTGTATGTGGTTAACATATTAACAGTATTGTGTATAAAAATTCCTTTTACTTTTTTTCCCATTATAGACACACATATCAATTTGGTTGGCAATGGCGGAAGGGACGATCTATAACAATGACAGGGAGCTCATGCATATAGAATGGAGCCAATACAAGACTTCCAGCCCACAATTTGACCAGTTTGGGTCCTGTTGTATACGAGGCTAAGGCTGGAAAACTGGAAAAACGTCTTGGACTCTGCTGTCAACTAGTCTGTGTTGCAGAAGCACTGACAATGGATACAATGTGAATGGAGAGTTTAACAAAATTGCCACATTGTGTTTTGGTTGTAGCAAGAGCAAAGGCTTGTCATTTAACTTACTCATAATGTTGCTCTAGCAAACATTTAAGACGTTTTTTTCCACTCTAACCCCTTTTTAACTAGTAGTTATTCATAAATAGCTCTAAACTATTCCTTCCTTTTTCACTCATTTATACACATTGTTTTTGTTCCATATTTGTTCATTCATTCATTTTTTTTGTAGCATTGTATTGGAAATATACAAAATAAAAGGGCAATTAAATTGCACCAAAACACATAAAAAATGAGGGAATTAAAGGAATTAAAGATAATTACTTCTAGTAATGCAATTATTTTAGATTTTAGCTAATCAAACTGGGAAAAGTGGGTTGTTGTTATTATTAAAAAAAACCAAAAAAAACCAAAAAAACTTTGCATTTACTCTCTCTCTCTCTCTCTCTCTCTCTCTCTCTCAAATGCAAAGTTGTTTTGTTTTTTTTGTCTTTATATGTTTGTATGTATGTATGTATATATATATATATACATACACACACACACACATATATAATTTAGTCACTGTGGTCCTTATACACGTATGATAAAGAGTTAAAACTCTATAAACACGTATTGCTATGCACACATTTGACTCTATGGGATATATTTACTAAAGCTGGAGAGTGCAAAATCAGGCTCACGTCTGCATACAAACCAATCAGCTTCTAACCTCAGCTTGGTGAATTAAGCTTTGAAAATACACCTGGAAGCTGATTGGTTTCTATGCAGAAGTGAGCTTGATTTTGCACTCTCCAGCTTTAGTAAATAACCCCCATGAGCCCCACCATTCGCTAAAATCTGATACCTGTTTTTACCCTCACTGGTCTTTGTAGCAGTTGCTCACTACCTATTTGTTGTACTGTACCCCATTCCCGTTGGAAGAAAAGATCTTTGAATTGAGCTGTACTCTCGTTTTTTCTTGATATTTTTTCCGGCTGCCTTGCATGACAACTTGTTTGTATGCAGGCTTTACAAAAATTATTTTTAAAATAAAATCGGATTTTAAAAAATCCTATAAACAGAAATTACTAATAATTTCAATGGGACATATAGTAGGAGGATATTTTCTGCTAAAATCACTAAATGACAGTAATGGTAGCAACAGAAAGGAAGACTGTAAACTATATACACCAGTTCTGACAGTTGGAACTAGAAGGTGGCTGCAGCAATATTGGATTTTATCAGTACATCAAATTGTGCACCAAACTGAATTTTTAATTTTTCCATGCGAGTATATTTGATCTCAAAAGGCATAGCAGCTAAAACAAATCACTAAAGGACTGGGTATCAGTTCAACATTTGATAAGTGAACAGTGACATCTAGTGGAAATTCAGATTTCTGCATTGTTGTGTTTTATAGCAGTAACTACAACTTGTTGAAGGGCTCATTCATAATATGTATTTATTTATTTAATTTATTTATGCATTTATTTATTACAGGTACTTATATAACACCGTCAATTTATGCTGCGCTTTTCATATATATATATTGTACATTCACATCAGTCCCTAACCCTGAAGGGGTGTACAATCTAAGGTCCCTAACTCACATTCATACATACTAGGGCCAATTTAGACAGGATCCAATAAACCTACCAGCCAGGGGCGGACTGACAACTCATGGGGCCCCCGGGCAATAGGAGATCATGGGGCCCCCGTGTCCTTGCCCAAACTCAAAAAAGCCTATGAAAAAGGTACCAGGGGCATCTCATGGGGCCCCCTACTGACCCCGGGCCCTCGGGCAGTGCCCGAGTTTCCAAATGTTCAGTCCGCCCCTGCCCACGTCATAGCTCAGCAAGGGTACTGGCAGCAAGAAAAACATAAAATATTCTGCAGGTGCATTAAGAGACAATCATGACTTGAAGAGAAAAAACACACTGGTAAGCAGCAAAGACATCCCTATGGTACACTTCACAGGGGGGGGTCAGGCCAGTCTGCACATGACCTCCCATCTAACTGGGCCAAAGAATGGAACTTTGCTTTAAGCCTCATGTTGGAACCAGGCGCAGTCCCTAGACACCATTCCAAATGTGTTCCCATTAGTAAAGTGAATATCTCCAAGATCATTAGACTATAGCATTTTCTAAACTGTATTGTATCATTTATATTCACTTACCACTGTAAGACAAATCAAGAAAACCAAGAGTCGAGGTGTATGACCCAACAGCATTGTCTAAATCACTTGAGCAAAAAAAATGACATAAGGAGGAGAAAAAAAAGAGAAGAAAAGAAGAGAAGGAGAAATTGGAAATCATGGGTGTGCCAGTCTAATGCAGGCCATAGAAGGGTCGTTTATCGGCTGATTTTTTTGTCTGCACGAAAATCGGCCGATATTCACGCCGTTAGTGGGGCCCGCCCATCGGCCGTTTTTCATGGATCGTCTTGTTTACTTTTATCGGTCATGCTTGAAAATCCACGAAAAAGAGCTGACGGGCGTGGACGATGGTGGCAGCATCGGCATTGGCGCTGACCGATTTTTCGTTTATCGGCCGAAAATTCGGCTGATAAACGACCCGTCTATGGCCTGTGTAAGAGTCCATCATCAGCTCACCAAGAAATCACCTCTAGGTATCCAGAACCTGTAAATAAGAAAACCAGGGGATCCATATCTTTTCAAATGGTGACTGAGTTAGAATTTTGACAAATAGTTTCCTGGGGAAATTTTATTTTATTGTACGCATGTTACACAAAAAACATTGCAGCTTACCAATCAAGAGATGTGGTGGCTGCATTAGTTTTCTTTTCTTTGGCTTCTCCCCCTCTGTTTTACCTGGTGATCTGGCCAGTAACACACCTCCTGTATTATAGAGACACCACTCTGGATGAATGACAGCAGAAACAACGGAATTGTCAGTCTGGGGGGAGGGGAGTGTTAAAGCAGAGCTCCACCCAAAAGGGGAAGTTCCACTTAAGCCTTTGTCCCCAGCCCATTAAGGATTGGCACCTTTGGGGAGGGGGTACCCGAGTTTTACAGGTGGAAGTAGAAGGTGTCCTCCCTTCCTCCCCTTAGTCTTCTGGGACATGTCCCAGACTGAAGATGCTGGCGCCGGGGAGAGAAGGCGGCCGGTGAAACCAGTGGTGGTGAGGACACGTAAACCAATTAATTTACACGTATTGGGATTTTTTTTAGCAAAGACATGTAGCAGAATACATTTTGGGGTAAATTTATGGTGAGATTTGATTTTTTCAATTTTTTTACTGGACATGTTTAATAGCCCACAGTCAAAAATATTGTTTTTTTTTCTCAAAATTGTCGGTCTTTTTTTTATAGCGCAAAAAATAAAAATGCACAGGCAATCATATACCACTGAAAGAAAGTTTAATTTGTGGGAAAAAAGACAAATTTAATTTGGGTGCAGCTTTGCATGATCGTGCAATTGTCAGTTATTGTAACGCAGCGCCGGAACGCAAAAAATGGCCTAGTCAGGAAGGGGGGTAAATCCTCTGGAGGGCAAGTGGTTACAATACTTTGTTGTGATTATTTATGTTACTTCTGTATCCTGAAAGCCTTTTTTTATGTCATGTGACCAACACAGCACCAGTCAATGCTGTGCAGACACAGATTCATTCATCAGCAGAATACTAGAAACTCTTCCATCAGAACTTTCCCTGAGGACAGGGAAGACCTGGGAAACATCATGTGACCTCTGAACAGCAATCATTAAATAAGGCACTCAGATGATTTTTTATATTAACGTGTTACTAAACCCAGGACCTGCATTCACTATATCTGATCTCCCACAGTACACACAACATGGAAATTCAATTATTTTATAAAAATAAACTGCTAAATACCTTTTCTAATCAGCAGTTAGAGCAGTCGTGTGACTTATATCAGTGTTTGGCCAAGCACTGGTTAATTCTGTTGGGAGAGTTTTCATTCTCCTCTGACTGTCCCCTCTGTCTGGACAGTGCTGATTGGCCCTATGCTGATCACATGCACCCTTCCAAAAAGAAAAACTCTCTAGCGATACACACTAAACTGAGCATGTGCAGAGTGCCTCCTAGGGTTTTGTTCTATCGACAGATAGCTTGCGGACTGTGGAAGAAGGGGAGAATCAGAGAAGACAGGATCAAACAGCCTTTTTGCACAATGCAGAGGATTAACCCCTTAGGTTCCACAGTGAGTATATCAAGCATGCTTTACTGCACATACAGACTGAGTTTACTGTTGTGGGTTTAGTAACACTTTAAATGAAATACAGCGGCAAGTTCTTTATACATAAATAGTAGGAATAACGGCAATTAAACATTGTATGTTTAGCGTCACTTTAACCACTTCAATACTGGGCACTTTTACCCCCTTCCTGTCCAGGCCAATTTTCAGGTTTCAGCGCTCTCACACTTTGAATGACAATTGCACGGTCATGCAACACTGTACCCAGACTAAAATTATATTATTTTGTTCACACAACTTGAGCTTTGGTGGTATTTAATCAACACTGGGGTTTTTATTTTTTGATAAATTACCAAAAAAACCCGAAAATTTTGAAAAAACCCCTACTTTTTTCTTTGTTTCTGTTAGAAAAGTTTGCAAATAAATAACTGTTCTTCATAAATTTAGGCCAAGATGTATTCTGCTGCATTTCTTTGGTGAAAATAACCCAAATCAGTGTTTATTATTTAGTTTGTAGGAAAGTTATAGAGTTCACAAACTATGGTATAGATCTGAATATTGATCAATCCTGAAGTACTGACAGCCAATCTAATTTCTTAAGGCCCAAGAATGTCAGAACAGTACAGATATCCCCCAAATGACCCCTTTTTGCAAAGTAGACAGTCCGACGTACTTCATAAGAGGCATGGTGAGTTTTTTTAAGTTGTAATTTTTTTGTCATAATTTTTCGGAAAATGAAGAAATTAAAAAAATTATTTTCACAATTGTTTTACATACTGTCACCAGTGCAGTACAATGTCAGCATATAACTGGTGTGGCGGTTATCAGGGACACTGACTGGTGACAGTAGAAAAAAAAATTGATAATTTTTTTTCAAATTTGTTTTATTTTTTTTATTTTATTACATTTTTTCTCTTTTTTTAAGATTTTTTTTCATATTACACTATGACCAAAGTAGTATAATGTTACCATTGTAACATTGTACTACTTTGGGGAAGTGATCAGTATTTTTTTTTTTTTTACACAATTTGATTATAGCAAAGAATTTCTTTGCTATAAGCAAGCATTTAACTGAATGAAATTATTTCATTCATGTTTATTTTGTTGTGATTAGCTGTGATTGGCCATGGCTAATCACATGACACAGATGGGCTGTGATTGGCCCAGCCTGTGTATGTGATCGCTGTGACCATTCACAGCTAGTCACACTAGTATACAATGGATGGCATGAAAGAAAGCCATCCATTGTATACAAATGTCATGTGACCTGCTGTGATTTGTCACAGCAGGTCACATGGTACTGGCAACGGGGCCGGTACACAGATCTGTCATCGGCCATGTCCAAGGTACACGGCCGGTGACAGATCTGGCTACAGCTCAGCCCTGTGGGCACATGCAAAGTGCGATCCGGGAAGGACATCATATGGAGAGACGAGGTGTTTGCTTGGCCGTCATTTGCCGGGCGGCAAGTGGTTAAATACACTAAACAAACTGAAGCCAAATTCCAGCTCACACTTCATAAAGTGGGATAAAGGTTTTACAGGAATAAATAAAAGCTGATTATTTTAACCACCCCTGTCAGTGGTAAATGGATTGTGTCATTCATGTAAACTGATACATTCTTCAGGAGAGCTTGAGCTTCTGGAAAACAACAGACTTACTGGTCAGATCACCGAATGAAAACAAAAGAATGAAAGCCTAAAAAAGAAAACTAATGCAAACATCATTATCTAAGAATTGGTAGGCTGTAATATAATAAATGTTTGCTTTTTGGGTTTAATATCGCTTTAATAACAAATAATCCTTCAGTGTGTCATTTATCTCTTCTTTTCTACATAATTGTTGTCTTTCAACATGGATACACAAGAATATCATTTCAGGCAACACAATAGAGAAGGAAATGACTTTCTCACACCATATACAGTACATAACAGGAGCTGGTTTTGGCATAGTTCTTTGAAGATGTATAATCTGTCATTTTTGTGTTAACCACTTGCCCTCCAGAGGATTTACCCCCCTTCCTGACCAGGCCATTTTTTGCTATACAGCACTGCGCTACTTTAAACTGACAATTGTGCGGTCATGCAACACTGCACCCAAATCTAATTGATATATTTTTTTCACACAAATACAGCTTTCTTTTGGTAGCATTTGATCATCACTGGGTTTGCTATAAAAAAAATAGAAAAATTTAAACAAATAAAATGTCTTCATAAATTTAGGGCAAAATGTATTCTGCTACATGTCTTTGGTGAAAAAAAATACAAATAAGTGTATATTAATTGGTTTGCTTGAAAGTAATGGCATCTACAAATGGCGGTATATATACTGGAATTTTTTTTTAAATTCTAGTAATGATGGCAATTGTATGACGGGCATTCTGACACTAACTGACACTGGGTGGGAACTGACTAACTGACATTGACATCCCCAGAGACACTAATGCAGGCCATAGATGGGTCGAAAATCGGCCGATTTTTCGGCCGAAAATAAAATCGGCCGATTTTCGGATCGTTAGTGGGCTATTTGGTCGGCCGTTTTTCGGTATTTTGGCCATTTTTTTTCTGTAAAGTTGGAAAAAAATCGCCCGATTTTGCCGATCGGCCGATTTTTGCGTCAATTAGTGGGCAAATCGGCCGATTTTTTGCCGATAAAAAATCTGCGCATGAGCAGTGACCTGCAAGAGGAAGACAAAAAGAAGAAAAAGAAGAAGAGGAAGAGGATGAAGAAGAGGATGAAGAAGAAGAAGAAGAGGAAGAAGAAGAGGATGAAGAAGAAGAAGAAGAAGAGGATGAGGAAGAGGAAGAAGAAGAAGAGATTGAGGATGAAGAAGAAGAAGAAGAAGAGGATGAGGAAGAAGAAGAAGAAGAAGAAGAAGAGGATGAAGATGAGGATGAAGAAGAAGAAGAGGATGAGGATGAAGAAGAAGAAGAAGAAGAGGATGAAGAAGAAGAAGAAGAGGATGAGGATGAAGAAGAAGAAGAAGAAGAAGAAGAAGAAGAAGAAGAGGATGAGGATGAAGAAGAAGAAGAGGATAAGGATGAAGAAGAAGAGGATGAGGATGAAGAAGAAGAAGAAGAAGAGGATGAGGATGAAGAAGAAGAGGATGAGGATGAGGAAGAAGGAGAAGAAGAAGAAGAGGATGAGGATGTAGAAGAAGAAGAAGAAGAAGAGGATGAGGATGAAGAAGAAGAGGATGAGGATGAAGAAGAAGAAGAGGATGAGGATGAGGAAGAAGAAGAAGAGGAGGAGGAGGATGAAGAAGTAGTGGATGAGGATGAGGAAGAAGAAGAGGAGGATAAGGATGAAGAAGAAGAGGATGAGGATGAAGAAGAAGAAGAGGATGAGGATGAAGAAGAAGAAAAAGAGGACGAGGATGAGGAAGAAGAAGAAGAAGAAGAAGAGGATGAGGATGTAGAAGAAGAAGAAGAGGGTGAGGATGAAGAAGAAGAGGATGAGGATGAAGAAGAAGAAGAAGAAGAAGAAGTGGATGAGGATGAAGAAGAAGAGGGTGAGGATGTAGAAGAAGAAGAAGAGGATGAGGATGAAGAAGAAGAGGATGAGGATGAAGAAGAAGAAGAGGATGAGGATGAAGAAGAAGAGGATGAGGATGAGGAAGAAGAAGAAGAAGAAGAGGATGAGGATGTAGAAGAAGAAGAAGAGGATGAGGATGAAGAAGAAGAGGATGAGGATGAAGAAGAAGAAGAGGATGAGGAAGAAGAAGAAGAGGAGGAGGAGGATGAAGAAGAAGTAGTGGATGAGGATGAGGAAGAAGAAGAGGAGGATAAGGATGAAGAAGAAGAGGATGAGGATGATGAAGAAGAAGAGGATGAGGATGAAGAAGAAGAAAAAGAGGACGAGGATGAGGAAGAAGAAGAAGAAGAAGAAGAGGATGAGGATGTAGAAGAAGAAGAAGAGGGTGTGGATGAAGAAGAAGAGGATGAGGATGAAGAAGAAGAAGAAGAAGAAGAAGAAGTGGATGAGGATGAAGAAGAAGAAGAAGAAGAGGGTGAGGATGTAGAAGAAGAAGAAGAGGATGAGGATGAAGAAGAAGAAGAGGATGAGGATGAGGATGAGGAAGAAGAAGAAGAAGAAGAAGAAGAAGAAGAAGAAGAGGATGAGGATGAAGAAGAAGAGGAGGATGATGAAGAAGAAGAGGATGAGGATGATGAAGAAGAAGAGGATGAGGATGAAGAAGAGGATGAGGATGAAGAAGAAGAAGAGGATGAGGATGATGAAGAAGAAGAGGATGAGGATGAAGAAGAAGAAGAAGAAGAAGAAGAGGATGAGGATGATGATGAAGAAGAAGTAGGATGAAAATAAGAAGAATTCCAGTCCAGCAAAAAGTGTCTCTGCAGAGAGCTCCGCTATTTCTGACAGTTCTCTGACAGTTCTTTGACATTTACAGCGGTTGCAACAATGTATCTATTTGTTTCCGAATAAAAACATCTGTATCCTAAATGGAAACAAATAGATACAATGTTTCAACCGCTGTAAATGTGAAGGAACTGTCAGAGAACTGTCAGAAATAGCGGAGCTCTCTGCAGGGACACTTTTTGCCGGCTGTAGAAGGGATGAAAATCGGCCGTTTTTTTTTACCATTGATGGTAACGTCGGCCGCTTGAACGACCGCATTTTCGTTTTTTAAAAGAAAAATCTGCCGTTTTTCTCCCCATCTATGGCCTGCATAATACAGTGATCAGTGCTAAAGAAAAAAACACTGACACTGGGCAGGAAGGGGTTAACGTCTGGGGCGATCAATGGGTTAACTGTGTGCTGGCTTTTATCTGCTTGTTTGCAGAGAGATACAATCCAGCTGACAGGAGAGAGATCCCTTTTTTTTATACTCACAGATCTCTCTCCTGTCAGCTACTCCACTAATTGTCGAGTGATTGACACCTACAGGAGCCAATGACGATATGATTCCAGTGTGGGGAAAAAAGGGTCTTGCCCCTTCCTGCAGGTGTAATTCTGCAATTTGAGCCATACAAAAGAAATGTGGTGCAATCCCTGTCCAAAACACAGGCCGTTCCCTGCACGGCATCAGTGTGAACCGGCCCTTAAAAACTTTATCTTTTATTTACTCAGGTTATCTTTGTGTAATATTACAATGTGTTTGATGATCTGAATCACTGAAGTGTGACGAATATACAATATATATATATTAGAAAGGGGGCAAATACTTTTTCACATCACTGTGTAATGGCAACTTTGAGAATACCAGGTAAAACTCGGACAGGAACTTGAGGAAAACAAACCTTTTATTAATCAGCGCTGAGTGACCTAGCAAGGACTCATGTCAGCAAGCTAAATGCCTTGAAAAGCATCTCACAGGGTATACATCTCAGCAATTATGTCACAATGCATATATTTTCTCTTTCGCTTTCTGTACATTCAAAAGACTTTCTAAACAGTGCAGAATATGACCTTGTGGTTTCACATATAAACTCTCTTCAGCTAAACATAAGGGTACCAGGTGCAGATTGGAACAAACAAGGGAGGGGGGAGTGAGCTGATAACTTTGCTGTTCAAACAGATGCTGTTAGAAATGTTAAAACGTAAGGGCAACTCTACAATATTTGGGTGCTGCCACAACTGTACAGGTCTGTGCACTTTTAAGAGCTGACCAGTTCAAGACATTTTGAATGAAAAAGAGTACTGCCCATCTGCCTGAGGGGAAACAAGGGACTTCCTGCAGGCTCTAATGATAACAAAAACACACAGTGCCCCAGGTAGTCGGAGTCATGTGACCTCTGTCTAGGCTGACAATGACAGGACTGAGAATCTTCTTATGGCAAGAAAGGGTGGGTTCCTGTATTTAGAAATGTGTTTTTTGGTTATTAGTGATTTTTAATCATTCCTCCACTTTATTGCCACATGGAGGCAGACTTTGTTACTTCCATTCTAAAGCCCCTGGTGTAATAAAGGTCATATACGATAAAAAATACATAGTGTTTTCCCCTCCACCCTGCACAAGGACAGAGGCGCTCTCTGCAGCAATGCGCAGGCGCAAGACATGGCAGCGGACTACATGTCCCGGCAAGCATTGCCCTACGCCGTCCAGTCCTGCACACGCTCAGTGGAGGCCCTCGGCTATCAGGCAACGGACTCAGTGTCCCGGTATGCATTGCGGCTGTCCTCCTCCCACACAGCGGGATTACTGCAGAGATGGCTGCCCGCATAGCATGTCTGGTGAGGAGGCTTCACCCGGAAAGGACGGGGATCCGGAGGATGCTGTGTACTGGAGGTGAGGCCCCCGGTCACAGGGCAGGCGAGGTGGGGGGTTGGTGTCATTCACCTATAGAGCCAGATATACTGCATTGTCACACAGACACTGTCATTTATTGTCATAGGAGGGGGCAGTGACATCTGATTACTAGGTAAGTGAACTGAAGAGCTGACACTCTAGTGATGGCTGGGTGTATACAAAGTGTGACCTTCAGGAAGTCCCAGACACTCAGTGTGGTCCACCACAAGGACGAGGGGGCGGGGACTATGAATGAGGGATGGAAAGTCCATTGATAGCTCCGCCCCCTCCATTCATAGATCGCTCTTCATTCATAGGGGCTGTGACCTGGCTTCTATGAATGGAGGAGGGGAGCATTGATGGAGAGCCTGTGACAGCGCCTGCACTTCTATTAACCCTCACCACACCAGAAGATTATGGGGGAACATCAAAGGAAGACAATTTCTACTTAACCAATTGCCCTCCTGAGGATTTACCCCCTTCCTGACCAGGCCATTTCTTTTTTCGTTCCGACGCTGCAAATTGTGTGGTCATGCAATTCTGCACCCAAACAAAATTTACGTCCTTTTTTTTCTCACAAATGGAGCTTTTATTTGGTGGTATTTGATCGCCTGTGCATTTTTATTTTTTGAGCTATGAACAAAAAAAGACCGACAATTTTGAAGAAAAAAATATATTTTTGACTTTTTGCTATTAAACATGTCCAGTAAAAAAAAAATCAAATTTAGTCATAAATGTAGGTCAAAATGTATTCTACATGTCTTTGCTAAAAAGAAAATCCCAATATGTGTAAATTAATTGGTTTACGTGAAAGTTATAGCGTTTACAAATGGCGGTATAGATACTGGATTTTTTTTTAATATACTAGAAATGGCAGCAATCAGCAACTTATAGTGGGACTGCGGTGGGCATTCTAACACTGGTGGGAACTGACTAACTGCCACTGACATCACTGACACTAATACAGTGATCACTGTTAATAAAAAGCACTGACACTGTACTAAAGACACTGGGCAGGAAGGGGTTAACATCTGGGGCATTTTGTGTGTGTGCTGTTTTACTATTTTGTCTGTGTGTTTTACTGTGTAAGTATGCTGCTTTGTATTGCTCTGCTATGCAGAGTAATACAAAGCAACACGCTGGTGCTGACAGGGGAGAGAGCTGTATTGTGTTCCTCGGCAATCGCCGGGTGCCAGCAGGGAATATCCACCTGGGACCTGGTGATCGAAACCTGTGGCTGCCAATGGCAAAATCAGGTATATATATGTGTGTGTGATGGTGAGCCCTGCTGCACTACTTCTGCTATAGGGCAGTCAGGAAGCGGTTAAATAAGATTCAGCAGCACGGGACACATCACACGGATCGGAACATCCCTTAGGTGAGCTTCTGTAGATCAAATTGCTGAGAATGTTAAAGTGGTTGTAAAGGCTCATTCTATGTATGAAGGTAAAAAAAACACCTGTGTGCAGCAGCTCCCCCAGCCCTCCTAATACTTACCTGAGCCCCATTGCAATCCAGCGATGTGTACGAGAGCCTCGACTCTCCAGGGACCTCCCTCCTTATTGAGATAGCAGCGGGAGCCATTGAGCCAATAAGGATAGAGATCGGGCCGAGCTGCTGCTGTGTGTGTGAATGGACATGCAGAGCAGCGGCTCAGAAACGAGCCTGATTGGGTGCCCACCATAGAAAGCTGCTTGCTCTGGGGGCACTGGACAGGAAGGAGGGGCCAGGGGCACTGGTGGGGGACCCAAGAAGAGCAGGATCTGGACTCCTGTGTTCAAAACCACTGCACACAGCTGGTAAGTATGACGTGTTTGTTTGTGTGTATATATATATTTTTTTTTATTGCCTTTAACCCTTCACCTACAATGCACTTATACCCCCTTCCTGCCGAGGCCAATTTCCAGCTCTCAGCACTGTCACACTTTGAATGACAATTGCGTGGTCATGCAACACTGTACCCATATTACATTTTTATCATTTTTTTGTGACAGATAGAGCTCTATTTTGGTGATATTTAATCACCTCTGGGTTTTTCATTTTTTCTTAAACCAAAAACCGCTGAAAATTTTGAAAACATTTGGCACTGATGGACACTGACAGGTGGCACTTCTGGGTCCGCACTGATCATCAGTGCCCTGACAGCTGGCGTCAAATCCAGGTAAGTATGAATCTGTTGGGGAGCTGTTAGTAAGGTATAGTAAGAACATAGCACATGGAAAACAATTGATTTTAGTGTTTAGTTTTATGAATGGGGTACAGACTTCTTTCCTGGCAGTGGTCTGCAGGGTTTATGGGCTTGTTCACATGGGTGGTGAGGGCAGCTTGGAGGCAGTAAAAGCAGGCGGTGGAGCCTTGGTTTTACTGACCCTTGACTGCCCACCTGAAGGGCTGTACACATTGTGCAGCAAAAATTAAACCATGTGTTGCATTTGATGGGCAGTACTACGGCTGTCAAACGAGACTCAACTGCAACACATGCAGGTATGGATCAGTGGTTCAGCCTTTTTAAATAAAAAACAGGTGATGGGGATGTGACATATCACTTCCTCACCGTTTGTCAAACACCCTCTAACAAGGGTACCACCACAGATCGCTTTTTAGAGGGGCAACAAGGTCCTTGATGCACATGAGAACAAGCCCAAAGACATGAGAACTGCTCTGTAGAGCTCCTTATTTGTGCAGAGTGTGTAACATCATCCAGAATTGTGATGTCATGTTTGTCCCTTTTTTTTTTTTTTCCTTTTTTTTTATATCAGCCAGCAGTTTGGTGAGCAGACCTCCTGTGTTCACAGATCCAGAAGTACAGAGCATACTGAAGAAGATGACTGGTCTGGTTCTGGAGAAAGTTTTCCAGCCGGGGAAGCAAAGCGGTATACCACCCACATACAAGTTAATGACACAAGAACAATTTGAAGAGGTATGTGTAAAAATGAAAAGTCCCTTGCAGTGCTGGCTCCATGAACTCCGAGAGCAGTGAGTGTTAGGCCTGTTGGACATGGGAGTAACAAATGCTGAGTATTTTACTGATCTGAAATATGTATTGTTGTCTATGGGACTATGCACACAGCTGAGTAAAGATTGGTAATACAGCATTGACTATAGTAAAACAAATATAGAACATTTTTCATTTTAGTGCAGTAATTTTACTTGTTTACATGAGTATACAGTGAGGAACAGAATTATTTGAACACCCTGCGATTTTGCAAGTTCTCCCACTTAGAAATCATGGAGGGGTCTGAAATTCACATTGTAGGTGCATTCCCACTCTGAGAGACAGAATTTAAAAACAAATTCAGGAAATCACATTGTATGATTTTTAAAGAATTTATTTGTCTTGCACTGCTGAACATAAGTATTTGAACACCTGAGAAACAGCAAGAATTCTGGCTCTCAAAGACCTGTTACTGTGCCTTTAAAAAGTCCACCTCTACTCCACTCATTAATTTAACTTAGTAGCACCTGTCTGAGTTCTTTAACCTCCTTGGCGGTGTTCCCGAGTGTAGCTCGGGGTAGAATTTCTATACCAAGAACGGTAACCCCGAGCTACACTCGGGCTTACCATGCAGCGTTCTCTGGGGGTCACTGCAGCACTTACCTTGTCCTTCGCTCCCACGATGGGTCCCCTGCAGTGTCCCCGTCCATCTCCTCCGGCGGATGCCGGCATCTGGCTTCCGTGTTCCGGTCCCCGTGACGTCGGAACGTTCGGGCGGCGGAACCGGCGGGAAATTTGAAATTTTTAAAAAATGACATTTTTGCTGTCATTGCTGTTTCACTGCATTTCACATACATTTTGTCCCCACTGCTTTGTCCTGTGCCCTGCCTGCATTTTGAATGTTCTTTCTGCCTGGAAACTTAGAAAAGTCCATGGCGGCCAAAAAAGCATCCCTTTACGTCAAAAGCGGTTTTAGAACAGCGATAGTAAATCAGAACCACTTGCAGAATTGAGTGATAATGATTTGTGGGGAAATTCGTCATCAGACACTGAAAACGATTTTGCGACTTTGCTCAGCGATGTGCGAATTTGCCTCTGTATTTCAAATTTCAGTGTTTTTGGTTTGATTATATTATTGAATTAAATTTATTATTATTATATTATTATTTTTTATGATTATTTATTAAATTATAATTTATGATTTCGTGTTTCAAGTTTTATCATATCCGGAATGTTTAATAGACTCTTTTTCGGACAGATTTCAGTGAGTTATTCCTAAAAATTACAGCCTACAATTAAAAACTACATATTTCCATGCAAAAAAAATGGTACCGCTTTCAGCACAAAATTCCTGACATGATCATACCGCCAGGGAGGTTAAAAACACCTGTCCCCACCCCACAGTCAGTCAGCCGCCAACTACTACAAATACCACACAGGGAGAACAAGCAAACTCCTTGCCTTTAGTTCCATGGTTGGGATTTGAATTGGTAACCCTAGGGCTGCTAGGCAGAAGTGCTAACCACTAAGCCACAATACTGACTGCATATATATACTGTATATGTTAGTCTGTTTAATAATCACATTTTACAGGAACAGGTTAACTCTTTTCAAGAAACAGGTTGACTCTTTGCAACGACATTTCCAGGCTTGCCAACAAAGGTATTTACTATAGCACTTTAAAAAAAACGACAGGGTGAAGGCAGTTTTCAGTTTTCCTGGTCTGCGCATGCTCAGTCGTCCCACTACTGAGATTTCTGAACTGGGTGAAGTCAATGCCTGTTTGGATTTTTTTAAATATATCACTTTATACAGACAAATTTACAATTCTTGTAAAGCAGTTATTTTTAAAAATGTCAAACATATGTATAGGTAATATAAATTGCTTGAGATCATGTCATTAAAAAGTTTTTTCACTGCTGTTGACCTGGTTCTAAGAGGTGAACATATTTAGACAGTCTCTAAGTTTTGTGACCATCAGTAAATTCCGAATGTGTCTATTTTTAAGAGTTCTTTAGTAAATATCTTCTTAAAGTAGTCGGTCATGCAGGGAACTGCAACCATTTGCAGATAAGGTGATTTAGTAAATCAATCCCTATATGCCTTGAGGGAACGTTTTCACGGCTTTTGCCCTATGGCAAGATGCATTATTTAGAAAAATGATGTCATCATCACCAAACATCCTTTCAATTGGTGGAATAAGAAAGGTGTCCAAAATCGCAATATAAACTTGTGCATTTATTGGAGATTTAATGACTGTCCTCTCCCCCATACCTTTACCTGACATGCAACCCCATGGGGGGCTTTGTAGCTCTGGGCCCCCTGCTGCTCTAGCCTGCTAGTGACCCACAACCAGATTTCACTGTGGCTGAACAGAGAGGGGAGGATGCAGGAAAATATATTTCAAGATGGTTAGTCCCTTCGCCAAGAATGAGGTTGAAGCCAAAATGGTTGAACTGCGTCCATCTCTGATGCGCACTTTTGCGACAGGCATAACTACAGATTTAGAAAAAGTTACAGAGAGACCTGATATGGATGCAAAATCATTCAACAGTGAGCATGAATTAGGCAAGGATACTAATGGGTTAGTAAGAGCATGACATCAGCATACATACATAACTTAAATTGAGAGACCAAGAGCGGGTACCCTGAGATATCTGGGTATGACCTTATGGCAATGGCCAACGGTTCCAAAACAAGCACAAACAGTAGGGGCGAGAGCGGGCACCCTGTCGGGTGCCTCTGCCCAGGGTAAAAAAAGTCGGAATTGCAGCCAGGCAGTCTTACCCTTTTTTGGGGGAGTTGTATAAAGCCCGTACACCAAAGAGAAATTCTTCACTAAAGCCCAATTGCTGTAATAAGGAAAACAGATGAGATCAGAGGACACTATCAAAGGCCTTATTAATGTCTAGGCTCAACAACAACTCCACCTTAGAGTGCACATTAGCATCTTGGATAACATTCAAAGTGAGAGGTACATTATCTGTAATAAGCCTGTCAGGAATAAATCCCGATTGATCAGCTAAAACTAAGAAAGAGATAATGGGGGCCAATCTACAGTTGTGTCCAAAATTATTCAACCCCCACTGAAATTGAGTGTTTTGGCCAGTTTGACATTGCTTTTGATCATTCAGTCATCTTGCTTACATTTACATTAAAGAGGCACTTGTAGGTCAGACAAATATAACATAACAGTTATAATGAAATAACCACAAATGTCTTTTCTGTGCTCACAGCATTATCAGTTTTATTCAACCCCCAAGTGACATTCAATCTTAGTACTTAGTACAGCATCCTTTTACAGTTATAACAGCTTTTAAACGTGAAGCATAGCTTGACACAAGTGTCTTGCAGCGATCTACGGGTATCTTCGCCCATTCTTCATGGGCAAAGGCCTCCAGTTCAGTCACATTCTTAGGCTTGCGCACTGCAACTGCTTTCTTTAAGTCCCACCAGAGGTTCTCAATCGGATTTAAGTCTGGTGACTGCGATGGCCACTCCAAAATGTTCCAGCCTTTCCTCTGCAACCATGCTCTAGTGGACTTGGAGGTATGCTTGGGATCATTGTCCTGTTGAAAGGTCCAACGTCTCCCAAGCCTCAGGTGTGTGACGGACTGCATCACGTTTCCATCCAATATCTCCTGGTACTGAAGAGAATTCATGGTACCTTGCACACGCTGAAGCTTCCCTGTACCTGCAGAAGCAAAACAGCCCCAAAGCATGATTGACCCTCCACCATGCTTCACAGTAGGCAAGGTGTTCTTTTCATCATAGGCCTTGTTCTTCCTCCTCCAAACATAGCGTTGATCCATGGGCCCAAACAGTTCTAATTTTGTTTCATCAGTCCACAGAACACTATCCCACAACTTTTGTGGTTTGTCCACATGGCTTTTGGCATACTGCAGTCGACTCTTCTTATTCTTTGGAGACAGCAAGGGGGTACGCCTGGGAGTTCTGGCACGGAGGCCTTCATTACGCAGTGTGCGTCTTATTGTCTGGGCTGAAACTTCTGTACCCACATCTGACAAATCTTTTCTCAGTTCCTCAGCAGTCACACGGGGACTTCTCTCCACTCTACGCTTCAGGTAGCGCACAGCAGTCGAAGTCAGCATCTTCTTTCTGCCACGACCAGGTAGCGTTTCAACAGTGCCCTTTGCCTTGAATTTGCGAATGATGCTTCCTAAGGTGTCTCTTGGTATGTTTAACATCTTTGCAATCTTCTTATAGCCATTGCCCTTCCTGTGAAGAGAAATCACCTCTTCTCTTGTCTTCCTGGACCATTCTCTTGCCTTCACCATGTTTGTAACCACACCAGTAAATGTCTAGAAGGAGCTGAGTATCACAGTCATTTTAAAGCTGCCTAATTGGTGCTTATTATGCTTGATTGCTGCTCGGTGACATCCACAGGTGTTTTCAATACCTGATGGAAAGCACCTGTATGAACCTCTGTTCTTCAGAGTGGTAGTCTTTAAGGGGTTGAATAATTGTGGCAATGAAGAAACCACATAAGAACCATTTACTACTGTATTACATAAACAATTGATGTCATTTTAGTTGCATTTGGGTAGTTACAACGTCCTTGTAGGATTTGATTCTGAATACAATTCCAAATGTACACTATAGTCCCTAAACCCCTTTACAGCATTGGGGGTTGAATAATTTTGGACACAACTGTATATGTTAAGATACGGCTGAAGATCTTTAAATCGTTTTTCATGACAGAAATGGGACTGTAGTTTTGTGGTAAAAGGTGATCTTTTAAGGGTTTGGGTAACAATGACATGTTGGCCAAAAGCATCTCGTCAGGAAACCTGCCCCCCTGCAAAACCTCATTAAACATAGACACCAAAGATGGGGCTAGAAGAGGGGCAAAATGTTTGTAATAACTGGCCGAGAACCCATCGGGGCCCGGAGCCGTGGAACTTTTCAATATGCTAATTATTCCTAATAATTTCCTCCAGAGTACAAGGGACATTAAGAGATGAAATCTGAGAGGGTGTAAGAGCGTGAAAAGGTATGGTATCAAGCCAAGAGACAGCAGGGATCTGCATGGTGAGGAGCTAACAGGGAGGAGTAAAACTCTTTAAAAAATTTCCAAAACTTTGTGGAGCAAAGAGGAAATATTACTGTGCTTATTACTTAATATAAATATATATATATATATATATGGGGGACGAATTGAATGGCTACGTTTACAAGCGAACGTAGTCGACACTAAATTTCTGTGTAATAAAAAGGATGCCTTAGACCAGTGTAAAGCTTTTTCAGTTTTTTGAGGTATCCGCAGGTGCACCTTCCGAGTCCTCCCAAACCCCCCCTCCCTATCCTTCTCCTCCTTTGAGGCCCACTGCGTCCGACTATTCTCCCCAACCCCCCTGATGATTGCTGTGATATACCGGCCTCCTGGATCCATACCCCGCTTCCTGGATGACTTCTCCTCCTGGCTACCCTTCTTCCTCTCCTCCGAGCTACCCACCATCATCCTTGGGGATTTCAACATCCCTGTCAACCTCGACAACCCGGACACAGCCCGTCTCCTCCACTTAACCTCCTCCTTTACACTTGCACAGTGCATACAATCCTCCACCCACTCCGACGGTAATATCCTTGATCTCGTCTTCTCCAACCGCTGCGCTCCCCACAACCTCACTAACGCCCCCTTCCCTCTCTCTGACCACAACCTGATCACCTTCTCTATCTCCTCGTCCTCCAACGCCTACCCCTTCAAATGTCACACTACTACCAGCCGTAACCTCCGCAACCTTAACCCTGCCTCCCTCCACTCTGCAGCTGATCAACTCCATGACAGCATCCTTCCCCTGTCCTGCCCCGACTTGGCCATGACTGCCTACAACAACGCGCTCTCAACAGCCCTTGACTCACTAGCGCCTTTAACCACACGCAATATCAGACCCCAACCGCTCCAGCCCTGGCAGACTGATCACACCAAAACCCTCAAACGACACAGTCGTGCCCTGGAGCGACTATGGCGCAAAACCAAATCCCAACAAGCCTTCACCCGCTATAAATCTGCCTTCCACACCTACACCTCCTCCCTCCATGCTGCCAAACAGGCCTACTTCTTGACCCTCATCAAGGCCCTCTCCTCCAATCCTCGCCGACTCTTCTCCGCCTTCAACTCTCTACTCTCTCCACCCCCTCCTCCACCCAGCACCTCACTCACTGCCCTTGAGATTGCCAATCACTTCAAAAACAAGATTGACACCATTCGCAAGGACATTGCCGCAACTCACACACCCTCTCAACCCTTCCCCTCTCACACAGCTACCCCCTTATCCCCCCTCCCCCTCGACATAACCCGCAGGGACTTCATCGCTGCTCAAACTCTCTCCAACCCCCTTCACCCTCACTCAGCTACCCCCTCATCACCCCTCTCCCACGGCCCCACCACTGCTCTGACCTCCTCTTCCACCCCACCCTACATTCCTCATACTGAAGCTCCCCCAACACTCCGCACCTTTGACCTTACTACCATCGAGGAAGTCTCCAAGATCCTCTCTGATGCCCGCCTCACCACCTGCCCCCTCGACCCTATCCCCTCACAACTCCTACGACCTCCTTCCCCCTCCATCCTACGCTCCCTCACCCACATCTTCAATCTCTCCCTCTCCTCCGGCACTTTCCCCTCCCCTCTGAAACATGCACACATCACCCCCATACTTAAAAAGCCCTCCCTGGACCCCAATGACCCGAACAACCTCAGACCCATCTCCCTGCTCCCATTTACATCTAAACTCCTCGAGCGCCTAGTCTACACCCGCCTATGCTCTCACCTCAACGACAACAACCTCCTCGATCCCCTACAGTCTGGCTTCCGTCCCCTACACTCCACCGAAACTGCCTTACTCAAACTCTCCAACGACCTGCTAACCGCCAAAGCTAATGGCCACTATTCAGACTGGATGTCACTCCACTTCCTTAAATTGAACCTCTCCAAAACCGATTTTCTTGTCTTCCCCCCAGCCCGGACACCACCCCCCATTGACTTCTCCGTCACATCCAACAACGCTACCATCAAACCCGCCCTGCAAGCCAGAGTACTTGGTGTAATTCTGGACTCCAACCTATCCTTTCAACCCCAAGTCCAATCTTTAACAAACTCGTGCAGACTCCACCTCCGCAACATCGCCAAAATACGCACGTTCCTAACCCCAGAAACCACTAAACAGCTCATCCACTCCCTCATCATATCACGACTCGACTACTGAAACTCCCTCCTCACTGGCCTGCCTCGCCGCTGGCTATCCTCGCTTCAGTCGATCCTGAATACGGCTGCCAGACTCATTCACCTTTCCAACCGCTCTGTCTCCGCCACCCCCCTCTGCCAATCCCTCCACTGGCTTCCGATTGCGCAACGGATCAATTTCAGAATCCTAACGCTGACGTACAAAGCTGTCCACCATACTGCCCCGTACTACATCACTGACCTAATATCCAAGTACCGCCCAGCACGCACACTCCGCTCCTCACAAGACCTCCTTCTCTCTAGTTCCCTGGTCTCCTCCTCCCATGCCCGCCTCCAGGACTTCTCCAGGGTGTCACCCATCCTCTGGAACTCCCTGCCCCAACCCATCAGATTATCACCTACTCTCCTCTCCTTTAGGCGCACCCTGAAAACCCATCTCTTCAGGGAAGCCTACCCCACCCCCTGCTAACTTGCCGACCTCCTCCACTCTTCCTACCACTCCATCCCCCACAGCTATCTCTTCCTGTGCCACCATCCCCTCCCTCCTAGATTGTAAGCTCGAAAGAGCAGGGCCCTCGATCCCCTCATGTTTTGCATTGTATTGGTATTGTTCTGTCACATGTTCTGTCCCCCTTTGTAATGTACAGCGCTGAGCGAACTATTGGCGCTTTATAAATACTGTATAATAATAATAATAATAATATCAGGGTATTCAGTTCTAAGCGCTGTTGTGATATCATGCCCCTATTCAATATGGATGGGTTACCTACATGAGCTCTATAATGCGCTTCCAGATCCTTGGTGAGTGTCTGAATTTGTTTCCAATGATCCCTATTCCAGGCTGCCGCCATAGAAATAAGGCGGCCGTGTAGAACCGCCTTGTGACCCACCCACAGCATAGCCGGGGTGGTGTCAGAGGTATTGTTCAGCTGAAAATACTCTTGGATTGAAGTAGCTACGTCTTGACGGTAGGTGGTATCTGTGACCGTAGCGTCATTCAACCACTAGGAGTAAGGAGTACACGCTAGGCCTATAAAAGTGATAGACAACGCCATGATATTATGATCCGACCAAGAACACAAGTGTATCCCAGCATACGTACAGTCAGGTCCATAAATATTGGGACATCGACACAATTCTTACATTTTTAGCTCTATACACCACCACAATGGATTTGAGATTAAATGAACAAGATGTGCTTTAACTGCAGACTGTCAGCTTTAATTTGAGGGTATTTACATCCAAATCAAGTGAACTGTGTAGGAATTACAACAGTTTGCATATGTGCCTCCCACTTGTTAAGGGACCAAAAGTAATGGGACAGAATAATGATCATAAATCAAACTTTCACTTTTTAATACTTGGTTGCAAATCCTTTGCTGTCAATTACAGCTTGAAGTCTGGAGCGCATAGACATCACCAGTTTTGTCTTCAGCAAGTGAAATGCATGCTCAAACGGATTCAGGTCAGGTGATTGACTTGGCCATTGCCTAACATTCCACTTCTTTCCCTTAAAAAACTCTTTTGTTGCTTTTGCAGTATGCTTTGGGTCATTGTCCATCTGCACCGTGAAGTGGCGTCCAATGAGTTCTGAAGCATTTGGCTGAATATGAGCAGATAATATTGCCCGAAACACTTCAGAATTCATCCTGCTGCTTTTGTCAGCAGTCACATCATCAATAAATACGAGAAGCAGTTCCATTGGCAGCCATACATGCCCACGCCATGACACTACCACCACCATGCTTCACTGATGAGGTGGTATGCTTAGGATCATGAGCAGTTCCTTTCCTTTCCTTTTCCATACTCTTCTCTTCCCATCACTCTGGTACAAGTTGATCTTGGGCTCATCTGTCCATAGGATGTTGTTCCAGAACTGTGAAGGCTTTTTTAGATGTCGTTTGGCAAACTCTAATCTGGCCTTCCTGTTTTTGAGGCTCACCAATGGTTTCCATCTTGTGGTGAACCCTCTGTATTCACTCTGGTGAAGTCTTCTCTTGATTGGTGACTTTGACACACATACACCTACCTCCTGGAGAGTGTTCTTGATCTGGCCAACTGTTGTGAAGGGTGTTTTCTTCACCACGAAAATAATTCTTCGGTCATCCACCACAGTTGTTTTCCATGATCTTCCGGGTCTGTTGGTGTTGCTGAGCTCACCGGTGCATTCCTTCTTTTTAAGAATGTTCCAAACAGTTGTTTTGGCCATGCCTAATGTTTTTGCTATCTCTCTGATGGATTTGTTTTGTTTTTTCAGCCTAAGCATGGCTTGCTTCACTGATAGTGACAGCTCTTTGGATCTTATCTTGAGAGTTGAAAGCAACAGATTCCAAATGCAAATAGCACACTTGAAATGAACTCTGGACCTTTTATCTGCTCATTGTAATTGGGATAACGAGGGAATAACATACACCTGGCCATGGAACTGCTGAGAAGCCAATTGTCCCATTACTTTTGGTCCCTTAACAAGTGGGAGGCAGATATGCAAACTGTTGTAATTCCTACACCGTTCACCTGATTTGGATGTAAGTACCCTCCAATTAAAGCTGACAGTCTGCAGTTAAAGCACATCTTGTTTGTTTAATTTCAAATCCATTGTGGTGGTGTATAGAGCCAAAAATGTTAGAATTGTGTCGATGTCCCAATATTTATGGACCTGACTGTAGAGTTGGCCAGAAGGATCGGAGAGCAATATATGTAATCCAACCTAGCATAGGAATCATGCGGATGGGAATAAAACGTGTAATCCCTAGCTCCCACATTATGAGCCCTCCAAGAGTCAATCAGCTGGAACGAATCTAAACATTTCTTAAGAGATTTTGGGAAGGCTGGGGAAGAGGGTGAAGAGGAACTTCTATCCAATAACGGGTTGCCACCAAATTAGTCACCTCCTACCAATAAATGGGAGGACAGGAACTTATCAAGAACTTCAAAAAAATTTGAATAAAAGGTAGCCTGAGCTGAATTCGGTGCATGAACATTAGCTATTGTAAGTTCACGACCTGCTCTCTGGGTCACGATAGACCTGTTGCACATCTAAGGAACATGAGTTATGGAAAAACATCGCCATCCCCCTACTTTTGGTGGAATGTAAAATATAAAATGCTTGCTTATATGATTTGTGGAAAAATGTAGGATGTTTATCCGCTGCAAAATGGGTCTCTTGTAATAAAAGGATCTTCGCCCCTAGCCGCCTATACTGGAAAGCTGTTTTGCGCTTATGCAGAGAATTAAAACCCTGGACATTATGTGAAAGGCAATGGATCACCATTTTTAAACATGTAGCAAAGGGCACTTAACAACATTATCGTAGCAAAAAATTCTGGGGGGGGGGGATTACCCAGCTGTACAACCAAAAGTATGACAACAATCATGTACCAAAAAAGAAAAACAACATAAAATGATATAAGCAGGGCCAGAGCAGCCCCTATAACTATGGAGATCAAAAGAAACCATGGATCAGGTAGGCGAACTGCCTCACCTGAAAAGACAGAAAACTATCATTTCCAGAGGCCATCAGGGCCCAAACCTTGCCGCCAAGGAGGCACCTCTGACCATACTTGGCAACAGGGTGGGGTTGCACATCGACAGCTCCCACAGACCCAGCCTGCAAGCAAATAATAAAGGCCTAAGAACCCATATAAAACATGTAGCATGTCAAGGCGTATAGGGAGTTAACCCAAAAATAACGGACACAACTAATGATAAAGCGTCAAGAGACATGTCCCAATAAGTGATCAGAGGTGGGGGAGAACAGCTAAAACCGAGGATCACCTTCATACGGCCTCTTGTCTGACTCTCCTCCTATCATGCCGTGCAGATGGAGTGTTCCAAATGGGAGATACCCAGGAGGTTGAGGGTAGGCGTTGAGGCGCAGGAGCATCTGCTAGGCCCAATTTCACCAGGATTTCTTGACTATCAAGAGGAGTAGTAGATGTATACTAGCTTCCATTGTGTGGAATGATCAACTTAAAGGGAAAGCCCTATTTGTAGCGAATTCGAGCCGAGGATAAGACAGACATGACCTTCCTCATTTTGCGTCGCTTCTCCAGTGTGGCCTGAGAGACATCTGTAAAAATTTGCAGGGTCGAACCCTCCAAGGATATCATAGGGGTGTTGCGAGCAGCTCAAAGAATGTCCTCTTTAATCAGGAAATTTTTCATGCACAGAATTGTCCCGAGGAGGTTTATCTATAGGAGGCTTTGGACGCAGCGTTCTATGTATACAGTCACAAGTAAAGGCCTTCGCATCTTGATCTGGAAGACGGGACTTGAACAACTTAATTATAGCTTGTGAAAGATCAGTCACTGTCTCGGGGACCCCACGGATGCACAAGTTATTCCTGCGATTACGGTTATCAAGATCTTTCACCTGCGCCTGTAATTGAGTAAAGGTCGTGGTCCCTGGAATGCTCGCCATAGGCCAAACTGAGTTCATCATGTTTCGTTTCCAAACGATCAGTTTTGGCCTCAACTGCAGCTGTCTCCTGAGAAAGGACATTCGTGCTTTTATAAAGCTCTGATTGAAATTTAGCAGCCAATTTAATATACATAGTCTCCAGACAAAATTCCAAATCCCCCTTTGCAAGCTGCTGTGAGTACTTGCTCTCCTGTGCAGAGGACTGGGCCACTGTGTCCTGTGAGAAACGGAATGGGGATGCTTTCCCGGCGCCATCTTGGGACATGCTGCACTGCTCCTGTTTCCGCAATAGGTAATTAGTAAGGGACTTTTGAGCGGTCCCCTTACCTTTCTTTTTAGTTGACGACATGCAAAGTAAAAACCGAGTAGCAGACTGGCCCCAGAGAGCAGGCAGAACTTGTGGCAGGAACGGAGCTTCTACTACATGTGGCTGTCCTCCGGGAAGTCACTCATGTGCCGATTTTTTTTTTTTTTTTCTCTTTTCTCTACACAATTAAACAATTAAAGGAACATTTTCCAAGAGTGGTGATTCCATACTTTTTGCCAGGGGTTGTAAAAGTTACTAGTGATCTATCTTGAGATACATTCTTTAATTAATAATAATTTTGTATGCAGAAAGCCCCATGGTTTTATAAAAAAAATAGGACTTTAATACCAGCAGGAACATTGATGATCCCACTTCAGGTAAAGAAATAGATTGTGTTTGTAGGTTTCTTTAATTTTCTTGGATAGCATGTATTGAAGAAGCCATGGTGTGCTAACAGTTTACTTTTTTCCTGTCACATAGGCCATCCAGAAAGCTGCAGAGACTGCAGTGAGGTACTTGGAGATGCCACCTATGTTGGAGGAACGGACACCAATAAATGAAATCCTGACTGTAGATGAGATTCTTTCTGGCACAGATACTGCCAAATATGTGTTCACCGACATAACTTACAGCACACCACACCAAGTAAGTATACTGCCTGGCTGAAGCAACATGATGGCTCAGTTCATTAAGCACTAGGATGTATCTAAACCCAAAAACAAAAATAAAATATACTTTAACTTATAAGTTCTTAGATGGTGTGGCTGAGTTCACTTTCTTTTTTAAGCTTTGTTCTCTTTTTTACCTGGTGATTTATCCAGTAACGCTTTTTCTCTGTTAGGGTGACAACACTCAATTGCCCCTCTGTTTTCAGGACAAAAGAAACAAGATAGCACCCTTCTCCATAACATATAGGGATATAGTTCTGTAGTCCTCAGAGCTAACTAATAACAATGTAAAAGTCAGAGAACACAGGAAGTTGTCAGCTCACTTGATCTGAGGCAAGAACAATAGGCATTTTCTTAAAATTAACAAACCTCTCAATACCAAAATAAACAGGACCACGTAAGAGAAGTTTATTGTTTGGATGCATTTTAAGGATTTTTATTTTCAGCCACGTGTCTGTAATTTTTAAATCTTACTGGACTCTGGAAAAATATATATTTTTTAATAAAGATATTCTGCTGGTGTGTTACATTTTGTGAATTGAGCTCTGGTACCAAGGGAAACAAATAGCTCTTAGTTTCAGATGGGAGCACTCCTCTTTCTGTTCAAAAGGGAATCCATGAGTAGATCCCCTGCTGAATGGAATGGATGGCAATTTTGTGACCTCCATTCTTGTTCAGTTTTTAGCCGCCCTTTGACATTAGATTCTGGTTGACCAATTTTAGAACTATAGGCTGCTGGGTGAAAATGAACTTGTGTTGATTTATGTCAGGCTACCTCTGACCATTTTTAGGTTCTTAACTGCCAGCTTGTGCGAGGGCCATTACTCCATATTCTCTCCATAGGACTTTTCATAAAACCCCTATCACTTGAATCAAAGTCCAGCTTTCCAAGGGAAAGCTTAGAAGCCCTGTCAGGTGTTTTGTGATCTGTATCCCCATTGGAGAGAGGAAGTGTCAAATGGTCAGTCTGCCCCTGCCTTCATGTATACTATGCATGAAGGTAAAAACCTTGTGTATACAGCAGCCCTCCCCCTTCTCCCCAATCATGACTTGGCCCCCCTCCTATCCAGCTACATTGCCAAAAGCCTCTGCTGTTTGGGAACTCTTCCTCATTAGTTCAGACAGCAGCGGGAGCCTATTGGCTCCTGCTGCTATCAATCACAGCCAGTGAGCCAATGAGGAGAGACTTTGCATCAGTCTTGATGATATCAGGGGCATCTGACTGCCAGAACATAGATGAGAACAGACTGCAGAAACCATCAAGGACGAGCCTGCAGGAGCAGAGGATCATTCAGTAAAATGGCTTTTCTTTATCGTACATCACAGGACACAGAGCAGGATATTCATGACTGTGGATTATACGCCACCTCTAGGTGAATGGACACTGGCTGATCAATCAGAGAGGAAATCCTCCCCTATATAACCCCTCTTACACAGGAAGTACCTCAGTTTTTTTGCCAGTGTCTGTAAGATGGATGGTCACTAAAAGTGTTGCTTGTGCTCCAAGGAGCATAACTAAGGTCTGAGTGGGTTCCCTTGGGAATCATGGACTTAAATCGGATCCATTCGGAAAGCTGCTTAGCCAAGATGGATGGTACCTGAGCCTCACTGCATAAAAAGAAGAGTCCTCTGGGATTTGCCTGTAATACTGCCTTACGGCGTTGGACCCTGCGTAATGGAACCCTGTGCAGTAAATACTGACAAGGGCGCTTTCTGCTGGGGTGCTGCACAGGTCTGAGGCAGCTGCCCCACATTGTGGGGACTGAGTCTTTTGAAGGTCTGCATGACAAAGCCCACTGTGATGGGTGAAGGTTGGACTCCTGTTATGATTCAGAGTCCTGTGGCGGGAATGGTAAATTTACATTTGCAGTATTAAACAATCTGCCAGCGATGGGGTTACTAGGTCAATCATTTTGTGTCAAGGGTAAGGTACCCTCATGTGACAGGGGTTGATGCCTTAGTGATTCCTTGGAGCCAGTTTTCTCTGATTTTATGCTTTTCCTCTGATTCAGCTGCTGCCACGTCTCTTATGCAGGATTTGGATGGAATCATTTCTGGTGATACTGATTGCCCCAGCCTTGCTCAGGAGGACCTGGTATGCAGACATAGTGAGACTGGCAGTGGAAGGTTCATGGTCTCTGCCGTGCCAGCCAGACCTGCTGGCTCAAGGACCTATATTGCACCCAGCTTTACAGCCACTAAATTTGACAGCATGGCTATTGAGACCCAGATCCTGAAGAAAAAGGGGGTATTGGCTTCCGTAATCCCCATTATGTTGAACGCTAGAAAGATAGTCTCTAGAACATTTATTGCAGAACTTGTAAGGCTTACATTTCCTAGTGTGAGGTCCGTAAATGGCACCCACGAAAATATGTGATTGGTAGGATTCTGTCGTTTTCTTTAATCAGGGTTGGAGAAGAAATTGGCTGTTGGTACCATTAATGGCCAGGCTTAAGCATTAGCTGTTTTTTTTTTCCTAGAGGTCCATTGTGTCTCACTCTTTGATTTGCACTTTTTTCCAAGGAGTAATGCATATTTCTCCTCCTGTCAGGTTACCTTTGTGTCCTTGGGACCTGAACTTGGTTTTGGAAGTTTTTGCACCATTTGAACCTATTAGGGATATTCCACTGGTCCTGTTGACTAGTGACAATCACTTCTATAAAAAGGGTGTTGGAGCTAGCTGCTCTTTCTTGCAGAGAACCACTTCTGGTTTTGCATCAAGATAAGGTTTTGTTACGACCTTAACCGACTTTTTGTTTACCAAAAGTGATTTCTATTTTTCATCTCAGTCAGGACATCGTTCTACCTTCATTCTTTCCTGGGCGTCAGTCAGCAAGAGACCTTGGATGCAGTACATGCTCTAAGGGTCTTCTTGAAGGTGACATCACAGGTCAGGAGGTCGGATGCCCTGTTCATGCTGCCTGAGGGGCCTAGGAAAGGGTAGGTGGCATCCAAGGTGACTATTTTACATTGGATCTGCCAATTGATCATTCTAGCCTTTGGTTTGAAAGGTAAGGTCCCACCCTTTTGGGTGAAGGCACACACAAGCAGGATTTGGGGGGGCATCTTGGGCAATCTGTCATCAGGCATCAGTGGCTCAGGTTTGCAAGGCCACTACGTGGTCTTCAGTTCACACATTCACAAGGTTCTACCAGGTGGCTGTCAGAGCTGCAGAGGATTCTGCCTTTGGCCGCAGTGTTTTACGGACGGCTGAGTAGGTCCTGAGGGAATGTTGATGGTGGCTATCAAGGTGTCGCCCTCCCCTCAAATTTCTTTATTGATTTAGGACAGTGGTCTCCAAACTGTGGAAATGGATTTTACAGGTAAGTAGGTAGCAAAATCCAATTTTCCTGTTCCCCTAGAGGTGATCAAGCTTTTAATCCTTGCAGTGTTAGATTCAGTCCCACTGCAAGAAAGGGTTTTTACATCCCCTGGAGTTCAGCTTTAAAATTATTTTTAAATGCATGCATTTTAAATACTAGAACCTGGTATCGGTCTCCTGCAGTCCCTGCACAGCAGGGCTGGGATGTGAGAGGAAAAGCTGTATAAAAAGCCAATCAGTTCATATTTTGTCTAGAAGCATGCTGAGAGAAGAAGAGAGCAGAGTGACATAAAGATGTGCTCATCATTGTGTTGCTTCTCATTTTACTGTTCAGTCACAAGGGGGTCCAGGTTGCCCTGGGCTTAGAGAAAGTGGGTTAATGATGCTGCCATCAAACTGTGGACATTTAGTTGTTAGGGAAAAAAAACTGATTCAAATTGAATATTGTAGAAAAGGTTGTTTTTTGGTTGTTTAATGTGCTAATAATTTTTATCTTGTTTTTGGTTGGAATTCTGCCTAAAGGACTCTCATATGTTTGTTTAATCATAGGAAAGATTTATTGTAGTGCGAGAGACAAATGGTGTTTTGCGGAAAGCCACCTGGGAAGAGAGAGACCGAATGATCCAGGTTTATTTTCCCCTCCAAGGTCGAAGATTGGTCCCTTCACTTGTGTTCAAAGAGAAAAACATGAAGGTAAATGACACACTTAAATGCAAGAATCCCTGCTGAGTGCCAAAACTGGGGTGTGATGTCTTCCTTGTTCCTTGCAGCATGTATTTAATCAAGATCGACACGAAGAGCTCCTAGACCGCTGCATTATCCAGTTTGAGCCTGATTCCGGAGAATATATAAAGGTAAGTACTTAGTAAGGCCTCTGGTTTCTTGATTTTCAGCTTGTGAACTTTGGTGTAGGAAGTTTCAACACCAATAAATTATAAATGAATAATATTTCAGAACAGATTGGTATTTGGCACCAATGCTTATAGTGCTTATGATCTTTTTGGACGGCATGAAATTCCAAAACCCTTCTCATCTTTATTCTGTAACCTTCACACCTAGCCCCTAATCATACAGTAGCCATGAACCTATCAGCAATGTTTATTTCATGCCAACAATATCTTATGCTGAAACAAACCTATAATAATACTGTATAGATATAAAACCTCAGCTTTAGCATACAGAACGATACTAAATGTGTCTGCCTAACACAGTTGTCCAACATAGGAACTGATCCACATCTGTGATGGAACAGGTATAATCCTTGTGTGTAGTAAATGAGTAATACCAGGTTAGCGCTGAAATCCAGGTAGATGCACAAAAACGCTCTTTGTTGCTGTTGTGTATTTCATTAACAAAGTAATCAAATGCATTTTACATTCAAATAAAACCAAACTCTGTGTTCATATCAACCGCTCTATAGTTCTTTGCACAGTGGTACTTTCACTGGGAGAGAAAGGGGCAGCATTGGGAGCCAACTAGGCTCTAGTGCATGGACATATGCTGACAGGAGGAATATGTTAAAGGATAAGTTCACCTTTAAAAAAAATTAAAATAAATGCACGTCTGTTTTACAGATAAAAAAAAAATGTGCATTTAATTTTTTTTTTTACTTGGAGCCTGTAAAGCATTGCACTCGCGATCAGTAGGTTGTGAGTACCATGCAGGACTCCTGCAGACCTGTCGGTGTATCTTTGTGCTTTATTCCTTCTACAGGCAGGCAGCTACACACTGACAGGAAGAGACAATGAACTACCAGAGTACCCAACAGGGCCATGATAATAAATTGAGAACTACAAGCCAACAGCTGCAAAGGTTGGGAGACTTGTAGTTTCTCATTCACAGAACCCGTGTTAATGAACGACATGGCTGGGTAGGCAGAGCCCCGTGTTTTTTTAAAATAATGATATCCAGCAGGGGCAGAATATTCCCCACTTGCTGCCACTACAGTCAGCGGCTGCAGGAGTGGAAACATGTTACATGTTCCACCTTTAAAAACAGGTGGAACATGTAACATGGTCCCAAAGGTGAACTTATCCTTTTAATGGCTTAGTGTGTTGCTGCTTTATTGTCCAATCAGCAGCCAGTTAGGTGCTCTGTAATTCTGATAGAACAAGTGTTGTCACACCCAGGTTGTGATGCCAAGCAGAGGTGTATTAATCAAAAGTTGAGTATAATTACAAATCACTTGGCTGGTAAGACAGTTCACTTATGTTTTTCAACAATTTTTTATTTTGTGGTTTGTCTGGAGATTAACTTTAAAGACTAGGCACTCATAATCAAGCTTTAAAAATGTTTATCTCTCAGGCACCTCTCTTTCTTTTCATGGAATAGAGAACATTCTTTTCTCTGTGCCAGAGCTCCGAGTTACTATCTGTGGAAGGATGCAGTGATCAAGGCAATGGGGGAGATTTACTAAAACTGGAGCACTGAGAATCTGGTGCAGCTGTGCATGGTAGCCAATCAGCTGATCATTTTAGCTTGTTCAATTAAGCTTTGAAAATAAAACCTGGAAGCTGATTGGTTTCTATGCAGAGCTGCACCAGATTTTGTACTCTCCAGTTTTAATCTCCCCCAATGGTGATGAGTGAATGATCTGCCAGTCTGTGGTTACAGTAACACAGATATTATCCTCCTGAGTGATTTTGCATATTTCACTCCTGTGTTGTAGGTCAGGAACGAAATATTTCAGGACATTGACAAGCAAAGAAAGTATAACCTGTTGAGGTCGACACGGCATTTTGGAGGTATGGTGTGGCACTTGTGCTCTCTAAAGAACATTGATGGACTTCTTATAGACATGCTTCAACAAGATTTGTAAGTTACTAAATCATACATCTAAAAGATTATTGTATACGAAAATATCTATAATATACCATCCTTCTGTTTATAGAGTGGACATGGATTAGAATGCCTTTCTGTGCCCCCATTAGGGAAAGTTAGTCTCTATTTGTCCTGTTTACTGTTATGACCAAAAACAAAAATTCCAAATTGAACAGAAATAGAGGGGAAATCTTCTGATGTGGACGCTAGGGATTTCAGGTCACTTCCTGTTTTGGAAGAGAAGAGATGGCAAAATAATTGAGGTTATAACCCTGTCTTACCCTGGCCAAAATGAAAAAAAAAAAGTTTTGCTGTTCTACTTTAATCCAACTGAAAGCCACTGAAACTCTTAGAGACTATAGGGTTATACGGCTGCTTACAGGTGGATTGGACACTGGCAAAAAAAAAAATGATAAAATTGTAGGCCAGCCCAGGATAGCCCTTCCTCTACCCAGCATGCTCTAAAAAGAATAGTTTAATCGCTTTTTGTGAGCATTTTTTTTCTTTATTTTGGATTTATTCTTCTATTTGACTTCAATCAAGATTCTTTGCTACATCACTGATTAAGCTGGCTTCTACTTGGCAGATATGCAGACTGGCCTCTTTTTCACCCTGACTTTGGAGTACCATACCCGGACCCTACTGAACTGAACACTTGCAGGGATAGTAATGTGTCTTTCTGGCACTGGGTTCTGCTTAGGTGCTCTGTAGACATCAAGTACTGGTAGAAGTTAACTGCAGAGCGCTTTCTAGGTCCAGAGCCATGGCATTGCTTCAGGACTTGTCTGTTTGTCTCTGAAGACTCACTCTGGGAGTTACCTCACATTTTGCACCACTGGGTGCTTTTTTTTGCTACTACTGATTTTACTGTGGAAAGGGTTAGAAATGAGCACTGATATCATCTGGATGAAGAGCCACACATTTTATGTTTTTTCTTGCCATTAAGCATCATCCTGCTGCTGCACCTTTTGAGTGATAATCTCTAGTTGTCCTCATAGAAGAAGGCTCAGTGGCCATTTTGTTATAGCTCAGAGTGTGAGATGGAAAGGGTCTACAGCACTGAGAGGATTCAGGTGGGGATATGTTAGGAGAGAGTCTTTGCTGTGATGATAGAGATATCACTGCACATGTGCAGCTTTAGAATCAGGAAGCACATTTGCTCTTGTGTTGCTGGGGCAAGTGTCCAACAACAGGCATAAGCCAGGACATAGAAATGTAAACATTGGGAATATATTGGACAGACTTGAGTGACTTAACAGGCCTACATGTATAGCATTTGCATTAAACAATGTTGTTATAAATGGCAGTGAATTTAAAACTACTGGGGCCCCTTGCCTGCTTCAACCAGTTTAAGTAAAAGGTGAATTTAGCCTTTAACTTTTTAAACTGTAGCAGATTAGATCTCTCAAAAAGGATCTCTTTACAGCCAGGGTAGACCCCTTTTGTAATAAAGCAGGTGCAACATATGTCTGGACCCACATGCTTCAGTTTTAATGGCATCTAAACCTGTTTCCCATATGGGTCTAATGTCCACATTGATGTATAAAGCACTCAAAAACGTACCTGACTTGCATGGCTTCAGGGACATTGTCATTGACCTAAACTTGATACCATTATCGAATTCCACAGGAGGCCAGAGCACACATTTGCCTCAAACTAAAAGGTCCAAGGATGGGTCAGCTGAGCTTCACCCTTCTTCATTTATTTCTCCAATAGATGTTCCCAGACCTTAAGACAACCCGCAAAGCTAGAGATCAGTTTCCAGCTAGGTCTTCTGCATGAAAGTGTGTCTCCACTTCTACAAGTGGGAGCCGATTGTGAATCCTTGTGGGTCTTTGGATGTTTGCAGAGAACACTCCTCTAGGCTCACAAGCCAATCCATTACCTCTTTCACTCTCTTCAGCTACTCCCTCTTCTCTTCCTAGTACTAACGCAAAGATTAATGCACTCTCTCCAGTCCCATGAGTTCCTCTTGCTCCTAGACTCCTTGCTCCAGTCCCTGGGTCAGCTTGGCCTCTTGAGCTGTGCCCCATTTGGGCCACTGCTGCCCTGTTTAGAAGGATCTCATACCCTTGGAGCATGTGTTGCCCTCAGTGGTACCTGGTGCTCATCAGCATTTTCTTTTTTCTTTTCTTTGTTACAGGGGAATCTGTTATTCTGTTTTGGTGGGTTCTGGTTCTCAGCTTTTCACTTGGTCCAGGTTTAGGTATTTCTTTCCATGTGGAGTTATTGCCCTCTGGTGGTGACTTTTCTTTTATTAGCCTTGAGCATAAGGTTGATTCTCCTTGTACTCCCTTGGGTCATGTTGATAGGTTCCCCTATTTGGTAGGGCGCTTGGCCTCATCCAGTTTCAGATTCTGGCATTGGTTCTTAAGGCAGCTCTTTGCCTACAGGCCATCCTCAAATCTGTTTTGTTGGACCTATTAGTGGTTGTTGGTCTGCTGTGCACCTCTTAGCTGGAGTGCTTTGGAATATGCTGAAAGTATCTGAATTCCTGTGTTCCTCAGTTAGTGAGAATGAAAGCATTTTTTGCTCTCCATAAAATGTTTAACAGCATAGGTCCCACCCCTCTCTGTTTAATATTTCATACAAAATTCTTTTACATTCTTATAAATGTATTGTAAAACCTAGGGCCCCTTCTGCGTTTATGTAGGTTCAGCAGTGTACAGTCTGCTTTTACTCTATAGTGAACTTAAAGCGCAACTTCACTCACTCAGTTAACGTTGGCTATTTTTAATCCTTATGCTGCTAGCGTTGGTAAATAAATAGGAAGGTATATTATCTGCTTCCTGACCGCCCTATAGAAGATATACTGCTACAGGGCGGCACGGGTGCGCAAAATCGTGTGTGTGAGAGATTTTTCAAATCCGGGTAGGGGGCGCATGCGCCCTACCTGTGCCACAATTTGTGGTAGCGGCTGTCAATCACCAGGTCCCAGCCAGTTGTATTAACAGAGTAACAGACCTCTAAACCCGGGGTACTGAATTAAAATTCACGGAGGTTCAGTTAACATTTTCTTTCTGCAGAGGTCCGAATCTCGTTTTTGTTTTGTGCCTCTTGGGTCCTTCACATCACAACCCCTTTTTCACTTCAGAGCCCTGCTTACATCACAGCCCCTCTTGCAATCGCACACTCTCACATCACAGCTCCTCCTTCTCACCACACTACAGCCCCCCCATATCACAGCTCCTCCTCCTCACCACACTACAGCCCCACCATATTACAGCTCCGCCTTCTCACACTACAGCCTCCCATATCACAGCTCCTCCTTCTCACACTACAGCCCCCCCATATCACAGCTCCTCCTTCTCACACTACAGCCCCCCCATATCACAGCTCCTCCTTCTCACACTACAGCCTCCCATATCACAGCTCCTCCTTCTCACACTACAGCCCCCCCATCTCACAGCTCCTCCTTCTCACACTACAGCCCCCCCATCTCGCAGCTCCTCCTTCTCGCCACACTACAGCCCCCCCATCTCGCAGCTCCTCCTTCTCGCCACACTACAGCCCCCCCATCTCGCAGCTCCTCCTTCTCGCCACACTACAGCCCCCCCATCTCGCAGCTCCTCCTTCTCGCCACACTACAGCCCCCCCATCTCGCAGCTCCTCCTTCTCGCCACACTACAGCCCCCCCATATCGCAGCTCCTCCTTCTCGCCACACTACAGCCCCACCCCCCATATCGCAGCTCCTCCTTCTCGCCACACTACAGCCCCACCCCCCATATCGCAGCTCCTCCTTCTCACCACACTACAGCCCCACCCCCCATATCGCAGCTCCTCCTTCTCACCACACTACAGCCCCACCCCCCATATCGCAGCTCCTCCTTCTCACCACACTACAGCCCCACCCCCCATATCGCAGCTCCTCCTTCTCACCACACTACAGCCCCACCCCCCATATCGCAGCTCCTCCTTCTCACCACACTACAGCCCCCCCCCCATATCGCAGTCCTCCTTCTCACCACACTACAGCCCCACCATATCACAGCTCCTCCTTCTCACACTACAGCCCCCCATATCACAGCCCCCCCCATATCACAGCCCTCCTCACCACACTACAGCCCCACCATATCACAGCTCCTCCTCACACTACAGCCCCCCCCCCATATCACAGCTCCTCCTTCTCCTACAGCCCCCCCCCCCCTATCACATCTTCCCCCTTGACCGTAATACCTTAACACAGCATTGCAGAGGGTGGACTCCTCTTCTGTATGTACTCGCCTGTTGAACTCACAGCAGGGAAGAGGGTGTGTGCTGTTACTTTTAACAGCTGCAGTGGCGGGAGGAGAGGAGTCCCCCATTTAGTGACGCCTGCTGTAAACCAGCGGTCCTTGCTCTGTGGGTGGCTGATCAACCTCCCATCTGATGGTGCCTGCATAGTTCAGGCCAACACCACTTAGCTGAGTCAGCAAAATGACATCAGTGAACCTTTTAGGTAACTGTAAGGAGGTATTCTTCCCACTGAAGGCCAATGTAGTAGACAATTTTCCCACTGACTTCCAAAGTTCTCCAGGGGTTCCCCAAGACCTGAAACATATTTCAAGGGTTCCTCAGAAGTGAAAAGGTTGAGAATGGCTGCCATAAACTAAATGAAGACATGGTAGAATCTAGGTGCTAAATAACTAAGGAATATACTGCAACAAGTACACATGTAATCTCTGCAAGGTGGGAGTGATTGTCTCTGTTGCTATGAAGAAAAGGGAATCGGACTGTCACCACATGATATAATACATTCAGCTGGTAGCGAATTGGAAAGGCAGGCAGATGTCTTCCTGCCACTTCAGCTAAAACAACCCCCTTTTTTTATACCTAGCCTGGCTATTAGAGAAAATACATATCTGTGCAATTTCACTATTGTTTTTCTCCAGATTAGATGATGCTGTGAGTCTAGTGCGACTCTACCACATGGTACATCCTGATACTGAGTGTGCAAGAGAATCCCAGGGAGCTGACGGCAGGGATCTTATTATGGTAACACTTTCTTTTTCCCAAGTATGTATTTTGAAGTCTGGTAACATGGCAAAGAAGTATCTAAGAGCTGGCATAAAGAAATTCTTCCTGCCGTATAAATCAAAAAGGGGATTATGTACTTACTGCAAAATTCTTCATCATGGGTCAACCAGGGAGACAGAAGATGAAAAGCCTCCATCTTCTATAGATTAGGAAATGTGTGCCTGTATGTTGACTAGTCATTTATAGAGATGGGGTTTATGTAAACCGTAATATCCCTTCAAACTGCTGCAGATCAAAGAGCTGCAACATATTCATCTTTTCATCTACATAGTTTAAAACTAAACCCCGAGTATACGAAGAATTTCATTATTTGAAACACATTTAGCTATTGATTGTAAGTGCAACAATATTTTCTCCTGGCTGCTGAATTAAATAATGTATTTGCTATCCAAACTCTGGAAGGCATTTTATCTGTATTCTCTTGATTGTTGCAGATGTTTGTTAAAATGGAAGCAAAGAAACCAGGCTATATAGAACTGGCTTTACAAGCATATCCACAGCCTGCCAGCAGTGCAGCATCTTCCTGACACCACTGGTGGACGTCTCCAGAATTCTACACTTCAGTTTCATGAAGCCATTTCTTACCATGCAAAATGTATTGTGTGTCCCCCTCTGTATATCTGTGATGGACACATAAGCCTACCCACTACTTTGTCATGATTTCTAAATAAATATTCATTAAAATGTTACTGTGTTTCTAAATAAGCATTCATTAAAAAGGTTACTGCGTTTCTTCTTTTCAAGAAGGTACCTGGCGAATAAATATACGAAGACTCCTCTATAGGAGGCTGAATATGTACCTATTCGGTCAATTAAAATTAGCACTGAATACCCATATTACATTGTCTATTATCACATTTCTGATGCATTATTAGCTTAGTCTGAATGTATTGTGGATTTTAGATAATAATCAAATTGCTTTTCTCACTATAACCCCACTACTAACACATTAGTCTGGAGCAGCTGCAATGTTTCTGTGATAATTCTCAATTACCCTCTGCTGTTTTAAAGATAATTCTGATGGTTCAGGGTTGATTTAGTTTTAGCTAAGTTTAAAAAGGGGGGGGGGGGGGGTAAAGGTGAAAATCTGCTGTATTCAAAAGCAGATCACCCTTTTCCCAGCCCCTTTTGTTTTTAATCCAACATACTGGGAGGTGGGTTCTGCAAATTTCAGATACTAACTCACCCACCCAGCAGATCCGGCGTTGGCTCAATTATATCCTCTAATCTTCTGCCCCCGATCGCTCTGACACCGCCGTATTTCTGATGTCATGAAGATGATGCGCCGCTAGGTTTCCTCACCCACCTCTTTGCTAAACACTATGGGGTTGATTTACTACAACTGGAGAGTGCAAAATCTAGTGCAGCTGTGCATGGTAGCTAATCGGCCTCTAAATTCAGCTTATTCAATTAAGCTTTGAAAAAAAATCCTGGAAGCTGAATGGTTTCTATCTAGAGCTGCAACAGATTTTGCACTCTAGTTTTAGTAAATCAACCCTTATGTCTCCCAGGAGGCACAGCAAGCACTATGCATGTCATTTGCCTAGGCGAGTTATGTGCACGGGGTGTGGATGTTTCGCTTCAAAAAAAAAAGTGCTATTCTTATACAAAATGGGAGGAGGGAACTTTAGTAGGAGGGTGAAGTTCCACTTTTTAACCCTTTCACTGCCAGGTCCATATGTTGTACGGACCTGTCAGCAGGTTTCCCCCCCACAATCCAGTGGCTGCAGCCGAGATTTGTCTAAAACTGACACACCTGTCAAGTGAGAGCAGTCGGGCGGCTGCACTGCCACCTGATTGCTTCCACACACCCCCAGTACTAGTACCCCATATCATGTATTCTGGGCTCTGCTTGCCCATCTGCAGGCCCGGGGCCAACATGGCAGGTACTGGTGGGTGGAGGGGAGTGAGTAGAGTGTGACATCGACGTGTATGATGTTACTTCTGGGTCATTTGTCACTTTCCCGGCTACCACAGCTGAGAAGCAATGCATTGCAATACATTGAGTGGAGTCCATTAAAGAGAACCTTTAATCAAATAGGGGACACAAGTTACACCCAAGCACATAAAATCCCCCCCCATAAACGCACATGCATGTGTCGGGAGTGCTGAAATTGAGAATATAAGCTAGTCCCATGCAATAATTCATATAATTAATCTTCTAGGCATTCTCTTTAACTACTTACTCAACATGTACATCCTCTATAGACCAGAACAATTTACAGTTCTGCTATGGACCGGTTTATTTGGCATTAACTATTACTGCTAACAAAGTGATACAAATATTTTCTTTTTTTAAAGGACCTCCATTTCATGATGTTGGCTTGCAGAAATTATTTTTTTAATGCAATCCTTAGACAAAAAAAAAAACTTTTGATCAGTATTGGTTTAAAAAGTGCTACTGTAGATAAAGTGTAACACTTTAATTTGTGCTGTTTTAAAATTATGACTCTGGTACAAAGTAAAAGGTATTTGCAGATAAGATTTGTTTTTTCGTTTTCCAATTTTGTGATTTTTTAAAGGTGAAATTGAAAAAAATGAAACAAAAAAAAGTTTGGATATTATTTTTTTCTGTATTTTACTAGAGGAAGGGGAAGGTGTTAATTAGAGCTGATTAGGTTAATAAGTGGTTACAAATACTTCAAGTTAAAAAAAAATTACTTATCAAAGGGATGAGCTTTGATCTGCAGATGCTGTCAGTCAAAGCAACCTGACAGCATCTGCAGATCAAAGCTCATACCTTTGATATGCAGGTATGAAACCGAGTAGATACAAATGTAACAATGTTATGTTGTACAGTGGGGCAAAAAAGTATTTAGTCAGCCACCAATTGTGCAAGTTCTCCCACTTAAAAAGATGAGAGAGGCCTGTAATTGGCATCATAGGTGGACCTCAACTATGAGAGACAAAATGAGAAAACAAATCCAGGCAATCACATTGGCTGATTTGGAAAGAATTTATTTTCAAAATATGGTGGAAAATAAGTATTTGATCAATATCAAAAGTTCATCTCAATACTTTGTTTTACAGTAGTGTTCAAAATAATAGCAGTCAGACATCACTAACCTGATCAATCGCTGTTTTTGGTAGAAATGATATTTCTACATGGCACATAATTTACTAGCAGGTGTAGTAGAGTAATAGAAATCCAACAGACCCAACAGTCATGACACGCATGCTGCAGATTCTGTGTAATTGAATCAGTAATTGAAAGGGGCATGTTCAAAATAATAGCAGTGTGGAGTTCTCTTAGTGAGGTCATTCATTCTTTAAAAAACAGGTGGCAATTATTGCCCTTATTTAAGGAAGGAAGGCAGCAAATGTTGTACATGCTGGTTACAGTGCATTTCTCTCTGAAATTCTGAGGAAAATGGGTCGTTCCAGACATTGTTCAGAAGAACAGCGTACCTTGATTAAAAAGTTGATTGGAGAGGGGAAAACATATAAAAAAGTGCAGAAAATGATAGGCTGCTCAGCTAAAATGATCACAAATGCTTTAAAATGGCAACCAAAACCTGAAAGACGTGGAAGAAAGCAAAAAACTACCATTCGAATAGATAGAATAGCCAAAATGGCAAGGACCAACAATCAGCTCCAGGAAGAAGGTCTAAAGTGACCTGTGAGTACTGTTACAATTAGAAGACGCCTATGTGAAGCCAAGCTATCTGCAAGAAGCCCCCGCAAAGTCCCACTGTTGAAAAAAAAAGACGTGCTGAAGAGGTTACAATTTGCCAAAGAACACATTGACTGGCCTAAAGAGAAATGGCGCAACATTTTGTGGACTGATGAAAGTAAGTTTGTTCTTTTTGGGTCTAGTGGCCGGAGACAGTTTGTCAGACGACCCCCAAACACTGAATTCAAGCCACAGTACACTGTGAAGACAGTGAAGCATGGTTGCACAAGCATCATGATATGGGGATGTTTCTCATACTACGGTGTTGGGCCTATTTATCGTATACCAGGGATCATGGATCAGTTTAAATACATTAGAATACTTGAAGAGGTCATGCTGCCTTATGCTGAAGAGGAAATGCCCTTGAAATGGGTGTTCCAACAAGACAACGACCCCAAACACACCAGTAAACGTGCAACATCTTGGTTCCGGACCAACAAGATTGACGTTATGGAGTGGCCAGCCCAATCCCCGGATCTTAATCCAATAGAAAACTTGTGGGGTGACATCCAAAATGCAGTTTCTGAGGTAAAACCAAGAAATAGAGAAGAACTGTGGAATGTAGTCCAATCATCCTGGGCTGGAATACCTGTTCACAGGTGCCAGAAGTTGGTTGACTCCATGCAACACAGATGTACAGCAGTTCTCAGAAACAGTGCTTATACAACGAAATATTAATGAAGTGATTCAAAGGAAAGCAAAATCTTCAAACATTTTTCACTTTATATTGTGAATGTTTGAGTTTGTAAAGAAGAATACAAACACTGCTATTTTTTTGAACAGTCTAATATTCACTTTTCCTCAATTTTTTTTAGAGGAACAACACAAATTTGATATATTTTTCTTCATGTTTTGATTTGGAATAGAATGTGTAGTGTTCCCAATGCATTTGTGTGTATGGAAATAAAAGCTATTAGAAGGATTTTGAGCTTTATTCACTTTTTTCAACACACTGCTATTATTTTGAACACAACTGTATATCCTTTGTTGGCAATGACAGAGGTCAACCGTTTCCTGTAAGTCTTCACAAGGTTGGCACACACTGTTGCTGGTATGTTGGCCCATTCCTCCATGCAGATCTCCTCTAGAGCAGTGATGTTTTGGGGCTGTCGCTGGGCAACACGGACTTTCAACTCCCTCCAAAGGTTTTCTATGGGGTTGAGATCTGGAGACTGGCTAGGCCACTCCAGGACCTTGAAATGCTTCTTAAGAAGCCACTCCTTCATTGCCCGGGCAGTAAGTTTGGGATCATTGTCATGTTGGAAGACCCAGCCACGTTTCATCTTCAATGCCCTTGCTGATGGAAGGTGGTTTGCACTCAAAATCTCACGATACATGGCCCCATTCATTCTGTCCTGTACATGGATCAGTCATCCTGGTCCCTTTGCGGAGAAACAGCCCCAAAGCATGATGTTGCCACCCCCATGCTTCACAGTAGGTATGGTGTTCTTTGGATGCAACTCAGCATTCTCTCTCCTCCAAACACGAGTTGTGTTTCTACCAAACAGTTCTATTTTGGTTTCATCTGACCATATGACATTCTCCCAATCCTCTTCTGGATCATCCAAATGCTCTCTAGCAAACTTCAGACGGGCCCGGACATGTACTGGGTTAAGCAGGGGGACACGTCTGGCACTGCAGGATCTGAGTCCCTGGCGGCGTAGTGTGTTACTGATGGTAGGCTTTGTTACGTTGGTCCCAGCTCTCTGCAGGTCATTCACTAGGTCCCCCCGTGTGGTCCTGGGATTTTTGCTCACCGTTCTTGTGATCATTTTGACCCCACGGGGTGAGATCTTGCGTGGAGCCCCAGATCGAGGGAGATTATCAGTGGCCTTTTATGTCTTCCATTTTCTAATTATTGCTCCCACAGTTGATTTGTTCACACCAAGCTGCTTGCCTATTGCAGATTCAGTCTTCCCAGCCTGGTGCAGGTCTACAATTTTGTTTCTGGTGTCCTTCGACAGCTCTTTGGACTTCACCATAGTGGAGTTTGGAGTGTGACGGTTTGAGGTTGTGGACAGGTGTCTTTTTTTTTTTCTTTTTTTTTCCTCATCCCCCCTCCTCCCCCTCTGCAGACTCTAGCCCATTTTAATCTCTTGAGGCTTGTTGATTTTTTGCTAATATCCTAGTTCATATTTTCCTATATTTCTCTTTCAATCCTGCTCTTTCCCACTTTTCCCATCTCCTAAAATAAACTCTCATCCTATCTTCCTGCATATGGTATGATCTTTCCATTCTACCTATCTGGTTTACTCTATTGATCCAGTCTTCCTCCTTCGGTACCTCAGCTTTCCGCCAAAACTTGGGTATCAACCCTTTCGCCGCATTCAAGAAGTACCAAATACCTGAATCTTTATATTTATTTACAGATGTCTCCACATTGTGTAGGAGGCACGTCGTTGGGTCTAACCCTATGTCAATTTCAGTTATTTCTTTAAGCAATTTGACTATTGTCTTCCAAAAAACCTGGATTTTCGGACATTCCCACCATATGTGAAACATCGTGCCCATCTCTCCGCATCCTCTCCAACACATATTTAAGTTTTCCCCATTCATCTTGTGCTCTACACTCGGTGTAATGTGCCATCGTGTGACACACTTATAATTAACCTCAACCTCTCTCATACTAACATTATTGTGTATCAATCTAAACATCTTTCTCTGTCTATCTTCATCAAAGCCAACTCCCATATCCCTTTCCCATTTTGTGATAAAAATTCACTTTGTGTTTGTGTCTAACTCTGTGAGTATTCTATACACTTTTGAAATACCGTGCTTCCCATCCCTTCGTGTCTCTAACAACCTTTCAAACATATTCCACTCCTGTTTTATTCTCAGGGGTTTCGGTAGATTTCCAATAAAACATTTCAATTGATGATATTTCCACTCGTCTATTCTAATAAAAATATCTCCCTTCTTCTCTATTAAATCTTTAAGTGGTCTCAATTCCCCCTCCACCAAAACATCTCTCAGTTGGGTGTCCTCCTTTCTAAACCACCTCCCTGATATCTTATTCTTTCCCGGGGGAAAGTACTCAATATTTGTGAGAGGCATTAATATAGAATTAAATTCCCATTTCATATTTTTGTGTAAATTGTCCCATACCCTAAAAACATTTAAAGTGTAGGTACTTGTGCTTTCTTTAATTCCCCTGCACTGTGGTGGAACCCATATCATCTGACTCAATCTAATGCCACGAAGATCATTTTCAATTGTTACCCAACTTTTCCCCTTATGGTTAAATGTCCAGTCATATATTCTTGCTAAAACCACTGCTTTATAGTATCTCTTGACATCTGGAAGACCCAATCCCCCTTTCTCTTTAGTCCTACTCAATGTTTTGTATGCTATTCTAGGTTTTTTATTCTTCCATATGTATCTTGTTAACATTTTTTTCATTATCTTAAAGAAGGCTTCTGGAATTTTAATTGGTACCATTTGAAATCTATACAGTATTTTAGGCATAATTACCATTTTGACTAGGTTTATACGTCCTATCCAAGATGGATTTCCTCCTTCTAGTCTTTTTAAGTCTTCCCTGATCTCATTTATCAAAGAGATATAGTTTAATCTATACAATTGCTTAGATGAGGCAGTAAGTTTTATTCCTAGGTATTTTATCTCTTTTTCTCTCTATATAAAGGGGAATTCTTTTTGTAGTTTTTCTTTTTCATTCTTTGGTATATTAATATTCAGGATCTCTGTTTTCGTTGGATTAATTTTTAAATTTGATAGTTCACCGTACTCCTTCAGAATCTTCATTATATTTGGGAGAGTAATTCGGGGATTCCCCACATAGAACAATAAGTCGTCTGCAAAGGCCGCTACTCTATGTTCTATGGATTCTATCTGAATTCCTTTTACCGATCCACTATTTCTTATTATTGACAACAGAGGTTCGAGTGATAATACATATAACAGAGGGGACAGTGGGCAGCCTTGTCTTGTACCATTAGACATTCCAATGGGTTCTGATCTCTCCCCATTTACCGTGATGATTGCAGTAGGCTCTCTATATAATTTACTTATCCATTCTCGCATTCTATCCCCTATCCCCAGCACTTTTAAGTTGTCCATCATAAAGCCCCAGTCCACTCTATCAAATGCCTTCTCTGCATCAATTGACAAGAGCACCACTGGGGCTTTCCCTTTTCTACTTTTCTGAATAAGCATCAGGGTTCTCAAGCCGTTATCTCTACCTTCTCTCCCCGGTACAAAGCCCACCTGGTCTCCATGGATCCATTCGGGCATCAGATCCCTCAACCTGTTTGCTAACACCTTTGCATACAGTTTAGTGTCAGTGTTCAATAATGAGATAGGTCTATAGCTGGAGCACTGAGATGGATCCTTTCCCTCCTTGTGAATAAGTACCACATGGGCCTGTAGGGATTCTCTCCTCACTTCCATCTCACCTCCCAGAGCATTCATATATTTCTCCAGCATGGGTAACAGTACTTCACTAAATTTCTTATAGTACTTAACTGTATAGCCATCCGGGCCTGGGCTTTTTCCTCCCCCTGTGCTTTTTAATGCTATTTTGATTTCTTCCTGGGAAATTTCTGCGTCTAGGGAGTTCAGCTGTGCTTCACTTAGTTTTGGTAATCCCGCATTTTTTAAGTATGTCATCTTTTTTTCATTAATTCCCTCTTGAGCTTCTTTTAGGGGGCCTTGGGGACTAATATTATATAACTTTTTGTAATACTCCGTAAACACTTTAATAATCTCTTTATTTGAATGGACCAACTGCTCCTTTGAACTTTTTATCTTTTCTATATAGTTCCTATTTTTCTTTTTATTCAAAGCTCTCATTAGATATCTTCCTGGTCTGTCTCCCCATCTATATCTCTCGTTCAAAACCCTGTTGTATACTCTTCTCTTCTCCTCATCCATCAACCTCTCTAGCTCATCTTTTTTATCCAATAACTTCTGTCTCGTATCTTTTGTTATTTTCTTCTTATGGATCTGCTCCAAGTCCAATATTTCTTTTAATAGCCCACTGACCCTCTCTCTTCTTTCCTTTTTCTTCCTTGCTCCTGTCGCAATCAAGATTCCTCTTATGAATACCTTATGGCTTTCCCAGACTGTAGCTATCGATACTTCCTCTGTTTCGTTCTCTTTAAAGTATACCTTAATCTCTTTCTCGATTTTCTGAACTACATCCTCATCCAGAAGAAGAACCTCATTTAATCTCCACCCCAATCCTCCAGTCCACCTTCTTCCCCATCCCATTTTCATTACAACCGGAGCATGATCCGAGAACGTCCTTGTCTCTATGTCAATTTTAACCAGATGATCTATAAGTTGATGGTCTATTAAGATGTAATCTAATCTCGAGTATATCTCGTGTGCATTAGAGAAGAAAGTATAGTCTCTGTCTTTCATATGTGTTATTCTCCAGGTGTCCACTAGTTGATATTCATGCATCACTTTTTTCAAAGCTCTCAGAGATCTACTCCCCTCTCTTTGCACAGAAGAGGTATTATCCTTTTGTGGGTCCATACAGAAATTTAGGTCCCCAGCTACTATCAAACGCCCTTTTTTAAATTCCATTAATTTTTTCAACAGACCCTTCATATACATCTCCGGGTTTTTATTAGGGCAGTATATATTGGCTAAAGTACACTCAATCCCCTGAAGTCTACCTTTTAAGAATAAAAACCTCCCCTCCGGGTCGGTTCTATCCTCCAGCTCAAATCTCATATTCTTTGCCAGACCTATTGCAACCCCTTTTGCTCTTTTAATTGGAGAATCTGCATAGTACCATATTGGGTAGTGTTTGGATTTCAATTTCACGTTTGCCTCTATCTCAAAATGCGTCTCCTGTAAAAATACCACTGACGTCGCCCTATGGTGTAACTCATTAAACAGCCTAAATCTCTTCCCTAGACAACTCAGCCCGTTCACATTATAAGTTATAAACTGTATTTCTTCCATCATTCCCAATTAACTCCATCTCTCTTCCAGATTGCCTCTTCCTCTTTATCCCTTCTGTCCTGCAGAGTATTGACCGAATACCTCCTCCCCTCCCTCCCACCCAAATCAAATCCCCTCCCCCCTCCCTCCCAGGCCACCCCCCCCACCCCACCCCTTTTTAGGCCTTCTACCTGCCTATCAATCATTTGTGGTGAAGATACCACCTTTGATTTTTTATTTAAACCTTGGGGTTGAACTCCTCCCATGTACGACTTACCCACCCTCCAACCACCACAGATTCCCTCGCTTTCTTTAAATCTTTTAACCTTAACGGTACAATTTGGGGAGAAAGTTAGGGGATAAGAGGAAAAAAAAAAAAAAAAAAAACTCATTCTATCCCAACTAACTCCTCACTACCTCCCCCCTACCTACTTCCTGCCATACTTCTTTTCCCCCAATGCCTATTTCAGTCTCTGTTTCCCACCCACTAATCCTCATTCTCTGCAATTCCAGTCTGTCACAGAAGTCTCTTAAGTCCTCGGGAAATCTCATGTATGCTGTAACACCGTTCTTCCATCCGATCAGACACTCTGGGTTACCCCATCTATAATGGACATTTCTTGATCTCATCTGCTCTAGTAGGGGCCTCAAGGCTCTTCTTCTCCACAAAGTCTCGTACGATAGGTCCGCAAAAATCTGGATATTTATATCTCCATAGTTAATAGAAGTTCTTCCTTTAGTCCTTCTCCAAATCTCTTGCTTATCTCCATAATTTTGCAGCTGAACAATCACATCTCTTGATTTTTCCTTCCCGTTACCTTGTTGGGGCTTTCCTGATCTAAAGACTCCATCCAGTTTAATTACCTCTGTTTCAGGTCTATCCATAATAGAGTTTACCATTTTACAGACTTTTTCTTGCAGTTCTCCCCCTTTCAGGATATCTGGGATTCCTCTTATCCTCAAGTTGCTTCTCCTAGACCTGTTCTCCTGTACTTCTATTTTATACTGCAGTTGTTTCTGCATATTCCTCATCAAAGTGGACCTTTTTTCTAAGTCTGAAATGAAATGGGTATGTTTGTTGATATTTCCCTCTATTTCTTCCGTTCTCTTTAGCAGATGCCCTAGATCCTGACGTATATTTGTCATTTCTTGCTTAATAGTTTTTTCCAAGTCCTTAAACATTACAGTCATCTCTCTTTTGTTCGGCACTTGCAAATCTTTTTCAAGATCTTTCCTCGCTAAATTTTCTGTCCACTGTTGGCTACTACTATCCAGGCCTATTGACAATCTAGGGCTATTCTCCAAGGTAGTTTCCATTTCCCCCTTTTCATTTCCACTATAGGCCCTTTCTGGAGTCGCATTACCCTGGGAAGTAAATTTTTTAATTTAGCCCGTCTGGGACCCTTTAAGCCCACTTCCTTTAGCGCTTTTATTCTTCATATCTTCTGCACTTAGTATAGCTCTTTAAACAGCAGGAAGCTTTAGGCAGTATATTGGGGTATTAATATTAAACAGTCTCTGTCACTTTAACACTTCATTTTCTTATTTCTTTTCCCAGGTCTCTTCTGTAGCCACTTAGTAATTTCTCGTTCCCTTTTCAATTCTATTTTCACTTTTCCAATCCCCTGGGAATCCCCCTTCTCTCTTTGTTGGTAGTTAGCAGTCCTTCCCACAGTTCATCACAGTTACACAATTAAATGTGGGATCATACATATGGACTCACCCTCCTTCACTTGTTCCCTCACCCAGTGAGTCGACTCAGATCTCCAGCCGTCCACTCACCACATTCCGCCAATGTCTCTGGGGGATTCCTGCAGGGTCTTCTGTAGGTATGTGTGCTCTGTCACCTTCCACTCCTGGGCTGCTGATTTTATAGATTTAAAACCGGCATCTCTGTTCTCCTGTCAGGGAGCCGGCATTTGTCAGGGAACTGTCCGGCGCCTCTGCTTCCCAGTGCTCCTTTGCGGCTAACCAGCGTGGTCACTCCGCTCTGCTCCGTCTCCCCGGCAACCCGACAGCTGATCCCAGGTCTCCGCGATACAGACACCTCCCGGAGCTCCGCATCCACACTCGCCGTCTTCTCCCCTCAGCACGCCGGCACCCTCTCCCCCTGGGGACCTCCTCACTCAGGTAGGGCTTCGGGCATTAAAGTGCTCTCGTGGTGGTGGTCTCCTCGTGGGTTATCGGAGAGCACTCACATCGTGCTCTCCGACGCCGCCATGTTTAGGCTCCTCCCCAAAAACCACCATGAGCCTCTGTGGACAGGTGTCTTTTATACTGATAACAAGTTCAAACAGGTGCCATTGATACAGGTAATGAGTGCAGGACAGAGGAGCCTCTTAAAAAAGAAGGTACAGGTCTGCGAGAGCCAGAAATCTTGCTAGTTTGTAGGTGACCAAATACTTATTTTCCACCATAATTTGCAAATAAATTCTTTCCAAATCAGCCAATGTGATTGTCTGGATTTTTTTCTCATTTAGTCTCTCATAGTTGAGGTCTACCTATGATGCCAATTACAGGCCTCTCTCATCTTTTTAAGTGGGAGAACTTGCACAATTGGTGGCTGACTAAATACTTTTTTGCCCCACTGTATCTCTCTATTTTATGCCTGAACTATTACTAAACAGTGTCAGACACGAGTCCCAGCTTTAAAGCCTGGTTCACATTGATGCAGGTTTGTGCAGGCACAGGTCTCAAATACAGCCATTGCATGGGAAAAAGCCTAAGCAGTCAATGTAATAAAATCATGACAGAATGCAGGAAGTGTGAGGCAGGGACAATACAACAGGGCAGAAGGACAGCATGTGCTACACATACCCTGTGTACTTTGACAAAGTTATTTGGGGCATGTGTAGCCAGTGTTCCCATCTTGCTAAATGTGATCCTATTCCACATCACCTCATTCAATGTGCCATGCTATATTTTCCCTATCCTATGTGGCCTCATTCAGCATCACTAACATACTACAGGTTGTAGACACTAGTGACGCGTATGTTCCCTAAATGACACCAGTATGTGCTTGATATTTTACCTAGGCTTTGGGTGCCCTTCTTACATTTAGCACCTATGCGTACCCTGAAATAATGTAGCTGGTAAGTGGCCCATTGTCCACATTATACATATCTACTGCGTGTACAGTATAAAAATCTATATATTGTTTAGCATAAGAATACTTGAATGCAGAGGAGAGAAGTTAGCAATAACCTTTATTTAGTTAATGCACAATAATCAAAATGTTTCATTTCAGACAAAAACAGAAAACCTGGGAGAACGAACAAGGGGAAAATATACAAAGGCCTACTCTGCACAAGAAAAGGCCAGACCTTGAAGCTCTAGTGTGCAGGATGGCCAACTGGTTTGGTCACTTAAATTAAAATCCCAAATATGACATGTTAATCAGAGAGCTCGTCATCTAAGTTTATGTCTGTTGTATCAATATCGTCTAATTCCATGTTGTCCAAATCCTCTTCCAGGTCAAGGAAAGCCTACAAACAAGGAAATGAAATAGATTTGAAGTAAAGGAATGCATAGATTCAATGCAGACTCAGATTAGTGAGCTCTGTAACAAAGTGCGCCTATATGGCATACCATCATGTACATAATGATCCTCCAAGCATTTCAAATTGTGAAAGATTCTCACATGGTATCATCCTGGGCAATTACTTGAGAGAACGTCCCTCTCACCTGAACCACTGTAAACATGCCTACCTCCTGCCGTTTGGAGGGAAATTTATAAGTATTTAAATCCCTGTCAGGGTTTTCATTTTCATTTTTTTGCCATCAGTGTCCCATTTGAAAGATGTCCTTTCACTTCCTGTTCTAAAGACACGAGGGAGGTGAGAAGAAATCCATCTCAGACAGATATCACTAGAAGAAGTGTCTCCATTAGATAATTTCCCCTTATTTCTGTTATAGTGACAGCTGTACATTTTCTAATCATTTCCCTCACTTTTAGTCCTGGCAATCGTCACCAGGACAAATAGGGAAAATCTTCCTAATAGGGACACTGGCAGTAGTAATAACCTGACGGAGTCTAACCAGTATATCCAAAAAAATACTTTGGCTTTAGACACACTAATTACTTACCTGTCTGTCAGTTATGTCCTACAGGTAGGTGGATCCAACTGATGTAGTTATCTTGATAGTTTGCCAGAAATGTTCATATATGATATGGAGCTATCACTTTGTTCTACTATTTTTCTATGATACCCGATAGACTAGTGCGGTTACAACATTCTGAATCTACCTCTAGCAGTCAAAAAATCTCAGAATCGTGAGCAGGTTGTCATTAATACATAACAAAAGTGTAATCACACAGGTTTCTTTATGATGACATGTAACCCTTATATAACGCACTGTGATAAACAACATTCAAACATTCATTTCACCAAATACCAACTTCCAGTGGAAGTAAGCGTGAGGCAATTCTTTCATTTTGAAAACTCTTTCACACAGAGTGGTGTCCTCTCCATTCAGCAGGGAACCCCTAGCATATCCCCTGCTGAACTGGAGGCATATGGGAAGGATTTTTTTTTTGTCATCTGTGTCCAGTCAGCTTGTGGCTGGCAGACCTGTGATGTCTCTGGCCGGATATAAAAAGGACTTCACTGTCCATGTACATCAGGCAACATCTGATCTGTCACGTTTAGCTCCCGAAAAACAAAAAGGACACAGTTATTTTCCGTTTTTTTTTTTTTAAACGCACCTGCGCAGACTCAGAGGTAGTGGGGTGTAAACAAGTCCATTTAAATCTGCCTGTCCATAGGACTGCGTGAAGAATCCCATCAGGGTCGCCTGAAACACTGACAGGCGGACCTGATTGGTAACCCTGTATAAAAGGGGCCTTTATGCCCAGGGCTTTTAATTTATACAAAAAAAGTGGGTAATTTTTTTATTTTTTTTTGTAATTTCAAAGATGGGGGGCTTTATCACCTTGTTAAAGCACTGAGTTTGCTTTGTGGCAGTCCTGTTATAATTCAGTTGACTAGATCAACAACCTGCCAAAAGGACTGTAAGAGAGTTCCGCAGACATCTGCCACATTAAACAAGTTGTCAGATTGTTTTTTTTTTATATGAACTATACTCATCTATATGTAAAGTCACCTTCTCTTCTGTGATCGTGGCTGTTGGCATCACTGGGACTGAAGTGGGAACTGGAGCTGGAACTGGAGCAGAAGAGGGTACTATGGATTCAGGTGCTGCAGGGGGAGGTGTTACTTCTCTCTCGGTTTCCTCTTCCTGTAACGAATTAATAGTGCAAATGTTCAATGTTAGACTGCAAGCTACCAGACAAATATTAAAACCCTGAGCCAGCACTTGCCTGATTATCAAACCTATATTTTCATGATTCCCTTAGCCATAGTGCCAACAGAAAAAACAAATAAACAGCAATTATGTATTGAAAAAGAGAATGCTGCTGCGCTTACGAAAGAAAGCAAAAATGTCAAATACACATATTAAGCAGCAGTCCTAATTGTGAACTCATACACACAAAATTTTAAATAAATACCATATAGACCGCGCTTGGGCCGTGCAAACAAACTTTGTGACAATAAGTAAATGATTTGTGTTATACAATAAACATTTGTTATACTGGTATTGGTACTCAGACCCAGTATGTAAAAGTGCAAAGGTGCTAAATTCTTGATTGTGAACTCCACATTAAAGGACAAGTGCTTCACTGTGCTCAGACTGGTGCCCCACATGGATTTGCACTCACCGTCACCCCATGACCACCTATCTCTAGGATGGTCATATATGCTTTTTGGACTATCCTAGTGTGCAAAGTGGTAATGGTAACTGATGTTCCTTCACAAGTGTTAAGCAACGTTGCTAATAGTAACCGGTGTAACCATTAGCAAACACATTTTCATTTATTTTTCCCCAAGGAGCTTACAAAGCATTGCACCACCGATCAGTGGTTCACAGGTGCAGTGTCAGGCTCCTGCAGACAAGTTCTACAACTGTCAGTTCATACCTCTTATGGTCTTTCATTTTGATAGCTGCAGAACTTGTGAATGAACTATGCAAGCACTCATGAGCACCCTCTCAGTTCATTGAGGACTACAAGCTGCCTGTTGCTGTGGCAGATGGGACTTTTAGTTTCCTCATTCACAGATTGCTGAAATTTTCAAAATGTGGCAGTGTGGGAAGAGGAACCCCCGCCCGCTGTCACAGGCAGGGGGGAGCGCTTACGGGTTAGGAAGGGGTTACTTGGAGCATATTGCACCCTAAATACGATTGTAGAGTGTAACATACTCCAAAGGTGAACTTATCCTTTAAAAATCATCCCTAGATTCTACAGTCAGATCACAATTCTGCTCTTTGATAAATATACTTAACCCCTAGACGCCGACGTAACACAAATACAATACGGCCTCACAGAACTGGGCTTTTTTCCATGGGGCAGCATATTTGCGTACCTGTCTTTGTGCTGCGCGCTCCCAGCACAAAGACCACGGTGTCACTGAGAGCACCGGGTCCCATTCTAATGATCGGGACCCGGGACTCCCGATTTCAGGTCACATGATTGCTGTGATAGCCTCTGATGGCTATCACAGTTATCAGTCACTGTACAGCCCGGCCCCCTTGTTTGTTTTCTCTCTATGAATGGAGGATAGAGATACATTGCATCTCTCTAACTCCTGGCATAGAGAGAAAAAAAAAAAAAGTTTGTAAAAATAAATATTAAAAAAATAAAATAAAAAATACCTAGATCAAGGTTTGAGCTAGTTCAGTGCCAGGGTTAGTGTTTGGGTCAAAATCAGGATTAAAAAATAAATAAATAAAAAAAATAAAAATTTGATGTCAGTTAGTGTCAATGTCAGTGTGTTTTAGGTAAAAAAAAAGACAAAAACAAAATATGCACTATTGTTTCTGGGCTGTACTACGGGTACAAAAAAAACAAATAACATACACATATATGGGATCGCTGCGATTGTCAAGAGAATTTAATTTTGGGTTGTTCTTTGGTGGTAGTAACAAGAAACACAGCTAAATAAAAAAACATGATTTATTATTTTGGGCCAGTTTTCCTTTGATACTAAAAAAAAACAAAAAAACAAAAAAAAAATCAGGAGCTATCCATTACCATTTACCACCAAATGAAAGCCCAATTTGTCCTGAAAAAAACAAGGTATAATCCACCTGGATGTACAAAGTAGTGATGATATGGACGGTTTTACTACACATGTCTACAATGCAAAGTTGTGCTTAGGCATTTAGATTTGTTTTACCCTTAGGCATGAAAGGGTTAAGAGACTAATTATGAAATGCATCCTGTAATAAATCAGGAAAATGTCTAAGCTAATGCTTTCAGATGTGCCAAATAAAATGTATGCCTGGGCAAAATAAAAATATATAATGAGTACACCTCCATTGGACCTTCAAGAAATAAACAAACCCGTTGCTGCCTTTTTTTCTAAAGACCTGTCCATACACACTGTGGGCAGGGAATGGCTCTTGAGATGTTGTTCTTGGAGTGTGCTTACATCAATAGAACTAAGCTCCCAGTAGCTGCCCCTGAAGGAATTTTACAAGCCTGGTGATGACATCACAGCTAGTAATGAAGTAAATAAAAAAAAAAACCAAGTTGGGCGTTCTAGAGAGCGAGATTTAGTTCGGGTATCACTTGGACATACATATTATGAAAGCGAAAGGAAGTTCAGTTTTCATATAATCACTGTTCCACTTGTTCCTCAGATATCTTGTTCCTGCTCTCTTTTGGACTCCTTGGTGTGGTAATCAACTGGCTGAATTCTCTATGGTGAATTACCTCATTCTCAACAGTGGTTCTCTGTGCTGTCAGTTGTCAGTTCTGCACATCCTGGACAGCAGCCTCAATTTTCCCCTGGCTTCTCTGAAACCTTATTCTTGCTGCAGTTTTGGGGGGAAAAGGTAGGGTCTTCAGGGTCTGGACTATGGCCCTAGATCTGTAAGCTCGCTGAGTTTAATTACAATCGAACACAGGATGCAGTGTCTGAAGCAGGCTGGCTCCCACTGCTGCAGGGTTCGGGCATGGATCCCATGATGTTCGAGAGTAACTTATATGAAAACTGCTAGTGAGCCCTGTAATAAGCAGTTGGATCTTGCTATAAGAGTCAGAGTAGTGAAGAAGGAAAAAAAAAAAAGAAAAGAAGAATGGTTTAGAAACTTCTCCTCAGAATAGGTCTGTCACCTAAGGGCACCAATTAAAGACTTGAATCCCACGAAGTGGGTGGGGTCATGTGAGCGCACATGGAGCGTTCTTAGCAACGTTTTTGCCATTGTTCAATCATATGAAGGTACTGTAGCTCGCATATAATCATGGTCTATGAATAGAAGTCATGTGTCCTGTACTTTAGTTATTTAGATTGCAAGCTCTCAAGAGCAGGGCTCTCCCAACCCTCTTGTAATGAACTGTATTGTAACTTTACTGTCTTCTTTTAATTTGTAAAGTGCTGTGCAAACTGTTGCCACTATGCACACCCTGTATAGGAATAATACCTTTCAGAAAAAGATCTTAGAAATGTCTAATGCAGGCCATACATGGTTCAAATTCCAAAAGATTTTGCGTCCGAAAATCGAAAACATCATTTGCTCGGTAATCTGATGGTGCCATCATCGATTTCGAAAATCGCCTACCAAGTCATAAAGTTCACTCCATATAACAGGCGAAACTTCTGTTCCAATCACTGAAAAGGGGAGGAACCACAAAACCGGCCAGTGCCATTGACCCACTAACAGAGCAAAAATCAGCCGATTACTCTTAGGTCCAATTTTCGAACGAAAAATCGGTCGAATTTCGACCCATGTATGGCCAGCCTAAGGGCGTATATGTTAGCACTGGGAACCCCTACCTTTGGTCAGTCAGAAGGACACCAGTCACTTGTCCCAAATGTACATTGTAGCAAGAGTGCATTCTGCACCTGACATGTCACACTGTTGGACAGGAGCACAGCGATAGGTTACTGCAGATACAGGAATGTCATCTGAATCAGACAACAGCCCCTGTAGAACACTCTACTCCCTTGATTATAGCAGCCTCTATCAGCTGTAAAACAGAATGAAGCACTTCTGACAGGAGAGCGACATGTCTGGCACTTCAAGAGATGTAGGTTAAATATTACCACTGTAAATTACTGACACTCATGCAAGTCCAGTCACAGAACTCACCTTTGCCGTTTCAGAAGGAACAAATCCCTTTGCTTCAGCCAAGACATTTCTTTCTTCGTTTGGCTAGAAGACAGAAGATATCCGTTAAATGAAAAACCATGTACGGTAAAATCTGAATTGTGATCATTCACACATTACTAAAATACATATACAAGTGTTATGCCTCACAGGATTATATTCTGTACTACGTACCTATACAATAAAGGGTTACTTGATGATTGAAAATGTGTACAGTGAACAAAATATCAGAGGCACATCATTACAGTGATACCCCATTCAGTCACTGGACATAACAACAAGTATCAATACACTGGCCTACTTATCTGAGTTTGTCTCGGTTATGATTAGCCTTTATGTCAAGATGGCTTCTATGTTAGTAAAAAGGTTAAAAATGTTTTAAAAACCGGTTAACGAGCTTTGACACAAGTACTCACAGTGACATAGCGATATTCACTTGCTGGGCGCAAGGCACTAGTCTGCTGCTCTAGAAACTGTTCTCCCAGGAAGGCTTCCCGTAAACCAGGGAAAAGATTCTCATACTCAGTGGGGTCAGCCAAGGAGTCAGCTGCCTTTTGATTGATCTTGGACAGACTTTCCTTCCATAGTTTCACCACCCTACAAACAGAAATTGAAGTTATATCCATATCTATTAAGGCCTGGACATTATTCGGTTTTTTCAAAAATTGATCACGAATTCTTAACCACTTGACCTTCGTACGATTTACCCCCTTCATGACCAGGCCATTTTCAGCAATACACCAATACGTTACTTTAACTGACAATTGCACGGTGCGCTGTACATTAATGAAATGTCTTTTTTTTTTCTCACAAATAGAGATTTCTTTTAGTGGTATTTGATCCCTTCTGCATTTTTTTTCATTTTGTGAGCGCTTAATGAAAAACACTGACATAAAAAAAATAAATAAAATTATATATATACAAAAATTTAAAAAAAAAATCTAAATTTCCTAATAAATTTAGGCCAAAATGTATTCTGCTACATAAAAACCCCAATAAGCATATATTGCGCAAAAGTTATAGCATCTCCACTGACACTTTGTGGGAACGAGTGACACTAATACAGTGATCAGTGCTAAAAATATACAATGACAATAAACTAATGACACTGGTTGAGAAAGGGCTAAACATCTAGATCAAAGTGTTGACTGTGTGCACAATACACTGTTTTTACTAGGCAATCTGCTAGATTTTATTCCCGGAATAAAATCTAGCAGATAGACATTGACAGAACACAGCTCTGCCTTGTTTACATAGGCAGAGCTGTGTTCTGACAGTCTCCTCAGCGATCAACAGGTGCCATGGTGGAACCCAATACTTGGCTTAGACGATTGCCTAAGCCACCTATAGATGGTAAAACGAAGAACCAATGCACCTATTGCGGTTCACCTGGGATGAAAAGGGAAATCAGTCTTTTTTTTTTAAAGAAGCAGTGGCTGAATTGTACAGCCTAAACCACATCTATACAATGAAAGGAAATTCACTTTTGGTGAAATGGAGCCAGGCAGAGGTAAGGAAGGTATTTCACCTTAATCCTGCACCCCCAAACTAAATGAGCAATTAAACTTTGCTGTGCGGTGGGCCCCCACTGCCAGGGTAAATTTTGTCATAAACTTTATTTTTAGTATTTCCCTTGCACATGATTTGGTATTCAAAGTGAACACATATATACCTTGTTTACCTTAAAAAGTGTTACTAAACACACAACAGTAAAATCAGTCTGTGTATGCAGTAAAGCATGTTTGTTATACTCACTGAGGAACCTAAGGGGTTAATCCTCTGCATTCATCCTGTCTTCTTTGATCCTCCCCTTCTTCCACAGTCCCCAATCCATCTGCCTTAGCTAGAGAAGCAGTGACAAGCCTGCACATGCTCTGTTTGGTGTGTATTGCTAGAGAATTATTTTTGGGGGAGAAGGGCACATGTGATTGGCAAAGGGCCAATCAGCGCTATCCAGACAGAAGATCAAGGGTTATGCGGCCTCATAGAACAGTCAGAGGAGAATGAAAGCTCCTCCTACAAGATTAACCAGTGCTCAGCCAGACTCTGATAGAAGTCACAAGACTGCTATATACTGCCTATGAGAAAAAGTATTTAGCAGTTTATATTTGCTAATATAATTGCATTTCCATGTTCTGTGTACCATGGTAGACTAGATATAGTGAATGCAGGGTCCTGGAATTAGTAAAACTTTAAGTAAATGAACATTCGCTTGCCAAGTTAACAGCCTCTAATCTTTTAGCAAAGCAGCCCCATTGTCTTCCAAAAGTAATTTGGTATTCCTGCCTGGTGTAGCAAGCAATGTTTGTCACAAGCAGGTGTCAGAATATATTATTCAACTGTGCATTTTCTGTTTCAATACATTCTATGCAATACTGTACTTTGGAAGTGTAAAACTTCTATCCATCTAGGTCACACTAGAATACACAAGGAGATCTTTTTACTGTAAAAGATGATATACCGTACTTGTTTTTGCCTATACTATAACACTATGTCCTGTTTGTAGTATTATGCGCTGCCTTTTAATAGAGATTTGGGGGTTGTACAAGGGTGTGTAATTTGAAATACACTATTCCTTGCAAAGGATCACTTATAACTTATAGAAGATAGATATGTACACACTCATTTTAAGTGGAGCTCCAGCCTAAGTTAATAGTTAAATGCAGAATTGTTTAAGCAGTTGCAGGCCTGGGGCAGATATACTGCAGCAGCTCCATGCTGGATCATGGATTTAATACGTGCTTCTGCTCTACCAGGTAGGGGGCACATGTGAACTCGCCTTCTGCCCCAGCTGTGTTGTGATTCGTTACAGCACAAGCAGATCAGCGGAGTGGATGATAGGGGAAAGCTCTGTGATTGTAAACAATACAGAGCTCTGTCCTGACAGCAGTGATGTGCTGGTTTTTGTTTCCCTGCAAAGCAGGGAATAAAAACCGGCACATCCCTTAGTAAAATCAGCACACAGTAAACACATTACACTTGTTAGGCACACAGTTAACACACACAATCTAAATGTTCCTACTCACCTGGACACTTGGCTTGGCAGGTAAGTACGTGCCAAGAAAGCAGCCTCAGGAAGTCGACCAGTGGAAATGAGAAGCTCCAAGCAAGTATCCATCCTGCAAGGGAAGCAAATGATTGATAAATAGTACAGACACCATTTAAATTATTAAAATTATAAAAGTTCATGGGGGCTGGTTAGGCTGCCATTTGCTTCATGCACTATAAGAAAAAGACTGAAATTATGCTCAAGGTGCAATGACTGAAGACAGTATGTTGGTTTTACATTAAAAAAAACTGTCGTACATACTTTCCTAGTAGAAAGTAGCTCAAGAAAGCTACATTGTTCTTTCCATCTCTTTCAGCACC